>NC_061513.1:94687043-94988049 GCF_022539505.1 Lolium rigidum
CCGCAACGCCGCGTGTGACCAGAAGAGCATTGCGGGCCATTGCTCGGAGGGGTCTCAGCCAGCCGCAGCTCTAGGCTCTTCCCAGCTCTACAGTGTTGACAAGGCCGCTGCCCGCCGGTGGGTTTTGGCAGTCAACAGCCACAGAATTGCTTCTTAGTGCGCCACCGAATTTGCTTGTATTATACACGATTTTGTGCTGCCTGCTACACATATGCAGTTTATACACAGCAATACAGATACACAATACAGATACACAGGTTATATACAGCAACATTCAGATATAATATAAATATCATGTACATTGCACAGATATAACATAGACATCATCATCACATTACTTAGAGCCCGATCGAGATACATATATAGTGGCAAGTGTCAAATGTTTTGCATACAACTCTTAATTCATACAAAATTCACAATTTCGAGATACAAAGTAGTCTTCATCCGGTTCCTCCTTTGCTCCGTCATCTCTACCCACCAGGCTCGCTTGCATCGGGGTCCTTCCATCCAGTTCCTACTATGATGAAAATGGAAGAAAGTGAGACCAACAAGTATCCGATGCACAAGAGAAATGGAATAAATGCCTCATACATTGTTGGTCAACACAAATATTAACATTCGGGGACGGTGTAAGTGAGACCAAGTCCGATGCACAAGAGATTGATATTTGTGCTATCTTACCAGGCTCACTTACGCCGCCCCCGAGTGTACGGTGACCAAACATTTTAATCATCGGCATTTTGAAAATGTCAAAGCAAATGGAATGACAAAATGGAATAAGTGCCTCATACATTGTTGGTCAACACAAATATTAACATTTAGGGATGGCGTCGGTGAGACCAAGTCCGATGCACAAGAGATTGATATTTGTGCTATCTTACCAGGCTCACTTACGCCACCCCCAAGTGTACGGTGACCAACATTTTAATCATCGGCATTTTGAAAATACCAAAGCAAATGGAATGACAAGGGCCTCATACTTTGTTGGTCGAAACAAATATTAACATTCCGGGACGGAGTTAGCGAGCCAGGTAGGATGCACAAGAGATTGATATTTGTGCAATCACACGAGGCTCACTAACACCGCCCCGAGTGTACGGTGACCAAGCATTTTAATCATCGGCATTTTGAAAATCTCAAAGCAAATGGAATGACAAAATGGAATAAGTGCCTCATACATTGTTGGTCAACACAAATATTAACATTTAGGGATGGTGTAAGCGAGGCCAGGTAGGATGCACAAGAGATATATATTTGTGCTATCTTACCAGGCTCACTTACGCCACCCCCGAGTGTACGGTGACCAAACATTTTAATCATCGGCATTTTGAAAATCTCAAAGCAAATGGAATGACAAAATAGAATATGTGCCTCATACATTGTTGGTCAACACAAATACTTTGCAGAAGGGCCCCCTTTCCCCGGTCGGCGTTCCGTCAACGGGTGCTTGACGACACAACAACGCCGATCTGCATCTCCGGCGCAGAACCACGCCAGTCCCTCGCTGTCCAGTGAACGAGTCCTTGATGCAAAGACCGTGCCGGCCTGCCCAGCATTATGCCGGGCCGTGTTGCCGCGCTTCAAGCCGTGTGTCCCGCGCCCTGCACCGTTCGCCTTCTTGCCCGGTGAACCAATAGGCTGATCGTTGGAATAAGGAAACCGATGACAGCCGGTCGCAAGATTAAATTGCGATCGGCCGTCATCGGCTTCCTTATTCCAACGATTAGTCTATTCGTTCACCGGGCAAGAAGGCGAAGAGTGCAGGGCGCATGATCGACACGGCCCGAAGCGCGACAACAGGGGTCGGCATGATGCTAGGGAGGCTGGCACCGTCTTGGCATTAAGGACTCGTTCACGTACCGGACGGCGAGAGAAGAAAAGTGGTGCTGCGCCGGAGAGGCATGTCGGCGTTGTTGTCTCATCAAGGACTCGTTCACGGAACGGCGGCCGGGAAAGGGGGGCTCGTCTACAAAGTATATTGCGGCGTATAGGTGACCAAACATTCTAATCATCGGCACTAAAATGGAAGAAAGGCCAATGCAATTAAGAAGTAGCTAGTATGAACTAAATGGAATGCCTCATACTTTGTTGGTCGAAACAAATATGAACATCCCGGGATGGCGTTAGTGAGGCCAGGTAGGATGCACAAGAGATTGATATTTGTGCCATCACACCAGGCTCACTAGCGACACCCCGGAGTGTACAGATTGACCGAACATTCTAATCATCGGCACTAAAATGGAAGAAAGAGCCAAGTGGTATCAACTAAATGGAATGCCTCATACTTTGTTGGTCGAAACAAATATTAACATCCAGGGATGGAGTAAGTGAGGCCGGGTAGGATGCACAAGATATTGATATTTGTGCCATCACACCAAGCCTCACTTGCTCCACCCCCGAGTGTACGAGTGATCGACCAACCATCTAATCATCGACAAGTAAATCACTTGGGGTAATGTTAAAATGTTTGTCTCCATATTTGGGAGACATTTTTAATATTGGAGTCTAGCTAATGGAAATCAAGAACTAGTCTTGATCTCCAAATGGTGATTAGAGGGAATTTATTCATCTTAAGCAACATTAGGGACAAATGGGATCATGCAAGGGACTTGGGTCATTTGGATCATAAGGCATCAATTAAGGAGGCAACCAGGGACAAAGGGAAACATTTGATGATCCATTATCATAGGCAACAAAGCAGCAACTTTTTCCCCTCTAATCTAGCTAGAGTCCTTAAAAGAAATCCATCATAAGCATGGTCAAATACACATATATAGCATTTGGAGAGCAAACAAGCAGTAGCCATATCACTCAATCCAATAATATAGTAATTTGGATCATAAGGCATCAATTAAGGAGGCAACCAGGGACAAATTAAGGGAAACATTTGATGATCCGAGTAAGTGCATGACACTTTGAGCTACCCAAGAATAAAGGTCAACGAGTGGATAAACATCTGCTCAACCATTTCTTGCACTAGAGGAAAAGTAACCAACATTGAAACTTGAATAGTCAAGTGACACTACAAGCAGCTCACACACACATGCAAACACATGTGTTGACGAGTAACTAATGGATATCAAGAACTAGTCTTGATCTCCAAATGGTGATTAGAGGGAATTTATTCATCTTAATTAAGCAACATTAGGGACAAATGGGATCATGCAAGGGACTTGGATCATTTGGATCATAAGGCATCAATTAAGGAGGCAACCAGGGACAAAGGGAAACATTTGATGATCCATTATCATAGGGACATAAGTCAAGATGCTCAAACACACATAGCATGCATGGAGCGAGATGCTCCAAAGGGATTATTCATCACTTGGTATATAGACCAAGTGATGCTGGCAAAAGAGAGGCCAATCAAGAACCAAGTAAATCCAGTAAGTGATAGATATGCCTAAACAAGTAACAACACATAGCATATCCCAGCTAACCAGATGAGACAAGTCTTGGTAGCCAACTGAATCACCTAGCACCACCTAGCCTTTTAAAACCATCAGAAACAATCCTTTTTCTTCAAAGGATACCACAGTGGCATTCATTTACATGATCCCCTACTGTGGATATCTCTATTTTCATCAAAGCCAACACAAGAAATAGAAATTTATCATTACTCAGTTGAGTTCAAAACAAAGCTGGGGTACCATAAGGGATTATTCATCACTTGGTAGTAACCATCATAAGCATTCCATTTAAATCACACATTTTAGTATATGTTCTTATCCAAGTTTTTGCCTCAGCCTTTGCATCATTGGCTGAGCTAAGACATCAAGCTTCTGGCCAGGGAGCATTCTTTATTTTTAGGGAACTATATGAACTATATGCACATGATCTAGTAAGCATCCCCACTAATCAGAGCATTATAATCATACCATAAGCTCACAAGAATCCATCAAGTAAATCATCAGGGGTCCAAAAAACTTGGGGTCCAGAAAACTAATCCCAACAGAGAATTACTTGGGGTCCAGAAAACTAATCCCGGGCCAACCAAGAGCAACTATAAATATGTATGTATACAAGCCCACCGAGTAGCATTTCATGCATTTAAATTCCTATGAACCAGTTAACCTCACCGAGCACAACAAGCATTTAAATGAACAGTAGCATCAAATTCCTATGAACCCATCAAGAAAATTGTTAACGAGTTAACCTCACCGAGCACAACAAATGAACCGAGTAGTAATAAGCCATCAAGATTAACGAGTTAACCTCACCGAGCACAACAAATGAACCGAGTAGCATCAAATGAACCAACCGAGTAGCAATGCATCACTAGCAGCAATGCATCCAGAGCCAACAAATGAACCGAGTAGCATCAAGATTAACAGCTAAGCATCACTAGCAGCAATGCATCCAGAGCCAACCGAGCGAGCATTTCGTCGAGCACGTTGTGCTCGCGCGGGGAGGAAGAGGGAGGGGAGGGGAGGGAGCTTACCGACGATTTGGACAGTTGTGGAGGAGCTCACCGACGACGACGGCAGGGGTGGAGGTCGCGGCGGCTCTTCCACCTTGACGCGGCGGCGGCTCCTCCACCTTGACGCCGCGCCGGCCCCTCCTCCTCCACGCCGCAGCGGCTTGTGCTGCTGGTGGCGGGGATGGGTGGAGCGTGGCGGCACCCGGCCCTCGCGGAGGAAGGCGGCGGCGACAGCGACGGCATCGCTCGCCATGGAAGGCGGCGGCGCGGGGAGAGAGGGGAGAGAGGGGAGAGGAACTTCTGTGGCGAGGGAGGGGTACAGCCTTGATATAGGACACGTTATTTCTGTGGCGCACCGAGACAAGTGCGCCACGGAAAACATTATTTTTGTGGCGCACCGTCGCCGTGCGCCACGGAAGAAGTAATTTCCGTGGCGCACCGAGGTTTGTGCGCCGTAGAAATTGTAAAACCAATGGTTGGGGGTGACGGGGTGTGGGGCCCACCAAGTTTTTGTGGCGCACGGTTTAGTAGTGCGCCACAAAATTAAGCTATTTCTGTGGCGCACCGAGCTTCGTGCGCCACAAAATAAGTTTCTGTGGCGCACTCAAAACGGTGCGCCACAGAACTAAGCTTCGCCTATAAGGGTTTTCCTACTAGTGGCGGTGGCTACACGTCGCACGCCGGCGTCGGCGGGGCGAGGCACGTGTCAGCGGTGGCTACACGTCGCACGCCGGCGTCGGCGGGGCGAGGCACGTGTCAGCGGTGGCTACACGTCGCACGCCGGCGTCGGCGGGGCGAGGCACGTGGAAGCGGTGGCGACACGTGGCACGGGGACGCGACACGAGTGGCACGGCGGCGGTGCACTGGGGTGAAACATACACGACTATCCGTTTTATATGATGCGAGATGCAAATAGTTATATGGATGTCATATTCATGTTCATTGGATTTTTCTGATCAATTTTCATATATAAAACTTTTCTTTTTGAGTTACCATTTAAAAGTTATTGAAATAATAGTTTTTATTAAAAAAAACAGAAAAACAAAAAACAGAAAAAAAACAGAAAAACAAAAACGGTGCTGCAGGCCTGATCCGCGTCCAACGGCTCCAGGCCGTTGGATTCAAACGGCCGGAGCCGTTGGATCCGCTTCACGCGGATCGGCCGCCTCCCTCCCACCCCCTTTTGTCGCGGGTCGAGCCACGGCCCGCGATAAAGGACCCCCTTTATCGCGGGTGGTGGCACGACCCGCGATAAAAGGGGGGCCTTTTATCACGGGTCGTGCCACCACCCGCGACAAAAGGGGTTAGGTATACCTAACCCCGCGGGCGGAGCCCCCACCCGCGACACCCGGAGGCCATTCCTTAGCAAAATCGCGCCGCCAGGCTGCCCAAATCCACCGCCGCCGCCGGCCATCTTCGCGCCGCCGTCGCGCGCCTCCCTCTGCCGCGCCGCCGTCGATCTCCTCTGCCGCGCGCCCCCCGCCGCCGTCGCGCGCCTCCCTCTGCCGCGCCGCCGTCGATTTCCTCCGCCGCGCGCCCCCGCCGCCGCCCTGTGCCCGTGCTGGCCCCGCCGCCGCGCCGCCGCGCCCCCTCCGCAGGTACAAACCGCGCGCCGTCTGCGCCGGCGCCGGCGCCCCCGGCCGGCCCTCTTTTTTTTTAATTTTTTTTTTCTTAGTTAGATAATTAGTAGTTCAAATTTTGTATGTTAGTTTAAATTTTGTATGTTAGTTTAAATTTTGTTGTATATAGACATTTTAGTATGTAATTAGTTAGTTTATTTTTGTAAGTATTTTGTTGTAATTAGTTAGTTTATTTTTGTTGTAATTAGTTAGTTCAAATTTGTAGTTTAAATTTTGTAAGTATTTTGTTGTAATTAGTTAGTTTATTTTTGTTAAATGTAATTAGTTAGTTCAAATTTGTAGTTTAAATTTTGTTGTAACCGCCGACACCCCTCTCGCAAACACACCCCTCTCGCAAACACCCGCCGAGACCCCTCTCGCAAACAACCGACGTCGACTCCCTCCCCCTCGCAAAACCCGTCGCCGACATCCTCCCCTCTCGCAAACACGCGCCCTCTCCCGCTCGCAAACACGCGCCGACACCCCTCTCCCTCTCGCAAACACGCGCCGCCGACACCCTCTCCCTCTCGCAAACACGCGCACTCTCCCTCTCGCAAACACGCGCCGACACCCCTCTCCCTCTCGCAAACACGCGCCGCCGAGACCCTCTCCCTCTCGCAAACACGCGTCGCCGACACCCCTCTCCCTCTCGCAAACACGTGTCGCCGATTAGGGTTAGGGTTTGGTTTGTGTTTGATTAGGGTTAGGGTTTGGTTTGTGTTTGAACATTTACTTATCGATTTAATTCTTTTGCAGAAACAATGGATCAATTCGAACGGGACTTGGAACAGGAAGACATATTCGCGGACATAATCCGCGATGGTACAGAAGCCGACCGAGCCGACTCCGGTGATGGAGAAGCCCACGGCTCCGGTGATGGAGAAGCCGACGGCTCCGGTCATGGAGAAGCCGACGGCTCCGGTGATGGAGAAGCCGACGGAGCCGGTGACGGAGAAGCCGACGGCTCCGGTGACGGAGAAGCCGACGGCTCCGGTCATGACGAGGTATTAATGGAATTCTATATGTACATATGTATTGAGGCATTAGTATAGAGGCATTAATGCAATTCTATATGTATTCTCTTAGGCCTCCAAAGATAAGATAGAGAAACGAGGCCCGGCAAAGAAGTTGAGAAAAAAAGACGACTTCACAATTGAAGCTATATCACCGGAAGGCCAACCGGTGGTACCCGCGAGTGTCGGAGTGACATTCAAAAATCAGTGCGGAGTTGTGGTTAGAGATCGTATCCCGATCACTGGTCGGAGAATGGAACAAGACCAAGAATGTGACCGAAAATCAGGTTGCCGATAGGTACAAAGACACACTTTTCAGCGACCTCATGGCACATTTCACTTTGCCGGATTTGGGATCGGAGTCCGAGAATGCTAAGCGGCGGGCGCTAGTGAAGAAATGGGCTCTTAAGAAGATGGGGGAACTTTTCCGGGCGTATAAGAACCGGTTATGGCAAAATTATAAGAAAGACAAGAAGCCTCCATTATTCGAGAACTACCTAGCGAAGCAGGAGCATAACTCGGGAAGAATTTGTGAGGTACAAAGAATCAGA
This sequence comes from Lolium rigidum, assembly GCF_022539505.1. Classification (NCBI taxonomy): domain Eukaryota; kingdom Viridiplantae; phylum Streptophyta; class Magnoliopsida; order Poales; family Poaceae; genus Lolium; species Lolium rigidum. Next base: position 94,694,647 of record NC_061513.1, read on the forward strand.
GGAGGCTGTGAACCCGTCAACGAAAAACAAGAAGAATGCAAGCTTAAAGGAATATCACCATCATACGGGGCGAGGGGGCTACGGAGGGGCCATGCCTAAGTGGGATGCGCAAGAGGCCGAGATGGAGCTGAAGGGGATCACTCCAGAACCCACGCGAGAAGGATGGGACACTAGGGCTCGAAATTGGTTCCTCGCGCATGGCTGTGAGTATGACATGAAGACAGGGAACATTGTTGAAACTGACACCAGGGTTAGGGTACCCAGGCAAAAATGGATTGAAGTGACGGCAGATATAAAGGCGGGAAAACTTAAGTTTGCTCCCGATAGAGAGAAAGATTTGCTGACGCTTGTCCTCGGTAATCCTGAGAAGGGAGGACGAACAAGAGGCTTTGGCCCTAGTGTTCCATGGTCGCTTGGGTTTCCGGCCGACGCGGAGACTTATAGAAGCCGAGCGAGGGCTAAACAACGCCAGCTGGAGGTGCAGAATGACCAGATGGCCGAGTTCCAACGCCGACTTGACCAGCAGCAGCGGGAGCTTCAGCAGCAGCAGCGGGAGATAAATGAACTAAAAGGACAGCGCCCGCCAGATAATACCGCTGACATATCTCAGCGACGAGACAGCTGCGTGGCCGACTCGGAGGCCCCTTCTACACGGATGATGATAGATGTCGGTCCTGGCGACCCCTTGGATGGAATCAAGGAGCAAACACCTTGTGATCTCCATGAGGTGTTCAGGAAGGTTTCTGTTAAGGTGGCGGTCGGCTATGTCTTACCGGCATTTGGACCTGAAGGTGAGCCGGCAACATGGCATGGCAATCCGATTCTAGCTGGCTATGCTCGTGTCGGGGTGGATTCGGCTTGTCCCGTCGTGGGGGACATTGGAGCTCGATATCCCCGGAGGTGATGGGGGGCTTACACTCGGAGAGGTGCTCGGGAGAAGTCATTCTCTCGGGAAAAGAAGAACATCAAGCTGCCAGGCTGGGTAGCCCCTAGTACCCGTCGTCCGAGCAGGTCACCATCACCTCCTCCAGATGATCGCAGGCCACCATCACCTCCTCCTACTGATCACATGTCGCCACCATCACCCCATGGGTACGACGTCGACCACGACATCGGTAGTCCATCTCCATCTCCAGCGCCGCCGCCTCCGCCCAAAAAGACTCGGAATGCACCCAGCCGGAAGCGTTTCAAGAGTCCTGTCCGCAAGAAGTCGCCCCTCCCAAAAGTACCAAAGGTTCCTCCCCCCCCGTCCTTACGATCGTACCCCGGAGGAAAATGATGCCATTGTTAAGAAAATCAATTATGATTTTTTTCATAAGCCAAAACCTCCTGCGCCGAGCCATACACGAGAGAAGCAAATAGCATATGCTACTAGTTTTCCGAACACACCATCGCAAGTATGACTTACACGAGAAGAAGGATGACTATACACGCACTCTTGCGAAGGTAATTGACCAAAAGAAGGCTGAAAAGGCTAAGGAGAAGGACATTGCTGGCACGAGCAAATCATCGGCTAGAAGTGCAACCGAGAATAAGTCAACTTCAACAAGTGCACCCCTCAAGGCCAAGCCAACGACAAAAGGCAAAAAGAGAAAGGAAGTTCCCCTCCTCGGTGCTCAGCCCAAACAATCGATCCCAAGCACTCAAAGTGCTTAATGTTCCCAAGCTGTACCAGGAACAGGGTGGTTTCGATATGGAAGAAGCTGCAAAGCTAGCGGCTGCCTGTGACGTTACCGTGGAGGAATTGCTGTCTGCAGCAGATTGTGCACTACCCACTGCTGATATAGCTCCTAAATTTGTCTACGGGGCCGACTTGGTCAGCACAGAGCAGCTGCATAAACTGCCACAACATATGCGGAATTTGCATCGGTGGTACCTTGACGCATGCAAGGAGAACATAATGTACATCGTGGCGAGTATACCATGGGAATATTACTACCGAAAGGAGGAGATCCATATTGAGATGAATGAACTCGGCGGTTATTCAATCTAGATGCCCTCGACAAATCTCTCATGAGTTGCTATTGCTTGTAAGTTGTTAACTACATATAAGTTCATTTTCATTCAGTTCATGTTCGTTTTCATTGCATATATATACTCATTATATCTTATGTGTTCTCTTATGCGGATCGAAGATCGGTGAATGCAGAAGTAATAATATTATCAATGTTGGGTTTATTGACCCGGATAAAATACATGTTGAAACGGTGAAGCATAAACGCGAAGAAACGGGGGAAACCTACTAAGGTTTTTGGGGGAGCAATATTTCTGTGATTCAATATTGTTTCCTTACAACTACGAGTGAGAGTCTTAATGATCTTTTATGCACATTCAATTTTTCTTACTCGATGTTAAGTGTAATTCCTGACGTATATGCATAACATGTGCAGCTTCCACTGGATTCTACTAGACATTCAACCTGATAAGGGAATAGTTGAAGTAAAAGACCCACCGAGTAGAGGCGTGGACGGGTTCAAGGACTTGCGAAGTTGCTCCAAGTGTAATTTCCTTCATCGCCGCGCTTTATCATTCGTGAGATATCAATTAATTATCCACTCATTCAATCATTCTTTTGCCTGGCAGGACTTGGACCGCTTTCAAGAGACATCGTAAGGACGGTACCTGGGCAGAGAAGCTAACATTTACTCCTGTACCGTGCCCCCAGCAGCCACAAGGGACGAATCTATGTGGATACTACGTTTGCGAGTCCATTCGCATGTTAACCACTGAGAAGCAGAACAATAATAAATTCGACGTAAGCAATAACATTCACAACTTTATTTATTATCATCAATATTTCGTTATCAAGACTGATATAGTCATACTCATCTCATTTTCGTATATAGGTCGACTTCATGCGGGACAGACTCCAACCAAAGGAACACGCACTAGGAATCGCGGAGGAACTGGCGGGACTTTTGATTAAAGAAGTACTAAACAACAAAGGCTTGTTTAGTCCAAATAGATGCTCTACCTCCAAATAGACGGTCGTTAGTACCGCTTGTCGATCGTGAGCTAAATGTATATATGTAGGGAATCTACGAATATGTGTAAGGGGAATCGACTTTTGCTTGCAATATTTGTTTGATCGATCTATATATATATATTGAATGAACGTGTACAACTTCTAGTAGCGTACAAATATATGCAACTTCTATTTTCGAACGAAAAAAATGAAATAACAGGCGGTCGGTGGCGGGGGAGGGGTGCTGCACCCTCAAACCCTAAAGCAAGCAGCGTTGTGCGCGCGCCACGTAGAGGGCCTTTTGTCGCGGGTGGTAATACCGCCCGCGACAAAAGGGCCTGTGCCGTGCGCGCCCCGCGGCTGCCACGTGGTGGACCTTATGTCGCGGGTCGTAAGTGACCCGCGACAAAAGGTGGACCCTTTTGTCGCGCCACCTTTGTCGCGGCTGGCCGCCCGCGACAAAAGGGCCTTACCACCCGGAACAAAAGGCCTGTTATCTACTAGTGAGGATTACGCGTAATGTTCAATTCCTCCACATTATTCTCTATCTGCTCACATCCGTGCACCTTGCCGTAGGTGAACCATCGAACGACTGCCTCAGTTATAGTTAATCCCATATTAAAAAATGTTGCGCAATGTATCCTCTTAAGAGCATCTCCAACCGATTCCCAATACAGCCGTAGAGAAGCAAATTTGTGCCGCTAACGGCCGAAGCCGGCTCTAGCCAAAGTCTAAAAACGGTTAGACGAGCAAAAATAAGAGAGTGGCCCTAAAAAAAGAGGCGCCTCTCCCATATTTCCTCCCCGCCCAACTTGGACCCAAAAACTTGAGCTCCCGCCGAGCGGCCACCTCTCCCGCCCAAATTCGCCATCCATCATCGCCGCCGATCTCCCCTTCCCTGGCCGGAATGGCACCGGAGTTCAACCCTCTTGACGCTGCCGATGCCGCAGAAGAGGTTGGGAAATATCGGCGTGGTGCGGCCGGCGACGATTCCCACCAAGGCCACCAGCAAGTCCTCGACCATGGGCAAGCCGCCCCTAGCACCGGTGTTGAGCGGCCTGCGGATCGATGCGGAAGCTGATGGCGGCGATGCAAGCACATAAACAGTCGGTGGTTGAGAAGAGGAAGAGGAAGGCCGTGGCGGCACAACCTCGACGCATACACGCAAGGCCATGGCGTCGCCGGAATCCTCGACGACCACGCCTTCTCCCTCGACCATGGCCACCGATGCAACTCGTCCCCGAGTCTCTGCCCGTGACGTGGTCAAAGAAATGTCCGAGTCTCAAGCAAGTGCGATCGTGATTGGAGTGGCCGAATTCATGTCTCAATTGGATTCTTTACACACTCAAGGCCTTGATGAACTCAACTTCGGACATGGTGATACCTAGGGCGCCGAATCCTCCGAAGAGGAGGATGCCGTCGAAGTGGTGGCCTAAGAAGCGACCAAGAAAGATGAGGCCGAGGACATGGTGACAGAGGTGGCGGCGCCCAAAGAGATGGTCAAGGCCAAGAGCAGAAGATCTGCCAACTATAGCGAAGGAGAAGATATTGCATTGTACCATGCATGGATTAACGTGTTGCTTGATGCATCGGTTAGCACCGATCAATGCAAGGACAAGTGTTAGCAAAGAATTGAAGAGCACTACCTCAAATTCGTCAAGATCACCAAGGCTCTCTTAGTCATCATTGAGGGGCAATACCCGCGCGAAATGGGAGATCACCTGCGCGGAGCTCTTGGCCTGAGAGAATGGTGGTGATGTTTGAGGTGGCCGAGCTGGTGGTGGCCGAAGAAGAAGAGGTTGAGTTGGTGGTGGCGTCGACAACATATACATGCTCTGTTGTGCTTTTGGATTAAACTTGATCGATTTGTTGTTTTTTAGATAATATGTATGCATGTTTAAACTTTGTATGTTTGTGATGTTTGCAAAATGATGTTAAAAAAATTTAGTCCTTTAAATTTATCGCGGCTCCTGGAGAAAAGCACAAAGGCACACCAAACTTCTCGCCGCCCGCACCTATCTCACCGATCACGGTGCACCTTCGCCTTAGCGGATTATTTCTGCCCCTCCACGGTGACAAGCTCTTATGACTGCGGCAAACTAGCTTGCTGAGAAAAAAGAGCAAAGAAGCTGCTGCACTTTCATGGGCTCCCAGTCTGCACCGGCAGCGAGCCGTGAAAGCTCACGCCGACTTCTACCTATAGCTGCTCTTCTTCATCCCAGTCTCCGTTGAGGCAGCCTTGCCAAGCCATGAGACCCGCCATTTGACTCGTATGTGGTGGCGCACAAGTCGCAAACCTTCAGTGAAAGAAGCTGGGTGCAAAATAGAATGAGAACCAACAGTGTCGACGATGAAATAATTTGGGTGCAAAGTGGAGAGAATCGATTGGAATTGTATCATGGTATTTCTGTTTTGGACGAAATACATAGCCAATGAAGAGATAAAAAAAAAAGAAGGAAAGTGTTGGTCCGCATAAGTGGAATGGGATCCGGCCGGGCACCACCCTGGTCAAGTGGACAAATTTAGATCTCCCAAAGTTTCCCTGATGCGTTCAGAAATTTGCCTATTTTATCCTTTGGCAGAAAAATACTACTCCTTTGTGCAACAAGTATTGATCAACCTCAGCCTCTAGATCTCGGTTATTGGACGGTTAGTGCTTCTCTGTCCCTACCGTAGAAGACCCCAAAGAATATGATCTCAAGCACTTGTGAAGGTTTCTTTAATTAATTATTGGATTAGCTATTGATTAACTTCCTCTTGATGTCCACTTTTGGACTTTGAAGCCCAATTAATATTTGGGAATGTCAAAGCAGTACGTACTCACGGAAGATGGACACTAGTGACTCCCGTGACAGTCCAGCACTATCAAGAGTAAGGACATCACATACATCATGATTACAAAATCCAAATAAGGAGGAATTATTGGAGCTTAGCAGAGCGAAGCATGTCGGGTATAGTTCTAGCTAGTGAGAAAGCATGGCCTGAACTTCACACTCGGACCGGCCTAGCCACACTGCCTTAGCATCATCAGTGGCCACAAACATTATATTATGGGGAAGACTGTACGATCAGCACTCTCATCACTGAGTAAGTCTAGGTGGACAAGATTAATCAACATGAATTGTTACGCTTCTGGCTCCTTGTTCAAGTTGAAAGACGCTCATGAACATTGTATTATAATACTTAGTCAGCTGAGCATTAGCTTACTTTTCGGTCAACTCTATATACTACATCATGCGCTAGCCGCGAATTGTAACCGGGATTTTTTTTTGTAGATCATTGCAACTAAAATATGTTGTGGGCCATTAGATTTGCTTATTTGTTCGTGCTAGTCATAATTGAAAAAGTAGCAACATTGGTAATAACTAAGATTTGGCGAGATCACTTAACTGAGAATTAAGATAATTTTAATCAACTGAAAAATAGTATGTCCTTTTATTTTATATATTGGGTATAACTTGTTCTCAGTTAGATGATATCATAAAATCTTAGTTGCAAAGCGCTAGCACGGATCATGAAATAATTCTAACGGTCCAAAATATTTTTCTTAGTTGTATCCCTATTTGCAACTTAATATTTTTTCAGTTGCAGCCCTAGTTGTAACTACAAAACAAACTCTTTTGCAATCCAACTTACAACTCATATACATAAATCACGATGCAATCAAACGACATAGTACTTGACTGAGCATGAAATTTAGTTCTTAGCTGAGAACTAGCAAAACCATTTTATATAACATCGTTCATTCCATATAATAAAAGAAATAAAGGATCAACAACGTAGCGTACATGGCCTGGCCAAGAATTACTCGGCTACGACGTTGAATCGTTTTGTTTAGGAATGAAATGTTAGTGCATTGAACCTGAATCTGATCGAATCTAGAGCCGAGCCAGCACGTGCCGGTAATCGATATTAACCACCACAACAATTAGGAGGAAGACTTAGGTAGGATCAGGATTTAGATGAGATCTATGAGAATATTTTTTTGAAAAGACAAAACATGTTTAAATATTCTGGGAAAAAATGACAACACAAATGTGTGTTACATATGCAAGGTCAAAAATTTGCAGCTTCAAAGTCGACATACACTTAGGGAACCAAAAAAAGATAAATTTGGATGTGAATAGTGTGAAATCCTATTCAACCAGATCTGTCCCTATTCATAGTCTAATTTATCTTTTTTGTTTCTCCAACTGTAGATCAAACGTTGAGCTGAATTTTTTTGGAGTTGTAAACACAACCCATAGAAATGTTATATATTATTTTCAGAATGTTTGTATTTTTAAAATATGTTTTATGTGGGTTGATCCTATGATCTCACCTAATAGGCCGGGAGATAGCAGCGAATTCAGGGAGACAGTGCTTGCAATTTTTTTCGATTCTCTGCCGTCGCGCGCGTGCATGTGTCTACTATGATCTAGGTTTTCTTAACGGTTGATTTGGACTTGGATCGTGCTGCATTGACCAGTACTTTATGCTGCGTCAGTCACGTTACCCAATCACCCCTACAGAGTGAGCTCAACCAGCTCCATGTGACGGCGTACGCACTTCCGTATATACTATGAAGATGAGCTATAGTACGTGCACGCGTTTGGGCAACCACTACACGTCGCCCTCGTACTCGGATTCCGGGCCCCACGTCCGAGCGTATCGATCTCTACTTGCTTCGATATACTCATAGATTTTATCTTGACATGGTGCAGCTAGCATAGTCATCATTTTCAATTCCAAGCTCACTTCTCTTGCTTGGGCTGTTGGTCTTGCCTTCGATCGGCTGCAAAGGGCAAGGAAGGGTTAGCTAGGCTTGGCAGGTACTAACCGTACTACCAAAAGTTCGAGAGTGGACTTGAGTAAGTTGTCGGGTACGGCACTTATTAGCCGAATCCCCTCCCTAGCAATCGATTGCTCGAGCAATCACTTTTTGTGGCGCGAAAGCGCTCGCGGAGCGAGTCAATTCTCTTTTTGTCACGTAGTGTTTTAATTGCGTTCACACGTGTTCACACTAACAGCTTGCATTACTACTTTGCAAGTTGCGTACGCAACAAGAAGCGTTCACATCGCATGTACGCATACGCACAGAGCATCTCATGGATTTGCATTTAATGAGCCAACTTTTCAAAGACGCTTTCATAAGTTGTTGCATGCATACGCATAGCATCTCACTCTTTTTCTTCAGCACGAGACAGACTCTCAATTCCCTTTTTGCAATTCCCTTTTTGCAATTCCCTTTTTGGGTTTTATTTTTCGTACGGTAATTCATGTTTAGGGTGGTCCTTTTGCAATTCCCCTTTTCGGGCCAGTGGTTTTTAAGGAGGAAAATAACGGGTGGGAAGATCCACTTGCAACTCAAATGAACTACCACTTGCTACTCAAATTAAGTACTGTTTTTAAGTTGTAAGCTAACAAAAGTTTGCTAAAATATTCTAAATGAAATTTACTTTTTAGGGTTGCTAGGTATTTATATTTCCCATTGATAAATAACGGGGCACCGGGTTGATAACTTGTAAACAAAAAAAGAGTCGCTACATATTTTAAATTAAATTAAATTTTTAGGGTTGATATTTATTTATATTTACCATTGATAAATAGCGGGTCACCGGGTTGATAGCTTGTAAACTAAAAGAGAGTCGCTAAAATATTCTAAATGAAATACTTTTTAGGGTTATTATTTATTTATATTTTACAGTTGATAAATAACGAGGCACCAGGTTGATAGCTTGTAAAATAAAAAATGTTCGCTAAAATATTCTAAATGAAATACTTTTTAGGGTTGGTAGTTTTTTTATAATTACCATTGATAAATAATGGAGCACCGGGTTGATAACTTGTAAACTAAAAAGAGTCGCCAAAATATTCGAATTGAAGTTAGATTTTTAAGGTTGGTAGTTATTTATATTTACCGTTGATAAATAACAGAACACCGGTTTGATAGCTTCTAAACAAAAAAATATTCGGTAAAATGTTTAAAATAAAATTAACTTTGAGGTTCATAATTTTATACATTTACCGTTGATCACTCAAGTACGGAGGGGTTGATTATTCAAATAGAGAGGCTTGATAACTTTTAGCCAGAAAAAAAGTTTCTCGAAACATATCAACATGGATGCTAGTTTTGAAGATCTCGTCGAGACGGATTTATTGGTGAAAGCGGATCTTAATTTGGAGTTGTCGTTTGAAAGTTAAAACGTTTTGAATTTTGAAATTTGGAAAAGATTCCGCTGACATCAGCAGATTCGTCTGTTTCTACATACATGCAGAACTTTCCCTCAATACCCTGCATCAGGTTGATAATTTTATACATTTGTCGTTGATCACTCAAGTACGGAGGGGTTGATTATTCGAATAGGAGAGGGTTGATAACTTTTAGCCAGAAAAAAAGTTTCTCGAAACATATCAACATGGGTGCTAGTTTTAAAGATCTCGTCGAGACGGATTTATTGGTGAAAGCGGATCTTAATTTGGAGTTGTCGTTTGAAAGTTAAAACGTTTTGAATTTGAAATTTGGAAAAGATTCCGCTGACATCAGCAGATTCGTCTATTTGTGCATGCATGCGTAACTTTCCTCAATACCCCGCACTGGGTTGATAATTTTATACATTTACCGTTGATCACTCAAGTACGGAGGGTTGATTATTCGAATAGGAGAGGGTTGATAACTTTTAGTCGAAAAAGTTTCTCGAAACATATCAACATGGGTGCTAGTTTTGAAGATCTCGTCGAGACGGATTTATTGGTGAAAGCGGATCTTAATTTGGAGTTGTCGTTTGAAAGTTAAAACGTTTTGAATTTTGAAATTTGGAAAAGATTCCGCTGATACAGATTCGTCTGTTTCTACATGCATGCAGAACTTTCCCTCAATACCGTGCACCAGGTTGATAATTTTATACATTTACCGTTGATCACTCAAGTACGGAGGGGTTGATTATTCGAATATCAGATGGTTGATAACTTTTAGCCAGAAAAAAAGTTTCTCGAAACATATCAACATGGGTGCTAGTTTTGAAGATCTCGTCGAGACGAATTTATTGGTGAAAGCGGATCTTAATTTGGAGTTGTCATTTGAAAGTTAAAACGTTTTGAATTTTGAAATTTGGAAAAGATTCCGCTGACATCAGCAGATTCGTCTGTTTCTACATGCATGCAGAACTTTCCTTCAATAGCCTCCACTACAGTCCAAAATTTGCCAAAAAAGGAAAAAAAATTGGTTAGAAACCGATCGCTCATTCTCTCCCAAGCAATCGTTCGCTAGCTAAGGGAGCCCCTTATTAGCTCCACCTCCGCAGCTTCCCTGCGGTTCCCTTGTCCCGAGCTCTATAAATTCCCGATATAACACGACGCGGCACTCACAAACCCGACGACACCCAAAAGCCAAACAAGGTGCAGCCCCAGCTCTAGTGAGTAGTGCAAAGATCGAGCGAGCGGAGAGACTCGATCGTTATGGCGCTGTCCACCCCGACCGCCGTGGTGCTGGAGCTGATGACGATGGGGCAGCAGTCCGCGTTGCACCTCGGGGAGCTGCTCATGGCGGCATCGCCGCCCAAGGAGGCAGAGCGCGGCCTGGCGCTCACCGCGGAGATCCTCCGCTACTGCGACCGTGTCATCGCAGCGATCAGCGGGGGCGCCGCCGGCAGGAAGAGGAAGGCGACCATGGAGCACGGCGTTCTGATGCCGTCCAAAAGAAGGTAAGAAACGGAGCTAGATTGATCTTTGGACGCAAGGATCGATCCTACGGGCTATATATAGTCTTGCAGGAATGTTAATTTGACAGTTGATTTCGCAGGGCGCGTGGTGCGGAGGCGAGTCGGGAGGTCCGGAGCGGGACGACGGCGGACGGGTTCGTGTGGAGGAAGTACGGGCAGAAGGACATAAACGGAAGCACCCATCCGAGGTAGAAACCAACGCATTTCCTCGCACGATTCGCCGCTGGCTGGTCGATCAGAGCGGAGCCTCACGTACGTACGCTCTCTGTTGCAGGTTCTACTACCGCTGCGCGTACAGCGCCGAGGGCTGCGGCGCGACTCGCCGGGTTCAGCAGTCGCAGGAGGAGCCCGCGGCGTTCGTCATCGCCTACTACGGCGACCACACGTGCGGAGGTGGCGCCGGCGATGCCTGTCAGCGGGGAGTACCGCCGCTGCGTCCTGCCGTCATCGACTCAAATGCTTGCGGAATGGTCGGTTTCTTTGACCAATATCAGAACGTGGAATCTCCTCAGCCGTTGCTCGCCGCCGAGCAGAGTTGGCGCCATCACGGCGAGGCTCCCGGTCAGACGTCGCGGGGACGGTGGTCATCGTCCTCCTCCTCCTCCTCCTCTTCGTCGGAAGCTGAACGTGGCACTTCTCCTGTATTGGAGTTTCTGGAAGGCAGTCTAGGAGTCGGATGGGAATCCGTCGTCAACTACCTTGGTTTCACTGATCTCCCACAAACTGCTATGCTGCAGTAGGAGCGTAGCAGCTGCCTTAGCGTGCGCTACATCTTGTTCTCCTGCACTGTTTAGTCGACTGATCTGGAAATGTGCAGTAGTCCCACCCGTAATTACAGTTCTAGGCGGTTGACGGAGTAGTCCAACCCGTTGTGCACGTCAAATTTTAACATATGAATACGTAGTTCTTGGTTTTGGGGATATTCGTACTCTCGTGTGCTCGCTCACACCTAGCTTTTGACATTTTAGCATTATAATTTATAACGCTCTACTGGTAATTAAGAACAGGAGGCTCTTGTGGAGAAATATCTAGGCCTTCCAACAGCCTTAGGGAGATCCACTGATTCCCAGTTCGAGCATATAGTGGCTAAGATCAAGAAATTGGTAAAGGGATGGTGTGTCCGAAAACTATGAGTAGTGCATGCCAGAGAGGTTCTTGTGAAGGCTGTTTGTCAAGCTATACCAACTTATTCTATGAGCTGTTTTCGTCTTTCCAAGAGCTTATGTAAAAAGATTAGGAGTTGTATAGCTCGGTTTTGGTGGGGAGGTGATGACAATAAGCGCAAAATTCATTGGAGGAAGTGGGAAAATATTGCTATACCCAAGTCCGAGGGAGGAATGGGGTTTAGAGATTTAGAATTGTTTAACCAAGCCATGCTTGCCAAACAAGGATGGAGACTGCCCAATCCCGAGTCCCTATGTGCAAGGGTTTTGCGGGGGAAATATTACCATGGCCGAGATTTTATGTCGGCTAGGCCAAAGAGAAATAGCTCGCATGTGTGGAAAGCCATTCTTCATGGCCGCGAGGCGCTCAAACTGGGGCTAATCAAACGTGTCGGTAACGGTTCCTCGATACATATCTGGGAGGATCCGTGGATCCCAGATCATCCAAGCATGAAGCCACTGGTGAGAAAACCAGAATCTGAAGTAACTAAAGTGAGTGAATTACTACATGTGGATTTGGGAATATGGGACATAAAGAAAATCGAGGAAAACTTTTTTCCCTTTGATTCTTTGGCAATAAGTAGAATTCCTATTGGAAAAAACGTATGAGGATTGTTGGGCATGGACAGAAGAGAAGAGCGGGTATTTTTCCGTGCGATCTTGCTATAGAATTCTTTCGAGGCAAGTGCGGGAGAATGTCTTACCATCCAGTTCGGGCGATGGTACAAGTCTGTGTTGGAAGAAATTCTGGAAGCTTCCTATACCTCCGAAAGTAAGAGGTTTTTGGTGGCGAGTTATTAATGAATTCATTCCATGTCGTCAGATTCTAAAGAAGAGACATATGGAGGAAATTGCACATTGCAAAACCGTGTGGTGCTGAGGAAGAGTCTATATTTCACGCATTGTTTGAATGTGCTTGGGCAAGACAATTTTGGAGAGAAGTCAGAGAGGTAACTAAGGTGAAACTTCCAAAGCTGTGCCCGACCTCTTGGGCGACAGATCTAGTTGAGGGGAAGATTGCTGATGAGGAGACGGCGAGCATTATTCTGTGTGGGTGCTAGTCGGTCTGGACAGAAATGAATTCAGTGTGGCATGGTAACAATGGACGGTCAGTGTCAGTATCCGTCAAATGGACCCTTGACACCACTGTTGACCTAGCTCGGGCAGGGAAGTGCACCCCAAGGAAGGCTCGTGTGTTGGTGAAATGGAAGAAACCAAACCCTGGTGTTTATAAGATTAATGTAGATGCAAGCTTCCGTGAGAATGAGAATACTGGGGCTACAGGTCTGATTGTGAGAGATCATACGGGTACTCTTGTCCGTGCTCAAGCCAAGTGGTACGATCATGCAGCTAGTCCGTTAACTATGGAGGCCGAGGCAATTCGGGATGCGGTATCTTTTGCAGTTGACAGAGGTTACCAGTGTGTCATCATTGAGTCAGATGCACAGGAAGTTGTCAAGTGTTGGAGGGATCCTAGGGCTGGTAGATCAATTATAGCCAGTATTATCTAGGAGATTAAGGAGCTTAGCGATATGTTTACTAGCTTTAATATTTCTTATGTTAGTAGGTTAGCCAATCAGGCTGCCCATAGTTGTGCAAATAAAGCTAGTAGTGAACGAAGGAGATGCATGTGGCTAAACTATACGCCACCATTTCTAGTCTCTATCTTAGAGAAAGATTGTAATGATGTTGAGTAATATATAAAGCTCCTTGATTCGCAAAAAAAAAAAAAGAACAGGCCTCTCCTCGCGGTACATGGCTGTATGGGGTTTGCCAAACCATCCTTAAGAACAAGTATATTGGCTCACGTGCGCTATTCCAAGTATTTTGGAAATCTGGCAATTCGCATTTTTTTGGCTGCTTTTATAGCGACAAAGAAGTTTTTCTTCCCATACGATTCTTTCTATATTAAGGATGGATCTCAGATAAAATTATGGGAGGATAATTGGATAGGTAATATCACTCTTCAGAAACAATATCCAACTTTATACAATAGGGTTAATTGGACATATGCCACTACAATTTCCACCTATTTGAGAAATGTCATCACAAGTCATGACTTCGGAAAAATGTCACTCCAATTATGTGTATGTTTGATAGATGCCATTATGTCCACTTTAGCTCACATGCAATATATCCAATTAACCCTATACAATATTGTACGTCACAAAATGGTACTTATGCTAAGGTGATGAAATCTTCCCCGCCTAATATGATGTACAGACGAAATCTTATTGGACCCCGGCTTGCATCGTGGTATATGTTGTTTCAGCATCTGGCTTCTGTCCAATTGACATGTGAGGTTTGATGAGTTCAGATGGAATCTTATAGAGAATAGAAAAATCTTTGTCGACTCCATGGACAGAGATTTGATTCAACCTAATGTGCCGGAAGTTAATAAGATGATCTAAAAAATCAAGATACCATTGAAGACTAAGGTCTTCCTCTGGTATCTTCGTAGAGGGGTCATTCTCACACAGGATAAGCCAGCAAAGCACAATTTGCAGGAAAGTAAGATGAAAGTGCATAGAGCCCCCATGTGTGGTTTTGGTAATTAATGGCAATCCCTATGAACTAATGGTTGCATTGAGTTATATGTGTAGGAGTTGTTCATAAGAAATGCTTGAATGATTAGTTGGCGTCAAGGTTGCAATACGAAGAAATGAGTGGAATATGGGGGAGCGGTCCGCAAGATCTCGTCTTCATCAAGCAAGCACAATCAAGAACGGTGTTTCATCTTGTTGCGGTCAAGATCATCATCATCGAGCTCAAATGGAAGACGCAATGTTAAGGTTTGCTCTTGATAGGGTTTCATCTTACTGGTCTCGTGGTTTAGTTGGGAGACCGGTTTATAGGCTAAGTGTCGTACTATCAAGGGGCTCTCGAGTAAGTAACTCGATCGTATCGTTCGGAGTGCGGTCAAACCTTCGCATCCTTGCATCATATCTCTTGGTTGTTATTTGGATCTTATCCATGTGGTGTTTTAGAGCTTGTGGTTATTTCTGTGACAAACTCTAATTCATCGAAAATGAATTTCGCATATATCACTTGTTGCGTTTTCAATATCGGTGGTTTTTCTCGGTTTCTTGTATTGAGGGGTTTTCACTCTAAAAATCATATAAAATCGCCCCACAATAGTTTCCATATTTTGATGTTCAGGAATATCAGGTCCTTGACGGACATGTCGCAGTTAGTCGGTTCGGGTTGCTTCCAGATTGTGGGCTACTGTAACCTACTTGAAACATGCGATGTGGGCATGCACCAGCAAACGGGGAGTAGGTCTCCAGAACCACTCGCCCATTTATCCAATACGCGAGAGGGTAGATTTTGTCTTCCTCTTTCCAACAAAATTGGTTTCGTCGTATTTGGATTTTCCAATCTCAAGTTATTTGCATTTCAATTTTGAGTTTAAAAGAAAAAAAAGGCATTGGAGAGGAGGGGCCAGCAGCCGGAGCCTCCAGGCGAGGTACCGCTCGCGGAACCGTTAAAGCGGCCTGGCTCGCATCATTCTTCCAGGGCGTTGGGAGCTCTCGCCAGTACCCCGACCGGTACCAGCGCCGGAGGTACCGCCCAGACCCAGGACGGAGGTACCGGCCAGAGCCTCCACCCGAGCGTGGCCAGCTCCTTGCTCCGCTCCCGCGCTGGGCACCGCCCACGTGGCCAGCCCAGCCACCCAGACGCCCCACGCGCCCCAATCGCCCTGGCCTCTTTTTTTCTTCATGCCCACCTCTGGCTCTCACGCGCTTGCTAACTTTGCAACGCTGGGGCCCACCCTCTTTCGCTCGCGCGCGTTGCTAGCTTTGCTGCTGGCCTGCTGAAGCTGTTCAATGCTGGGGTGGAAGTACCGCTTCCCCCAGGCCGGTACTACCGGCCCGAGCTGAGCTATTGCCAGCCCAACGGGTAGATTTTCTGCCCCACCTTTTTAAGCCCGTTTTAGTGCTTCTTCTTCCCTAACTCAGCTCTCTCACTTTTTAGCTCTCCTCCATTGTTGATTTCTTGAGAGCTTGCTATCTTTCTCCTCCTCTAATGCTTCTTGCATCATTTTGAGAGAAAGATAGGTGAGATCTAGATCCACTTTTTGACCAAACAAAATCTCCTCTTTGTGGGGAATTTCTTGGGATCTAGATCTTGGAGAATTTAGTGTTCTCTTCTTTGTTCTTCCTCTCCTATTCCTCCAACAGCTTTTGTAGCTTTGTTGGAATTTGAGAGAGAAGGATTTGATCATCTTTATGGTGTTCTTGCCATTGCATTTGGTGCATCGGTTTGACTTCTTTGCAATGATACGTGGAGGTGAAAGTTCGTGAGATATCCTCTTCGGGAGCTTGTTCCCGGAGCTTGTTCCTCTTGGGTCTTTGGACCCTAGACGGCTTAGTGGTCTTTGTGGTTTTTGTGGTGTTCTTGGGGCCAATTAAGTTGTGGAGATTCTTCAAGGGCAAGGCCTTTGTAGCGATTTATTGGGAACCTCCAATTAAGTTGTGGAGATAGACCCAAGCTTTGTGCGGGTTCGGTGACCACCCTAAGGTTCCATAGTGGATCGAGGACATCCCTTTTGGTGGAAATTCTGGAGGAGAATACGGTGGCCTTCGAGCATTTGGAGTGACTTGTCCTCCACACCGCTCCAACAGAGAGTAGCACTCGCAAGAGTGTGAACTTCGGGATACATCGTTGTCTCCGCGACAGTTCGGTTATTCCTATACCGACCTCTTTTCTTATGCACTTTACTTTGTGATAGCCTTCGTGCTTGATGTTATATATCTTGCTACCACATAGTTGCTAGAATTGCTTAGCATAAGTTGTTGGTGCACATAGGTAAACCCTAGCTATGCAGGTTTTCTGCTTGACAAATTAAACGCTAGTTTTATTCCGCATTTGTTAAGCCATATTCGTAAAAGTTTTAAACCGCCTATTCACCCCCCCCCCCTCTAGGCGGCATCCGTGTCCTTTCATAAGATATGCGCTTTTTATCGTCATGATGAGATAATAATATATTTATTATTCCACTCTCAGTTCAGTAGATCTAAGGTCAATCATCCAAATATGTTTTACCTTGTACCCGCCATGAAACGTTGCCAATATATTTGGTAACTGGCTAAATATGGTGGATCATCGGTTTAAACTAGTTATTAGGGTGGGTGCTTGCCGTTATTTGGTTCGTTTGCCTATGTAGAAATAACAAGGTTTTTATTAATAAAAGAGCTTCTCTTATGCAGGTTATCTACAGGTTCAGTGCTTTGCTACGCTCATGATCGCATCTCTAGCATATGGAGGATCGCGAACTCTTTAAGGAGGTATCAACATAATTGGAAGACACGGCGAGGGAAGTTATTACCCAACATGGGTGGTGGCATAATTTGAGGATTGCTCCACCACTATAGGGGTTGATATAGTATCAAGTTGTTTACATGCATTGATCCTTTTATGTTTATTTGTAATCGTATGGTGGATCTTGTGGGGATGTGTGTGTTATGGTTATGCAGAGTCGGGTTTAATATTAAACCTTTTAAGTAATAAAAACGGCCATTATTGAAGAAAAAATGTTGTCCTGTTAGAGCAACCCTAGTTAATCCGAGTAAGTGCCTCAAATAGAAAAAAAATCCAGCGTTTTGGGCATATTTTGTGTCCTAGGAAAGTCTATGAAAATGGCCCGGCCCGGATAAAAATATCCAGGGTACCGGATGCTGGCTTATTCGACCGCAATATACCTAGTTTGGAGGGATATATGGATTAACATCACCATTTCTCCGAACTAGCATCGCCTCCATCACCGCCAAATCAAACTCGCCCCTTCCTTCGGCCACTGAATCCGGCTGCCCCCCCCCCCCCCCCCGACCAGATTTGTAAAACATGGCCCGTAAACTGCTCACTTTGCGGCCATGGTGATTTGTCTAGATCCACTTAGTCGTGCGGCTGTGTCCCTCTATTCGTCGCCTAGAACAACAAGCCACTGGAATGCGGCGCGACTCATACATCTGGTAGAGTTGCATGTCCGGAGGAGAGGCGGAGAGCTACCGAGAAGTGACATGCCATGCACTGATATATTTCCCATCGACTGACCGGATGCTTACATAAGGCAAAAACGAATTCGGTCGTAGTTGAGCAATACGGACACATGTACGTCTATTGATGAACAGACACGTAAAAGATTGTGGTATTACTAATATCTATATGTATCCGAAGAAATATCGTACTTTATGCTTATATCTGACCAATATCTAGTAACTAATACCTCAAACCTTGCCAAGGCATTGCCATATCAGTGAATCAGATACCTAGGCACCCTCATGACGTTCAAGAAAAAAATAAGTAGCCACAATGGTCAAGAAATTATGAGTTACTAAAGAAAATTGTACCTTAGAAGTTAGAATATCATAATACTCACTCCCGAAAATAGATGTGGCATATTTGTCTACAAACCATTGAAATCATGGGCCTTACCCATTGGCCCATATTATATTTCAGAGTTTGACTAAATTTAAAAGCCCACTTTTGCGGCAGTCGATGTGAGTTTTAACCCTTGATGGTGACAACTCACAAGTGGGTGGCAAGAGGTGGGAGTGCAAAGTTTAGTCTCACATGCAAAATTGGAAGGAAGTTAGACCAATTTATGAGGTGGGTTGCTCTAGCACTTGGTAAGAGAGTGAAAAGAAGAGTGGTACACTCCCGCTCTTCCTCCGCTCTTGCCGCTCCCTTTTGTGGTTTGCGAAAATGAGACTCAAGCCCCGATTTATTTTGATGTTCAGGAATATCAGGTCTGATAACCCACAAGTATAGGGGATCGCAACAGTCTTCGAGGGAAGTAAAACCCAAATTTATTTATTCAACACAAGGGGGACAAAGAATACTTATAAGCCTTAACAACTGAGTTGTCAATTCAGCTGCACCTGGAAAAGCACTAGTAACAGGGGTGATGTGAAAGCAGCAGTAATATGAGAGCAATAGTAACAGTAACACAACAGCAGTAGCAGTAACACAGAGGCAATGGCACCAGAAATTAGTTGATACTACTTCTAATGGCATATAGGACCGAGTGAGTATTTGGTGATGAAAGATGGACCGGGGTTACCAGCTATCTACACTAGTGGTAACTCTCCAATAACAAGTGTTGGGTGAACAAATTACGGTTGGGCAATTGACATAATTATTATAGCATTAAGACAGAACATCCAGTTTATTAATCATGTAGGCATGTTTTCCATATATAGTCATACGTGTTCGCAATGAGAAACTTGCATAACATCTTTTGTCCTACCAGCCGGTGGCAGCCGGGCCTCTAGGAAAACTACTGGTAATTAAGGTACTCCTTTTAATAGAGCACCGGAGCAAAGAATTAACACTTGGTGAAAACATGTGATCCTCATATCTAAGCCATCCCCTCCAGTTATCCCAGTTGCTGTCACTCTGGAGCCTCGGGTTCCGGACATAGACATGTGCAAACAACTTGTAGATACAATCTAAGCAATAATTATAGAGCTTAAATCTAAGATCATGCCACTCGTGCACTAGTGACAAGAATTAAACAAAACAAGATTCAGCAACAATAACTTCACAAACTTTATAGATAGACTGATCATAATGTAACAATTCATCGGATCCCAACAAACACAACACCGATTACATCAGATGGATCTCAATCATGTAAGGCAGCTCATGAGATCATTGTATTGAAGTACATGGGAGAGAGAGTACCAACTAGCTACTGCTAGAACCCGTAGTCCATGGGGGAACTACTCACGGAGCATGATGGAGGCGGTGGCGATGGAGAAGGCTCCGGGGGTCGATCCTCGTCTCGGTAGGGTGCCGAAACAGGAACTTCTGACCCCCGAAACTAGGTTTCGCGATGGCGGCGGCGGTCCAGGAGTCTTTCTGGAGTATGATCGATATCTCTCGGGTTTTCGCGTCGTGGGGGAATAAATAGACAAAGGGGCGATGTCGGTGGAGTCCCGAGGTGGGCTCCCCACACGCCGGCGCGCCTGTGGGCCTGGCCGCACCGCCCTATGGGGAGGAGGCCGTGGGCCCCCCGGGCTTGCCCTTCTGGCTCTGTGCGTCCCTCGGAAAAATAGGAGGTTTGGCTTTTATTTCGTCGAATTCCGAGAATATTGCCCGAACAGCTTTCCTGGAACCAAAAACATCAGAAAACAGGAACTGGCACTATGGCATCTTGTTAATAGGTTAGTCCCAGAAAATGCATAAAAACATTATAAAGTGTGAATAAAACATGTAGGTATTGTCGTAAAACTAGCATGGAACATAAGAAATTATAGATACGTTGGAGACATATCAAGCATCCCCAAGCTTAGTTCCTACTCGCCCTCGAGTAGGTAAACGATAAAAAGAATAATTTCTGAAGTGACATGCTACCAACATAATCTTGATCCAATAATGATGTAAGGCATGTGAAGTGAGATCAAATTATTCAAAGCAAATTTCTATAGTTTGCTAACAAAAAGATAATTACTAAACAACTGAATCATATAGCAAAAACTTTTCATGAATAGTACTTTCAAGACAAGCATCAAAAAGTCTTGCAGAAGAGTTAACTCATAAAGCAATAGATTCTTAATAAAAGGTTTTGAAGCAACACAAAGGAAGATTTAAGTTTCAGCAATTGCTTTCAACTTTCAACATGTATATCTCATGGATAATTGTCAACACAAAGTAATATGATGAGTGCAATAAGCAAGCATGTAAGAATCAATGCACACAGTTGACACAAGTGTTTTCTTCTAAGATAGAAAGAAGTAGGTAAACTGACTCAACATAAAGTAAAAGAAAGGCCCTTCGCAGAGGGAAGCAGGGATTAAATCATGTGCTAGAGCTTTTCAAGTTTTGAAATCATAAAGAGAGCATAAAAATAAAGTTTTGGGAGGTGTTTGTTGTTGTCAACGAATGGTAGTGGGCACTCTAACCCCCTTGTCAAACAGACTTTCAAAGAGCGGCTCCCATGAAGGACGTTATCTCTACCAGCAAGGTAGATCATCCCTCTTCTCTTTTGTTTACACATGTATTTTAGTTTTATTTATAGATGACACTCCTCCCAACCTTTTGCTTTCACAAGCCATGGCTAACCGAATCCTCGGGTGCCTTCGAACATTTCACATACCATGGAGGAGTGTCTATTGCAAAATTAAGTTGCTTACTGATAAATCAGGGAAAAACATGTGAAGAGAATTATTAATGAAAGTTAATTAATTGGGGCTGGGCACCCCGTTGCCAGCTCTTTTTGCAAAATTATTGGATAAGCGGATGTATATGCCACTAGTCCATTGGTGAAAGTCTGCCCAACAAGATTGAAAGATAAAACACCACATACTTCCTCATAAGCTATAAAACATTGACACAAATAAGGAGTAATAAAGTTTTGAATTGTTTAAAGGTAGCACATGAAATATTTACTTGGAATGGCAGAAAAATACCACATAGTAGGTAGCTATGGTGGACACAAATGGCATAGGTTTTGGCTCAAGGTTTTGGATGCACGAGAAGCATTCCCTCTCAGTACAAGGCTTTGGCTAGCAAGGTTGTTTGAAGCAAACACAAGTATAAACCGGTACAGCAAAACTTATATAAGAACATATTGCAAGCATTATAAGACTCTACACTGTCTTCCTTGTTGCTCAAACACTTTTACCAGAAAATATCTAGACCTTAGAGAGACCAATCATGCAAATCAAATTTCAACAAGTTATACGGTAGTTATCCACTAATAGGTTTAAACTACATGATGCAAGAGCTTAAACATCATCTACTTGAGAGCTCAAAACAATTGCCAAGTATAAAATTATTCAAGACAATATACCAACTACCACATGAAGCATTTTCTGTTTCCAACCAAATAGCAATAAATGCTGCGGCTTTCAGCTTTTGCCATGAACATTAAAAATAAAACGAAGAACACTAGTGTTCAAATGAAAAAGCGGAGCGTGACTCTCTCCCACACAAGCATGTTAGGATCCGATTTATTCAGAGAATGAAAATAACAAAACGAAAATAAAGGCAGACAAACGCTCCAAATAAAGCACATAAGATGTGACGGAATTAAAATATAGTTTCACTAGAGGTGACCTGATAAGTTATTGATGAAGAAGGGGATGCCTTGGGCATCCCCAAGCTTAGACGCTTGAGTCTTCTCGAAATATGCAGGGATGAACCACGGGGGCATTCCCAAGCTTAGACTTTTCATTCTTCTTGATCATATTATATCATCCTCCTCTCTTGATCCTTCAAGAACTTCTTTCACACCAAACTCAAAGCAATCTCATTAGAGGGTTAGTGCATAATCAAAAATTCACATGTTCAGCAAGGACACAATCATTCCCAACACTTCTGGACATTACCCAAGATTACTGAAATTTAATGGAGCAAAGAAACCCACTCAAACACAGTAAAAGAGGTAATGCGAAATAAAATGCAGAATCTGTCAAAATAGAACAGTACGTAAAGACGAATTTTTTAGAGGCACTTAACATGCTCACATGGAAAAGCTCCAGCTGAATGAGAGTTGCGTAAGTATCTGAGGATTACTCATGAATTTTTTCAAGATTTTCAGATTTTTCTACAGAGAGAAAAACTCAAAATCGTGACAGCTAAAAATCTGTTTCTGCGTAGAAATCCAAATCTAGTATCAACTTTCTATCAAAGACTTTACTTGGCACGACAATGCAAGAAAATAAAGATACAAAGGTTTTGCTACAGTAGTAACAAGCACCTTGACTCAAATATAAAACAAAAATTGCAGAAATAAAATAATGGGTTGTCTCCCATAAGCGCTTTTCTTTAACGCCTTTCAGCTAGGCGCGGAAGATTTTAATGATGCTCGCATGAAAATAGAAAATGAAGCAAAAGGAGCATCAAGAAGCAAATTCAAAACACATTTAAGTCTAACCCGGTTCCTATGCATAAGAATCTTGTACACAAATAAATTCATGAAGAACAAAGTGACAAGCATAGGAAGAAAAAACACGAGTAACTTCAAAAAAATTAGCATGTAGAGAGGTGTTTTAGTACCATGAAAATTTCTACAACCATATTTTCCTCTCTCTCATAATAATTTCCAGTAGCATCATGAACAAACTCAATAATATAACTATCACATACAGCATGCTTTTCATGATCTACAAACACATAATTTTTATCAAGCTCAAAAATAGTGGGATCAAAACTTTCAAACCCACTTTTTAAAAATCTATAACAAGATGATTGATTATTCTCAAGAGATATGGGACTCCTAGATAAAGTCAAGACCTCTCCAATCCCATTTTCATTAGTAGTACAATTAATATTATCAAGTAACATAGGACCATCATCTAGAGCTTTATCATAAACATTTGCTAAGCAAAACTCTTTAGTACCATGCATTTCGATATCAGGCACAAACAAAGCATTATCATAAGATTTATCAAAATAGCATGGATTATCATAGATAACAGTAGCATAATTATTCTCAAAAGTTTTACTCATAGGAATATTTCAAGAGAATCCACAGGAACATAACATTCATCCTCCTTTGGTAAGCATGGAGGACAATCAAATAGTGTAAGAGATAAAGAGTTACTCTTATTAGAAGGTTGGCATGGGTAGCTAATCCATTCTTCCTCCTTTTGTTCATCACTCTCTGATACGTCTCCGACGTATCGATAATTTCTTATGTTCCATGCCACATTATTGATGATATCTACATGTTTTATGCATACTTTATGTCATATTTATGCATTTTCCGGCACTAACCTATTAACGAGATGCCGAAGAGCCGATTCTTGTTTTCTCGCTGTTTTTGGTTTCGAAATCCTAGTAAGGAAATATTCTCGGAATTGGACGAAATCAACGCCCGGGGCCTATTTTTCCACGAAGCTTCCGAAGACCGGAGGACTCACGAAGTGGGGCCACGAGGTGGCGCCACACTAGGGTGGCGCGGCCTGGGCCTTGGCCGCGCCGGCCTGTTGTGTGGGGCCCTCGTGTGGCCCCCTGACTTGCCCTTCCGCCTACATATAGTCTTCGTCGCGAAACCTCCAGTACCGAGAGCCACGATACGGAAAACCTTCCAGAGACGCCGCCGCCGCCAATCCCATATCGGGGGATTCAGGAGATCGCCTCCGGCACCCTGCCGGAGAGGGGAATCATCTCCCGGAGGACTCTTCACCGCCATGGTCGCCTCCGGAGTGATGAGTGAGTAGTTCACCCATGGACTATGGGTCCATAGCAGTAGCTAGATGGTCATCTTCTCCTTATGTGCTTCATTGTCGGATCTTGTGAGCTGCCTAACATGATCAAGATCATCTATCTGTAATGCTATATGTTGTGTTTGTTGGGATCCGATGGATAGAGAATACTATGTTATGTTGATTACCAATCTATTACCTATGTGTTGTTTATGATTTTGCATGCTCTCCGTTATTAGTAGAGGCTCTGGCCAAGTTTTTTACTCTTAACTCCAAGAGGGAGTATTTATGCTCGATAGTGGGTTCATGCCTCCATTAAATCTGGGACAGTGACGTAAAGTTCTAAGGTTGTGGATGTGCTGTTGCCACTAGGGATAAAACATTGATGCTATGTCCGAGGATGTAGTTATTGATTACATTACGCACCATACTTAATGCAATTGTCCGTTGTTTGCAACTTAATACTGGAAGGGGTTCGGATGATAACCTCGAAGGTGGACTTTTTAGGCATAGATGCATGCTTGGATAGCGGTCTATGTACTTTGTCGTAATGCCCAATTAAATCTCACTATACTCATCATATCATGTATGTGCATGGTCATGTCCTCTCTATTTGTCAATTGCCCAACTGTAATTTGTTCACCCAACATGCTATTTATCTTATGGGAGAGACACCTCTAGTGAACTGTGGACCCCGGTCCTATTCTTTACATCGAATACAATCTGCTGCAATACTTGTTCTACTGTTTTCTGCAAACAATCATCATCCACACTATACATCTAATCTTTTGTTACAGCAAGCCGGTGAGATTGACAACCTCACTGTTACGTTGGGGCAAAGTACTTTGGTTGTGTTGTGCAGGTTCCACGTTGGCGCCGGAATCCCTGGTGTTGCGCCGCACTACATCCCGCCGCCATCAACCTTCGACGTGCTTCTTGACTCCTACTGGTTCGATTAAACCTTGGTTTCTTACTGAGGGAAAACTTGCTACTGTACGCATCACACCTTCCTCTTGGGGTTCCCAACGGACGTGTCGACTGCACGCATCAAGCTACTTTTCTGGCGCCGTTGCCGGGGAGATCAAGCCACGCTGCAAGGGGAGTCTCCACAATCCAATCTCTGTACTTTGTTTTTTGTCTTGCTTTATTTTATTTACTTTCTTGTTTGCTGCATTATATCAAAACACAAAAAAATTAGTTGCTAGCTTTACTTTATTTACTGTCTTGCACTCTATATCAAAAACACAAAAAAATTTAGTTACTTGCATTCGCTTTACTTATTTCAACATGTTTCCTTTTAATTTTACTGTAAAAGATGTACCTACGGGACAAGGGTCTATAATTGGAAGAGATAATACAGAAGAATTTTTCACCCATGTTAGTATGCATGAAGATCTTAAAGATATACCCCTTACAAAAGCTGTCCCTACTTATGAAGATGCCTCTATTTGTTTGGTACGCATGATGGAAGCTAGATTTATTAGTCTCAACCCCATGATACAACACATGTTTCTTACACTTTCTGATATGGAGCGGGGAGAGAAGAGAGATTTTGTTCTAAAAGTCTTAGTGCGAGAATTTGCGGATATAGCTAAAGAAGCTAGAAAAGTTTTTAGCATGAGAGGCTTGGTACGATCACCGATTTTAAAAGAACACTTGAAAAAATGGATATGGATAGAATTAAGTACACTAATAGTGTTAATGATGGTGGGGAGATTAAAGCACCAATACCATGTAAGCTCCTAGCGATGCATGAAGCTCTAGATGATAACTATGCTTGGCTTGTTCATGAAAATTTGTTTGATGAGAGTAGCAAGCCCAAGACTAATGAAAAGGGAGCCGCTGAAACTTATGTATCCAAAATACTATGCATGGTCGAGAAAACTCCAAACCCCGCTGTCGATGCATCATCTCTTGATAATACTTGATATACACTTTCTGCGCCTAGCTGAAAGGCGTTAAAGAAAAGCGCTTATGGGAGACAACCCATGTTTTTACTACAGTACCTTTATTTTATATTTGAGTCTTGGAAGTTGTTTACTACTGTAGCAACCTCTCCTTATCTTAGTTTTATGCATTGTTGTGCCAAGTAAAGTCGTTGATAGTAAGGTTCATACTAGATTTGGATTACTGCGCAGAAACAGATTTCTTTGCTGTCACGAATCTGGGCCTAATTCTCTGTAGGTAACTCAGAAAATTATGCCAATTTACGTGAGTGATCCTCAGATATGTACGCAACTTTCATTCAATTTGAGCATTTTCATCTGAGCAAGTCTGGTGCCTCAATAAAATTCGTCTTTACAAACTGTTCTGTTTTGACAGATTCTGCCTTTTATTTCGCATTGCCTCTTTTGCTATGTTGGATGAATTTCTTTGTTCCATTAATGTCCAGTAGCTTTGTGCAATGTACAGAAGTGTTAAGAATGATTATGTCACCTCTGAACATGTAAATTTTAATTATGCACTAACCCTCTAATGAGTTGTTTTGAGTTTGGTGTGGAGGAAGTTTTCAAGGATCAAGAGAGGGAGATGATATGATATGATCAAGGAGAGTGAAAGCTCTAAGCTTGGGGATGCCCCGGTGGTTCACCCCTGCATATTTTAAGAAGACTCAAGCGTCTAATCTTGGGGATGCCCAAGGCATCCCCTTCTTCATCGACTACATTATCAGGTTCCTCCCCTGAAACTATATTTTTATTCCATCACATCTTATGTGCTTTGCTTGGAGCGTCGGTTTGTTTTTGTTTTTGTTTTGTTTGAATAAAGTGGATCCTAGCATTCATTGTGTGGAAGAGAGACACGCTCCGCTGTTGCATATGGACAAATATGTCCTTAGGCTTTACTCATAGTATTCATGGCGAAGGTTGAATCTTCTTCGTTAAATTGTTATATGGTTGGAACCGGGAAATGCTACATGTAGTAATTCTAAAATGTCTTGAATAATTTGATACTTGGCAATTGTTGTGCTCATGTTTAAGCTCTTGCGTCATATACTTTGCACCCATTAATGAAGAAATACAAAGAGCTTGCTAAATTTGATTTGCATAATTGGTCTCTCTAAAGTCTAGATAATTTCTAGTATTGAGTTTGAACAACAAGGAAGACGGTGTAGAGTCTTATAATGTTTACAATATGTCTTTTATGTGAGTTTTGCTGCACCGGTTCATCCTTGTGTTTGTTTCAAATAACCTTGCTAGCCTAAAACTTGTATCGAGAGGGAATACTTCTCATGCATCCAAAATCCTTGAGCCAACTACTATGCCATTTGTGTCTACCATACCTACCTACTACATGGTATTTCTCCACCATTCCAAAGTAAATTGCTTGAGTGCTACCTTTAAAATTTCCATTCTTTACCTTTGCAATATATAGCTCATGGGACAAATAGCCTAAAAACTATTGTGGTATTGAATATGTACTTATGCACTTTATCTCTTATTAAGTTGCTTGTTGTGCGATAACCATGTTCCTGGGGACGCCATCAACTACTCTATGTTGAATATCATGTGAGTTGCTATGCATGTTCGTCTTGTCTGAAGTAAGGGAGATTTACCACTCATTTAATGGTTAGAGCATGCATAATGTTAGAGAAGAACATTGGTCCGCTAACTAAAGCCATGATCCATGGTGGAAGTTTCAGTTTTGGACATATATCCTCAATCTCATATGAGAACATTAATTGTTGCTACATGCTTATGCATTAAAGAGGAGTCCATTATCTGTTGTCTATGTTGTCCCGGTATGGATGTCTAAGTTGAGAATAATCAAAAGCGAGAAATCCAATGCGAACTTTCTCCTTAGACCTTTGTACAGGCGGCATAGAGGTACCCCTTTGTGACACTTGGTTAAAACATGTGTATTGCGATGACAATCCCGGTAATCCGAGCTAATTAGGACAAGGTGCGGGCACTATTAGTATACTATGCATGAGGCTTGCAACTTGTAAGATATAATTTACATGATACATATGCTTTATTACTACCGTTGACAAAATTGTTTCTTGTTTTAAAAACCAAAGCTCTAGCACAAATATAGCAATCAATGCTTCCTCTCGCGAAGGGCCTTTCTTTTACTTTTATGTTGAGTCAGTTCACCTATTTCTCTCCATCTCAAGAAGCAAACACTTGTGTGAACTGTGCATTGATTCCTACATACTTGCATATTGCACTTGTTATATTACTTTACATTGACAATATCCATGAGATATACATGTTATAAGTTGAAAGCAACCGCTGAAACTTAATCTTCCTTTGTGTTGCTTTAATACCTTTACTTTGATTTATTGCTTTATGAGTTAACTCTTATGCAAGACTTATTGATGCTTGTCTTGAAAGTACTATTCATGAAAAGTCTTTGCTTTATGATTCATTTGTTTACTCATGTCATTACCATTGTTTTGATCGCTGCATTCATTACATATGCTTACAATAGTATGATCAAGGTTATGATGGCATGTCACTCCAGAAATTATCTTTGTTATCGTTTACCTGCTCGGGACGAGCAGGAACTAAGCTTGGGGATGCTGATACGTCTCCGACGTATCGATAATTTCTTATGTTCCATGCCACATTATTGATGATATCTACATGTTTTATGCATACTTTATGTCATATTTATGCATTTTCCGGCACTAACCTATTAACGAGATGCCGAAGAGCCAGTTGCTGTTTTCTGCTGTTTTTGGTTTCAGAAATCCTAGTAAGGAAATATTCTCGGAATTGGACGAAATCAACGCCCAGGGTGACGAGGGATCACCTCGGCAATGCCTACATATTGTAGACTTGGGTTTCGGGAGAGAGCGACGATGGAGATTCCGGGAGCGAGATTAGGCACACGACGTACCCAGCTTCGGGTCCCCTCGGTGGAGGATCCCTACGTGCTGCTAGCAATCCAGTATATGATCATAGATGTGTTTACAGGGTGCCGCCGTAGGCGGAGCTATGTTGTCTATCTATTGTCCTCTGCTGATCTCTCTTCTTTCGGGTGCCCTGGCTAGCTTTATATATGCAACCAGCCTAGGATTTTACAAGAGTCCTAGTCGACTACTTCTTCGGGTTGCCTTGTTGGGCCTTCTCCATATTTGGTCTTCTCCATATTGGGCCGAGCCAGGTATACTAATAATGGGTACCCGAAGGGTATGCCCATGTCAGTAGCCCCCGAGTTTATAAGGAAGTCGAAGACTTGCGTAGAAACTCCAAGCATAACCATCTCCGAAGTCGAAGAAATACAAGGCGAGGTCCATGTCGTAGATCATGTGTAGCGTAGATGATGTCGACGATTCTTGAAATTATCGGGTGCGCGGCAGCGCTCCCGATGGGAGTAGCCCCCGAGTCTATGGGTAAATGCTTGCACTTAGGCATAGACTCAAGTTGTACTACTCGATGAAGAACTTAACTATATTTCTGGAAGACTTGATGAAATCCATGTGCTCCCGATGGGAGTAGGCTCCACTCGAGTCGTAGAATCGAGTTGAGTCTACAAACCTTAATTGCCGTAGATGTTGTCGAAGTTATCTTTCTATCGGGTGCGCGACCAGCGCTCCCGATGGGAGTAGCCCCCGAGGCTACAGCCAAGTGTTTGCACTTGGGTGTAGGCTCAACTTGCTTTTAATCGACACCACAATTTTTCCTCTTTCTTGTATCTTATCGGGAGGGTGAACAATACTCTCGATAAGAGTAGCCCCCGAGCCTATGGGCAGGTGCTTGCACCTAGGCATAGGCTCGAGTTGTACTACTCGATAAAGGACTTGGTGCAGCCCCTCTTTTTATCGACTCCTGGCCGTTGCTATTTTTATTTGACATTCATATCTATATTGTACAGGGATAATGGTAATTGGGGCTAGTTCATCTGACGGATCAGGTACTAGTTAACTGCTCTAGTGGCAATCCGCAAAAACCTACTTCAAGATCACGTCCCTGGACATGACCTCGGGATACTGGTGCTAACTCGACAGGTGCCGCTTAAGGTCTTACCATCTGTCGAGCCCCAGTCATGTTTTATCAGGTCCACAGCGCGTCCGCTGGGATATTTCTTCACATCTGTTGATGTGGAAAAAAGTAGCAGAGCGTAGTCTTTGGCGATGCCACGCCACACAGGACGGACCCGGGGTCTTACCTTCGCAGAGTTTTGCGGCATACAGAGATTATTCGCGACTTTTAGCGCTCTGAGAATATATTGTCGAGTGCCTTGTTCGGCTGATGCAATGACCCATTTTACGGGCTCTTCTATATTTTCCTCGGGCGTGATGAGACAGCCGAATATATTGGATTCTTCTATATTGTCGGGTTCATCACCGATGCTCTTGCTCGGAAGAATATGACGAGTCAATGGACCCGAAGATTTGTCCATCTCTCTCTTTTTTTTTTGGTTCCTCCTTGATGAAAATTTCGTCGAGTTCCTCCATGAAGAAAATTTCTTCGGGTCCTCTTTGAGGAAAATTCTTCGGGACCTCCTTGAGGAGAATTTTTCGGGTCCTCCCTGAATAAGATATCGTCAGGTTCTCTTTTGAAGACAATTTCGTCGGGTTCTCTCTTATATACTTTGAAATTTTCTATCTCTTTATTGGGTGCGGCGGAGGCGATGAAGAATCAGGTCGTGCGGTGGAGTTGATGAAGTCGTCGAGTGCAGCGAAGAACTCAAATAAAAGTAGAATATGTCGAGTAGTGGATGTCGATGAAGAAGCCACCGAGCCCCCGAGCACTTCCAAAACCATCAAGTCGCGGACGTACGGACTCGTGAATCGCCGATCCCCCGTGCGTTATCGAAACCATTGAGTCGAAGTAGCTTTGTCTATGCCTCCAAATTTATATGTGAGTAGGCCACACGTATCCGTCATAATAATCGCCTGAACTTCGTGTTGCCGCCACGGTCAAAGGCGAAGTCGATGAAATAATCGAGTGCAATGAAGTAGTTGGGTTGAAGTAGAAACTTTCGAGTAGCATATATTGAGACCGCCAAATCGTTGATGAAGAAACTGCAACTGGGAGAACTTAAACAAATTACGTAGCCATGATCAGGGCGAAGTTAGTGTCAAGCCCCCGAGTGTCTTCTTGATGTTGTAGCGGGTTGATGAAAATATACCCAAGTTCTACGCCACGACGGGCCAAGTGCACGGAGTCGCAGGGCGTCGAAATAAGATATGATGCTATCGTCCGTGATGTTGGATGGTTGGAGCTGGCGTCCTCCAATCCCCGCTATAAAATCCACGCATGTTTGTTTGCACTCGATGTAGCTTGCAATAAGATTTGACGCTTCGACCAGGTCCTCCTGCTTGGGTTTGGCCGATCGTGGCCGGTATCTCATGCAACTGCTCCTGAGCGCAAGCGTATTCCTTGCAGCAAGACGACATGCCAGTACGTGCTGCTGCTTCTTCTGCAAATTCAACTTGAAGCTACCACGTGCTCCTGCTGATTGTGTGTGCGGCTGGTGGCCTCGTATTCATGTATCCCCCAGACTTGAAGCCGTGCTGGTCGACTCCTGGTTGATACTGAGGTTGAACACCCGTAATTTATAATGTAATAAAGCCTTGCGCTGCCACCGATCTTGCACCGGACCATATAGCGAACTATCGAGGGTCGAGAAACTGACTGGTAATTTTAGTCTTGTAGCTATGCATGTAGTTAGCACATAGGCAGCAAAATCCATACAAGTAAATACTTTTTTCCTTGCATAGCATACTTGATCCTCCCATATAGCAGTAATATTCGATCTAGCGACAACAATGATTGACCTCTTAGCTTGATGTGATGTACGCTAAGGGAACTGCCTTATGTTAAGCCTCCATGTGTAGTTGAAGTTGAAGAAGATGCCCTGTTTGGTGATCATGATGATTTGGTGATGGAAATATTCACGGCTGAAGTTGCTGATGACCACGATATGAACGTGGAATATTTTTTGAATTCTCTCATGGCAAGGAGGGACATGACCCGAAGAAATAAATCCAGTAATAACCATAGATGATACAGCCACTGACCCAGATATACGTCGGGTAGTATTATATTAGAGGAAACCAATGCTAACCATATAGATAAATCCATTGATAATCCACAGTATGAATCCACTGAAGATTCAACCATTGAAGAGGAGCCTGCTGATACCATAAAGATGAATCATGTAACCCGAAGAATATAGGTCCACTGACCCGAAGAAAATAAATTCATCGACCCGAAGAAAATAAATCCATTGATAACCATAGAAGATAAATCCCTTGATAACCATTGAGGATGACGCCATTTGAATATTAACCCATTGAAGATTACGCCATGAGAGATAAAGTTCGGAAGATGAAATAGTTGAGATGAATCCACATTGAAAGTTACGCCATTAAATATGAAGCATGCATTGAAGATGAATCCGCCGAAGAAAATAAATTCAGTAATAGTTATAGATGATGAATCCACTGAAGATCATAAAAGAAAAATCCACCTCATACGTACCAGTGCTTGGCATCATCGCATAAGTGCGCAAGTTTATCAATATCATAATAGCAGACAAAATAAATGGCCATGCGGACAACAAAAAATTCTCATGTAGCGGAAAAATTCGCTCATATGAAGATGAATTATAGGAAGAGATTAGCATCCAAGACAAATTATTGCTGAAATACTCTAATGAGAGAATAAGATGCCGCATCATCGTGCATTTGATGATCAGGTTACTGAATACTTAACTGATTAGGTGATTGCATATATGAATTTAAATAATTAATAAAAGGAACGGGTTACCGATGGGTCCATGAATCCACAATCATTGTTGAAGTTTGCTCTTGAAGTCGTTGATGGCCACGGTTGAGATGGAAGCCGCCATGGCAAAGTCGAAGGTGAGTGCGGCAAAGTTGTAGTTTTTCGACTTGACCCTGGAGACTGATGACTTGCCGGTGTAGTATACCGCTGTATTTGCTTTTTGACCGGCCGACTGTCAGCTGCCGCACGCATACTACCATCCGAAGATTTGTCCGATCTGCATAGGAAAAAGCGATTCACAGGCCTGGGCACGAGAAGACCCAGCACGGCCAAGCGCGTGGATTGATGTAGAGCTTGCTCTCGTTATTCCTTTGATGATTGACTGCCAATTTCTGAAACCTCCCTGACCAACGTATACTGCGGCTGCATCTAGGAATAGATATGTTGGACCTTGCAGATGGATGCACACGTCGGCCCTGCTCGCACTATCGAATTGAAAATTCGATCTGCTGCTTGCGGAAGCGATGCTAACTAGAGTTGACCTCCGTGCTGCGCCATTAAACTTTTTCTCGACCGCGATCTAGATTTTGTAGATGTCGACGGTGAATTTGAGGATCTCGCCCAGATAACAAAATCCAATCGCCGCGATTCTCACAGACGGCGCCAATTGACGAGGGATCACCTCGGCAATGCCTACATATTGTAGACTTGGGTTTCGGGAGAGAGCGACGATGGAGATTCCGGGAGCGAGATTAGGCACACGACGTACCCAGCTTCGGGTCCCCTCGGTGGAGGATCCCTACGTGCTGCTAGCAATCCAGTATATGATCATAGATGTGTTTACAGGGTGCCGCCGTAGGCGGAGCTATGTTGTCTATCTATTGTCCTCTGCTGATCTCTCTTCTTTCGGGTGCCCTGGCTAGCTTTATATATGCAACCAGTCTAGGGTTTTACAAGAGTCCTAGTCGACTACTTCTTCGGGTTGCCTTGTTGGGCCTTCTCCATATTTGGTCTTCTCCATATTGGGCCGAGCCAGGTATACTAATAATGGGTACCCGAAGGGTATGCCCATGTCACAGGGGCCTATTTTTCCACGAAGCTTCCAGAAGACCGGAGGACTCACGAAGTGGGGCCACGAGGTGGCGCCACACTAGGGCGGCGCGGCCTGGGCCTTGGCCGCGCCGGCCTGTTGTGTGGGGCCCTCGTGTGGCCCCCTGACTTGCCCTTCCGCCTACATATAGTCTTCGTCGCGAAACCCCCAGCACCGAGAGCCACGATACGGAAAACCTTCCGGAGACACCGCCGCCGCCAATCCCATCTCGGGGATTCAGGAGATTGCCTCCGGCACCCTGCCGGAGAGGGGAATCATCTCCCGGAGGACTCTTCACCGCCATGGTCGCCTCCGGAGTGATGAGTGAGTAGTTCACCCCTGGACTATGGGTCCATAACAGTAGCTAGATGGCCGTCTTCTCCTTATGTGCTTCATTGTCGGATCTTGTGAGCTGCCTAACATGATCAAGATCATCTATCTGTAATGCTATATGTTGTGTTTGTTGGGATCCGATGGATAGAGAATACTATGTTATGTTGATTATCAGTCTATTACCTATGTGTTGTTTATGATCTTGCATGCTCTCCGTTATTAGTAGAGGCTCGGCCAAGTTTTTACTCTTAACTCCAAGAGGGAGTATTTATGCTCGATAGTGGGTTCATGCCTCCATTAAATCTGGGACGATGACGAGAAAGTTCTAAGGTTGTGGATGTGCTGTTGCCACTAGGGATAAAACATTGATGCTATGTCCGAGGATGTAGTTATTGATTACATTACGCACCATACTTAATGCAATTGTCCGTTGTTTGCAACTTAATACCGGAAGGGGTTCGGATGATAACCTCGAAGGTGGACTTTTTAGGCATAGATGCATGCTGGATAGCGGTCTATGTACTTTGTCGTAATGCCCAATTAAATCTCACTATACTCATCATATCATGTATGTGCATGGTCATGCCCTCTCTATTTGTCAATTGCCCAACTGTAATTTGTTCATCCAACATGCTATTTATCTTATGGGAGAGACACCTCTAGTGAACTGTGGACCCCGGTCCTATTCTTTACATCGAATACAATCTGCTGCAATACTTGTTCTACTGTTTTTTGCAAACAATCATCATCCACACTATACATCTAATCCTTTGTTACAGCAAGCCGGTGAGATTGACAACCTCACTGTTACGTTGGGGCAAAGTACTTTGGTTGTGTTGTGCAGGTTTCACGTTGGCGCCGGAATCCCTGGTGTTGCGCCACACTACATCCCGCCGCCATCAACCTTCGACGTGCTTCTTGACTCCTACTGGTTCGATTAAACCTTGGTTTCTTACTGAGGGAAAACTTGCTACTGTACGCATCACACCTTCCTCTTGGGGTTCCCAACGGA
The DNA here is from genome assembly GCF_022539505.1 of Lolium rigidum. Taxonomy (NCBI): domain Eukaryota; kingdom Viridiplantae; phylum Streptophyta; class Magnoliopsida; order Poales; family Poaceae; genus Lolium; species Lolium rigidum. The sequence goes on from NC_061513.1 coordinate 94,729,746, forward strand.
CGTGTCGACTGCACGCATCACTCTCCTCCTCTTTTTCATCCAATGAGCTTTCAGCTTCATCAATTTCTTCTTTCACAGGTTCCTGCAAATTGTGAGTGCATTCTTGTGCATGAATGAGTCTCTCTTTATAATCAATGATATAAGGATTATTGCTGTAATGTTCTATGCAATAATCAAGGATAGAAGAGACATAATCTTTAAGGTCCTTACAAACAATACAAGTTTCATAATTTTTAGCCATGAAGGATTCTATCTCAGAGGCTCCCATAAATAAAACAAATTGTTCTACTTCTTCGAACCCAAGATGAATATATTTATTCCAATGATAGTTCACAATTAAAACTTATTCACTAAAGCCACATTGGAATTTAAGATGTTTAGTATCCTGTTTAGAGCAACAGTTTATATTATGGCGTTTAAGCAAGATTTTAGCAATTGTATTCAATTTTTCTAACACGGCACTCATGACTTTACCCTTTCTTGATTCTCTATAATTCATATATAATTCTATAAGCTCCATACAGGTTGTGGGTTCTTCCATAACAACAGTTTTTAATTTTTTGGTTTTTCAAATTTTTATGGATTTTCGGGTATATAAGAAAAATAGAACAAGACAAAAACAAACTAGAAAAAAGTAAACTAAGCAAAATAATACTAGAAAGAAATAAACTAAGCACAAATAAACTAGACAAAAGCAAACTAAGCAAAACAAAATAAAATAAAAACAGAGAGAGAGGTAGAGTGTACTCCCCAGGTGAACTTATGAGTGGAGCTATGCTCCCCAGCAACGGCGCCAGAAAATAGTCTTGATAACCCACAAGTATAGGGGATCGCAACAGTCTTCGAGGGAAGTAAAACCCAAATTTATTGATTCGACACAAGGGGGGACAAAGAATACTTATCTTTACTATTAAATGGGAGTTGGTCGTTTGACACTCAACGCACTTTGATGGTCGTCATTCGGAGCATCTTGTCCGTCCAATATAATCTCGTGGCCTATGATTTAACATGCAATCGTCCGGCGTACTTACAAGGCAAGTCACACGTCTCCTTCCATGTGTCTGCGCACAATCTCTCGGCAAAAAAAATCATGCAGTAATATTAAATCAATCACGTATCACCTAACTCGTGATACAAATTAGGAAAGGTATAATTGTGAACATTTTGTTTCCTTACTTGCCTCGATATCTTTCCTATTCATGGGGGTAAGAAAATCTCTACTTCTCTCCTATACTTAAAAAAGACGAACGCGTTCCGTTGTCAATCGCTACCATCCTCCCACCTCTTTCTTCGTCAATCGAAAAAACTGCTCGCTAAATAAGTGCACCAACAAGTCTGCCAGTGAATCCTCCCATCGATCTCCCTATCCAGGCCTCCCCGAAAATGCGTCGAAGCTCCCGCCGCGGCGTCGCCCTACCTCCACGCCGGCCGCCGACGCCTCGGCCCTTCGTGCGCGCCTCCACATCCATGACCCACCGCAAGGGAGCACAGCCGCCTTCCACGCCCCAAGCCCTAGGGTCCACGACCCGTGCCTCTCACTGTGCGAGTGCCGCTCTAGCGAAGGAAAGGAGCCATGCCAATCCTTCTCAGGGTCTTCCCAGAATTTGTTCACTCCCAACAGCAAGTTGTGAGCCATCTCCTACCCTTCCTTTCCTGTTTTTTGTTGGATCGATTCCTCTAACCTTACTAATCTTAGACTCAATCCTTGGTTGGCTCTTTTCCCCTTCAAACGATCTCTGATTTGTGTTGTGACTGATGATTACTACAATACAATTAGTGATAATCAAGATAGCCGTAGTGTACAGGCTCTAGGTGTTTTTTTGGCAATGTTTGACATGAAGCTCATTGGGGGATAGTTTTGGGTTGATAAAGATTACTGCAACGATCCGTCGATCACGGTGGCCGTGGCCCTCGCGTGCTCACCATTGGAGATCCCGCTGCACCCGCGCGTCACTGCTATCGCTCAGTCTTAGCTCGCTACGCTAGCGACGTCGCTCCAGCTGGCGTCTCTCTCGGATGAGCCTGATACTCGCCTGCTGCCGGGAGCCACGGGGCTTACCGCGTCATGAAAACGTCTGGCGTCGTGCTTCCGCTCGCTGATTACAACTGGGCGAACTTCGCGCCACTCAAGGTTAAAATCTTCTTCTGGATCGCCCGCCACGGGAACACCAGGACGCGTGCGATGCTTCACCGGCATGGGATCCTGTCGACTGCCTGCTGCCCTTTCTGCAACAGCGAGGAGGACCTGCTGCATCTCTTCTTCAGGTCCCCTCGGTTGGGGCCCTGGTTTTCCGGCCTTGGGGCGCATGCTGCCACCTCGGCGACCTACCTGGCTGAGGGTTGCGCGTCGCTCGCCGCTGCCCACCGTGGCCTCGTCCCGCCGGTGCGCCACACCTTGGTGCTGCTGACCCTTTGGATCATCTGGAAGAGCCGTAACCGCATGGTCTTCGACGCCCAGCGCTTGGGACCCAGGCAGATGTTCTCCCTCCTCGCGTCGCACTGTGACCTCTGGCTCCACCGGCTACCCCGTTGCCACAGCCAACAACCTGTTGATGCATGGCTGTCCGCTCTTAGAGCTTATTTTGTGTGACTTTGTGGCGTTTGGTTTCCCTCTGTAAGCCCTACGCTGCTTTGCAAAGCAACTCTGTAAACCCCGATGTGCTTCAATAATATTCACTTCAGGTGGAGGGGTTTCCCCCCTCCCCCATTGTGCTTTCAAAAAAAAAGATTACTGCGCAATTTATGATGGCTTTTGAGAAGCATGCAGATTATGAGGGTAAAAATTATGCATCTCTATTCCTTTCTATTATGCACATAATCAAGGGTAAAAATTCCTAATGTATGTGCCTTCAAGTTGTGTGAGTTAACTATTTTTTTCCTGTGGTGATTGGTGTCATACTCATCTCTCCCTAGATAGAGAGTCAGATAATATTTTCAACAAGCTGGGTTCAGAGTGTGCTTATGATTCTGTAGCGGAGGTGAAGGGCCACCAAAATTTCTATGAAGATCTTCTCAGGTGAAAATTCTCTTTTTTTTCATTTACATATATTCACCAAAATCTTTGAATAGAGATCTTTTCCAAATTCTGGAGCTTACCTAGCCACTATGTATGTAACACTTGTGGCAGTTGTGGTACTCCTTGAAAAATCTAGCAGAAAGTATACGAATCATCCATACAGATTCAATAGTGTTGTGTATGTAGGCTGATTGAAATTCTTCCAAACCTGCAATTACTTAATGTCACTTTTGAGACATAGTTTCTATCCCCATATAGTTGATGTCTTCTGCATGACTGAAGATTTTGACCGTTCATTTTTAACCCATCCACAATTCGTTTGCCTCTATTGTTAATAAATTTTATATACTTTTTGCCAGGAAAGTGAAAAGAGTGCATGTATTAAGGAGTATATTACAGTCAAGATGGTAGTTAGCTATAATTGTATTTGTGTGGCACAATGCAAGAGCAAACTCTCCTGTATTCTTATGGTTTCAGTAACATATTCTAGCTTTTATGTAGGTTCAGAGTTCAGAAGATATGATCTCCTAATTGGCCTCTATGGGACTGCCGTTTTGGCTTGTAACTATCCAATTTGGTTTGGAAGCGTGCATAGTGCTTTCAGTGAGTTATGTGATATTATGATTTATGGAAGTACGGTTAAAAGTAAAACCATGGAATCATATTTGTTGAATGTAGCACTTGCCTACTCCATCATTTTAAGTAGTATAATTAAAAATTATTGGGCAATTCCATCTATGAATCAATGGGATCATGGATCTTGGTACTGAAACTAGATCCAATTGTTTCTTCGGTGTTTTCCAACTTTATACAGATGATATCAGTGATAGTATATACTCTGGGTACTCTATGAGAAGGGAGCAGCTGCACTTTCAGCACAAATTGTGCTCCTTGCCTAAAACTTGGTGTCGAGGGGGTCTTCACCCATAAGGACATCGAGGAGCTGAAGACTGTTCACGTAGTGGCACAACATCATCATGCTGCCATATGGTGCAGTCACTACGGGAAAATCAGGCGCTGCCGTGCAGCCAAACTTTGCCGTGAGCTGCTGCACGGCAAAGATTTCTTTGCCGTGCGTAGCAAGAAGAGCGCACGGCAACGAAAAAATGCACGGCAAAGTATGAGCGCAGCGCACCGCAAAGAAACATATCACGGCAAAGAAAGATATCGCGCACGGCAAAGAAATTTCTCACGGCAAAGAATGGGAGCAGCGCACGGCAAAGATTTTGGGACGGCAAAGTCCCTGCAAGCCGCACGGCAAAGAAAGAGACCACGGCAAAGGCCTGGGCACTGCCGTGCAGCCAAACTTTGCCGTGCAGACAGACAAGTTGCACGGCAAAAGGTCCTTTGCCGTGCGCTTCTCCCTTTGCCGTGCGCCAATATACATTTTTTTTGTTTTTCTAACTATTTTATTTCATCTACTACTTATATTTATTTTGTTAATTAGTTTTTTCTTTTTGATGACTATTTATTACACTATGTGAAATACAAAATTAGTCTCCATGCTCATCCCCCACATATATCAGGGTTCCGGTGCTCCGGCGGCCGTCCCCCTCCTCCCCCCCAAAACAGCGGGACGGCGGGTCTACCCCCTAGATTTCTCCGCGCGACGTTCCACCAATATACCTTTTCATAGTTTTAGGTTTGTTTAGTCCATGGACATATGGAAAACCATGTGTGGTACCCTTTGGCACAGTCTAGCCCCCGATATACCCGCGGCGGGACACTTCACCGTACACGTCCAGGAATCTGTTAAGTGTTATCGCCCGAAGGTGAGGAATGTCAGACCGGGGATCCATGCCATGCACCATTTGGTGAATTACACCTAGCATCACACTTTGAAACATAGAATAGGTCCACATGCAAGGTTTGGTGGGGTTCCGGTGCTCCGGCGGTCGTTATCCCCCTCCTCCCCCCAAAACAGCGGAACGTGTGCCCCGGCGGGTCTACCCCCTAGATTTCTCCGCGCGAGGGCGTTGCCGTGCAGACGCTGCCGTGCGCCGACGCACGGCAAATCCTTTGCCGTGCAAATAGGCCCCTTTGCCGTGCGATTGGTCGCACGGCAACGTAGTGTTTTCCCGTAGTGAGTGCCCAGTAGTCCAACAAGTGTTCTATCAAATGTTTAAGTGGCAGAGTAGTGAGATATTCATCTCTGCGTTAATTGCATGCTGTTGTTTGAGGGCAAAGAGATTGCGAAGCAGTGATATTTATTGGTTGTATTTGCTGCACCTGCTTTAGAGAGTAGAGAGGGTCGAGATTTAGTTTGCTGATTTAGTTTGCTTTCTAAATGAAAGAGTAGAGCAGAGCTGACCCTACCGTTGTGTGTTTGTTCTATTCTTTTTATTTTTCATTTCTTCTTTTGTGGAATGCATGTCGAATTTGTAACCCTTTGTCTTCTAATACGATGCATTCAGTGTATAACAATTGATATGTTGACAATTTCTTAACATTCGGGTGGAACCGTGAACGAAGGAAATGGTTGTCTTATTGCAAGATGCATGTGGAGGAGATGCACGACACTGGTGAAAGAAGCGAGGATGATGTGTTGTGGTCGTCAAAGAGGGCAAAGATTTTTGGAATTCCATGTATGTCAGTATTGTTAGGCTCATACGTACGCTCCTGTTGCAAAAAAAAATTCTAATTAGTGTATGTCTATATGTGCATTGATATGTCCATGGTAACCTGACCCATGTGAGTGTCGTGGCTACTAATCGCAATTTCGGTACTGCTAGCCCAACCACCTCTATTAGATCAAATTAGACCCTCACATCTACTGAAGGAGAAATCATGTGTGAGTATTCAAAGGACACAATGTCCCGTGACCTATCTTGGTCACGATAAATTCTTTATTTTCGGTGTCAGGGGATGTCATTTGTATCCTTCGGTATATTCTTCCTGGATTCGTTGCAATGGTTATATTCTTTGCCTAAGGTGATTTCCTTTCTTACCGCTCGACTGATCATATTACTTCAATAACTGATCATATTACTTCAATAAGAAAGGTTCAAAGCACATAAGTTAGTCAATGTTTTCCTTTTTCCTTCTCTTTTCATAGGATTGTGCATAATGAGACAACTGGACTAATATTAGGTTGAAATCCAACTTATTTGAATTGTCTACAACTAAGATACAGATGAAACTAACATGTTTATATGGTACAAATAATGTTTTTAAAGAACCGTAGGTACATATAAAATTTTATTTATCAGGGATAGAAACTTTGTTACAAATAGTCTTTGTATTATTTTGAATTTACGGTGAAATAAACTTGAGGAATCCGTAGCAACGCACGGGCATTCAACTAGTAAGCCTTAACAACTGAGTTGTCAATTCAGCTGCACCTGGAAAAGCACTAGTAACAGGGGTGATGTGAAAACAGTAGTAATATGAGAGCAATAGTAACAGTAACACAACAGCAGTAGCAGTAACACAGAGGCAATGGCACCAGAAAATAGTTGATACTACTTCTAATGGCATATAGGACCGAGTGAGTATTTGATGATGAAAGATGGACCGGGGTTCCTAGCTATCTACACTAGTGGTAACTCTCCAATAACAAGTGTTGGGTGAACAAATTACAGTTGGGCAATTGACATAATTATTATAGCATTAAGACAGAACATCCAGTTTATTAATCATGTAGGCATGTTTTCCATATATAGTCATACGTGCTCGCAATGAGAAACTTGCATAACATCTTTTGTCCTACCAGCCGGTGGCAGCCGGGCCTCTAGGGAAACTACTGGTAATTAAGGTGCTCCTTTTAATAGAGCACCGGAGTAAAGCATTAACACTTGGTGAAAACATGTGATCCTCGTATCTAAGCCATCCCCTCCAGTTATCCCAGTTGCTGTCACAATGGGGCCTAGGGTTCCGGACATAGACATGTGCAAACAACTTGTAGATACAATCTAAGCAATAATTATAGAGCTTAAATCTAAGATCATGCCACTCGTGCACTAGTGACAAGAATTAAACACAACAAGATTGCAGCAACAATAACTTCACAAACTTTATAGATAGACTGATCATAATGTAACAATTCATCGGATCCCAACAAACACAACACCGATTACATCAGATGGATCTCAATCATGTAAGGCAGCTCATGAGATCATTGTATTGAAGTACATGGGAGAGAGAGTACCAACTAGCTACTGCTAGAACCCGTAGTCCATGGGGGAACTTACTCACGGAGCATGATGGAGGCGGTGGCGATGGAGAAGGCTCCGGGGGTCGATCCCCGTCCCGGCAGGGTGCCGAAACAGGAACTTCTGACCCCCGAAACTAGGTTTCGCGATGGCGGCGGCGCTCCGGGAGTCTTTTCTGGAGTATGATCGATATCTCTCCGGTTTTCGCGTCTTCGGGGAATAAATAGGCAAAGGGGCGATGTCGGTGGAGTCCCGAGGTGGGCTCCCCACACGCCGGCGCGCCTGTGGGCCTGGCCGCGCCGCCCTATGGGGAGGAGGCCGTGCCCCCCCCCCCCAGGCTTGCCCTTCTGGCTCCGTGCGTCCCTCGGAAAAATAGGAGGTTTGGCTTTTGTTTCGTCGAATTCCGAGAATATTGCCCGAACAGCTTTCCTGGAACCAAAAACAGCAGAAAACAGGAACTGGCACTGTGGCATCTTGTTAATAGGTTAGTCCCATAAAATGCATTAAAATATTATAAAGTGTGAATAAAACTTGTAGGTATTGTCATAAAACTAGCATGGAACATAAGAAATTATAGATACATTGGAGACGTATCAAGGTCCTTGACGGACATGTCGCAGTTAGTCGGTTCGGGTTGCTTCCAGATTGTGGGCTACTGTAACCTACTTGAAACATGCGATGTGGGCATGCACCGGCAAACGGGGAGTAGGTCTCCAGAACCACTGGCCCATTTATCCAATACGCGAGAGGGTAGCTTTTGTCGTCCTCTTTCCCAAAAAATTGGTTTCGTCTTATTTGGATTTTCCAATCTCAAGTTATTTGCATTTCAATTTTGAGTTTAAAAGAAAAAAAGGCATTGGAGAGGAGGGGCCAGCAGCCGGAGCCTCCAGGCGAGGTACCGCTCGCGGAACCATTAAAGCGGCATGGCTCGCATCATTCTTCCAGGGCGTTGGGAGCTCTCGCCAGTACCCCGACCGGTACTAGCGCCGGAGGTACCGCCCAGACCCAGGAAGGAGGTACCGGCCAGAGCCTCCACCCGAGCGTGGCCAGCTCCTTGCTCCGCTCCCGCGCTGGGCACCGCCTACGTGGCCAGCCCAGCCACCAGACGCCCCACGCGCCCCAATCGCCCTGGCCTCTTTTTTTCTTCGCGCCCACCTCTGGATCTCACGCGCTTGCTGACTTTGCAGCGCTGGGGCCCACCCTCTGTCGCCCGCGTGTGTTGCTAGCTTTGCTGCTGGCCTGATGAAGCTGTTCAATGCTGGGGTGGAAGTACCGCTTCCCCCAAGCCGGTACTACCGGCCCGAGCTATTGCCAGCCCAACGGGTAGATTTTCTGCCCCACCTTTTTAAGCCCGTTTTAGTGCTTCTTCTTCCCTAACTCAGCTCTCTCACTTTTTAGCTCTCCTCCATTGTTGATTTCTTGAGAGCTTGCTATCTTTCTCCTCCTCTAATGCTTCTTGCATCATTTTGAGAGAAAGATAGGTGAGATCTAGATCCACTTTTTGACCAAACAAAATCTCCTCTTTGTGGGGAATTTCTTGGGATCTAGATCTTGGAGAATTTAGTGTTCTCTTCTTTGTTCTTCCTCTCCTATTCCTCCAACAGCTTTTGTAGCTTTGTTGGAATTTGAGAGAGAAGGATTTGATCATCTTTGTGGTGTTCTTTCCATTGCATTTGGTGCATCGGTTTGACTTCTCCGCGATGATACATGGAGGTGAAAGTTCGTGAGATATCCTCTTCGGGAGCTTGTTCCTCTTGGGTCTTTGGACCCTAGACGGCTTAGTGGTATTTGTGGGTTTTGTGGTGTTTTTGGGGCCAATTAAGTTGTGGAGATTCTTCAAGGGTAAGGCCTTTGTGGCGATTTATTGGGAGCCTCCAATTAAGTTGTGAAGATAGCCCCAAGCTTTGTGCGGGTTCGGTGACCACCCTAAGTTTCCATAGTGGATCGAGGACATCCCTTTTGGTGGAAATTCTCGAGGAGAATACGGTGGCCTTCGAGCATTTGGAGTGACTTGTCCTCCACACCGCTCCAACGGAGAGTAGCACTCGCAAGAGTGTGAACTTCGGGATACATCGTTGTCTCCGCGACAGTTCGGTTATTCCTATACCGACCTCTTTTCTTATGCACTTTACTTTGTGATAGCTTTCCTTCTTGAAGTTATATATCTTGCTACCACATAGTTGCTAGAATTGCTTAGCATAAGTTGTTGGTGCACATAGGTAAACCCTAGCTATATAGGTTTTGTGCTTGACAAATTGAACGCTAGTTTTATTCCGCATTTGTTAAGCCATATTCGTAAAAGTTTTAAACCGCCTATTCACCCCCCCCCCCTCTAGGCGGCATCCGTGTTCTTTCATAAGATATGCGCTTTTTATCGTCATGATGAGATAATAATATATTTATTATTCCACTCTCAGTTCAGTAGATCTAAGGTCAATCATCCAAATATGTTTTACCTTGTACCCTCCACGAAACGTTGCCAATATATTTGGTAACTGGCTAAATATGGTGGATCGGTGGTTTAAACTAGTTATTAGGGTGGATGCTTGCCGTTATTTGGTTTTTGCCTATGTAGAAATAACAAGGTTTTTATTAATAAAATAGCTTCTCTTATGCAGGTTATCTACAGGTTTAGTGCTTTGCTACGCTCATGATCGCATCTCTAGCATATGGAGGATCACGAACTCTTTAAGGAGGTATCAACATAATTGGAAGACACGGCGAGGGAAGTTATTACCCAACATGGGTGGCGGCATAATTTGATGATTGCTCCACCACTATAGGGGTTGATATAGTATCAAGTTGTTTACATGCATTGATCCTTTTATGTTTATTTTTAATCGTATGGTGGATCTTGTGGGGCTGTGTGTGTTATGGTTATGCAGAGTCGGGTTTAATATTAAACCTTTTAAGTAATAAAAACGGCCATTATTGAAGAAAAAATCCAGCGTTTTGGGCATATTTTGTGTCCTAGGAAAGTCTCTGAAAATGGCCCGGCCCGGATAAAAATATCCAGGGTACCGGATGCTGGCTTATTCGACCGCAATATACCTAGTTTGGAGGGATATATGGATTAACATCACCATTTCTCCGAACCAGCATCGCCTCCATCACCGCCAAATCGAACTCGCCCCTTCCTTCGGCCACTGAATCCGGCTGCTCCCCCCGACCAGATTTGTAAAACATGGCCCGTAAACTGCTCACTTTGCGGCCATGGTGGTTTGTCTAGATCCACTTAGTCGTGCGGCTGTGTCCCCCTATTCGTCGGCGAGAATCACAAGCCACTCGAATGCGGCGCGACTCATACATCTGGTAGTGTTGCGTGTCCGGAGGAGAGGCGGAGAGCTACCGAGAAGTGACATGTCATGCACTGATATATTTCCCATCGACTGACCGGATGCTTACATAAGGCAAAAACGAATTCGGTCGTAGTTGAGAAATACGGACACATGTACGTCTATTGATGAATAGACACGTAAAAGATTGTGGTATTAGTAATATCTATATGTATCCGAAGAAATATCGTACTTTATGCTTATATCTGGCCAATATCTAGTAACTAATACCTCAAACCTTGCCAAGGCATTGCCATATCTGTGAATCAGATACCTAGACACCCTCATGACGTTCAAGAAAAAAAATGAAGTACCACAATGGTCAAGAAATTATGAGTTACTAAAGAAAATTGTACCTTAGAAGTTAGAATATCATAATACTCACTCCCGTAAAAATATGTGGCATATTTGTCTACAAACCGTTGAAATCGTGGGCCTTACCCATTGGCCCATATTATATTTCAGAGTTTGACTAAATTTAAAAGCCCACTTATGTGGCAGTAGATGTGAGTTTTAACCCTTGATGGTGACAGCTCACAAGTGGGTGGCAAGAGGTGGGAGTGCAAAGTTTAGTCTCACATGCAAAATTGGAAGGAAGTTAGACCAATTTATGAGGTGGGTTGCTCTAGTACTTGGTAAGAGAGTGAAAAGAAGAGTGGTACACTCCCGCTCTTCCTCCGCTCTTGCCACTCCCTTTTGTGGTTTGCGAAAATGAGACTCAAGCCCCGATTTATTTTGATGTTCAGGAATATCAGGTCCTTGACGGACATGTCGCAGTTAGTCGGTTCGGGTTGCTTCCAGATTGTGGGCTACTGTAACCTACTTGAAACATGCGATGTGGGCATGCACCGGCAAACGGGGAGTAGGTCTCCAGAACCACTCTCCCATTTATCCAATACGCGAGAGGGTAGCTTTTGTCGTCCTCTTTCCAACAAAATTGGTTTCGTCTTATTTGGATTTTCCAATCTCAAGTTATTTGCATTTCAATTTTGAGTTTAAAAGAAAAAAAAGGCATTGGAGAGGAGGGGCCAGCAGCCGGAGCCTCCAGGCGAGGTACCGCTCGCGGAACCGCTAAAGCGGCCTGGCTCGCATCATTCTTCTAGGGCGTTGGAAGCTCTCGCCGGTACCACGACCGGTACCAGCGCCGGAGGTACCGCCTAGACCCAGGACGGAGGTACCGGCCAGAGCCTCCACCCGATCGTGGCCAGCTCCTTGCTCCGCTCCCGCGCTGGGCACCGCCCACGTGGCCAGCCCAGCCACCCAGACGCCCCACGCGCCCCACTCGCCCTGGCCCCTTTTTTTCTGCGCGCCCACCTCTGGCTCTCACGCGCTTGCTGACTTTGCAGCGCTGGGGCCCACCATCTGTCGCCCGTGTGCGTTGCTAGCTTTGCTGCTGGCCTGCTGAAGCTGTTCAATGCTGACGCGGAAGTACCGCTCCCCCCAGGCCGGTACTACCGGCCCGAGCTATTGCCAGCCCAACGGATAGATTTTCTGCCCCACCTTTTTAAGCCCGTTTTAGTGCTTCTTCTTCCCTAACTCAGCTCTCTCACTTTTTAGCTCTCCTCCATTGTTGATTTCTTGAGAGCTAGCTATCTTTCTCCTCCTCTAATGCTTCTTGCATCATTTTGAGAGAAACATAGGTGAGATCTAGATCCACTTTTTGACCAAACAAAATCTCCTCTTTGTGGGAAATTTCTTGGGATCTAGTTCTTGGAGAATTTAGTGTTCTCTTCTTTGTTCTTCCTCTCCTATTCCTCCAACAGCTTTTGTAGCTTTGTTGAAATTTGAGAGAAGGATTTGAGCATCTTTGTGGTGTTCTTGCCATTGCATTTGGTGCATCGGTTTGACTTCTCCGCGATGATACATGGAGGTGAAAGTTCGTGAGATATCCTCTTCGGGAGGTTGTTCCTCTTGGGTCTTTGGACCTGATACGTCTCAAACGTATCTATAATTTCTTATGTTCCATGCTAGTTTTATGACAATACTCACATGTTTTATATACACTTTACATCATTTTGATGCATTTTTCGGCACTAACCTATTAACAAGATGCCGAAGCGCCAGCCTCGTTTTCTGCTGTTTTTGGTTTCAGAAATCCTACACAGCAAATATTCTCGGAATTGGACGAAACAAAAGCCCATGGTCTTATTTTCCACGGAGCCTTCCAGAAGTCCGAAGAGGAGACGAAGAGGGGCCACGAGGCGGCCACCCCACAAGGCGGGGCGGTGGGGCCCCTGGCCGCGCCAGCCTATGGGGTGGGCCCCTCGGCCGCCTCCCGACTCTGCCCCTTCGCCTATTTATTCTCTCCGTCGCGAAAACCCTAGTACCGAGAGCCACGATACGAGAAAACATACTGTGACGCCGCCGCCGCCAATCCCATCTCGGGGGATTCAGGAGATCACCTCCGGCACCCTGCCGGAGAGGGGAATCATCACCGGAGGACTCTACATCATCATGCCCGCCTCCGGATTGATGCGTGAGTAGTTCATCCTTGGACTATGGGTCCATAGCAGTAGCTAGATGGTTGTCTTCTCCTCTTGTGCTATCATGTTTAGATCTTGTGAGCTGCCTAACATGATCTAGATTATCTACTTGTAATGCTACATGTTGTGTTTGTTGGGATTCGATGAATATGGAATACTATGTCAAGTTGATTATTGATCTATCATATATGTGTTGTTTATGATCTTGCATGCTCTCCGCTGCTAGTAGAGGCTCTGGTCAAGTTGATACTTGTGACTCCAAGTGGGGGTATTTATGCTCGATAGTGGGTTCATGCCTCCATTGAATCTGGGACAGTGACAGAAAGTTCTAAGGTTATGGATGTGCTGTTGCCACTAGGGATAAAACATCAATGCTTTGTCTAACGATATTTGTGTTGATTACATTACGCACAGTACTTAATGCAATTGTCTGTTGTTTGCAACTTAATACTGGAAGGGGTGCGGATGCTAACCCGAAGGTGGACTTTTTAGGCATAGATGCAAGCTGGATAGCGGTCTATGTTCTTTGTTGTAATGCTCTAAGTAAATCTCATATTAGTCATCATGATATGTATGTGCATTGTTATGCCCTCTCTATTTGTCAATTGCCCAACTGTAATTTGTTCACCCAACATGCTATTTATCTTATTGGAGAGACACCACTAGTGAACTGTGGACCCCGGTCCATTCTTTTACATCTGAAATACAATCTACAGCAATCATTGTTCTCTGCTGTTCTTTGCAAACAAACATCATTCTCCACACCATACGTTTAAATCCTTTGTTTACAGCAAGCCGGTGAGATTGACAACCTCACTGTTAAGTTGGGGCAAAGTATTTTGATTGTGTTGTGCAGGTTCCACGTTGGCGCCGGAATCCCTAGTGTTGCGCCGCACTACACTCCTTCACCAACAACCTTCATGTGGCCTTCATCTCCTACTGGTTCGATAACCTTGGTTTCTTACTGAGGGAAAACTTGCCGTTGTACGCATCACACCTTCCTCTTGGGGTTCCAACCGGACGTGTGCTTCACGCGTTATCAGGACCCTAGACGGCTTAGTGGTCTTTGTGGTTTTTGTGGTGTTTTTGGGGCCAATTAAGTTGTGGATATTCTTCAAGGGCAAGGCCTTTGTGGCGATTTATTGGGAGCCTCTAATTAAGTTCTGGAGATAGCCCCAAGCTTTGTGCCGGTTCGGTGACCACCCTAAGTTTCCATAGTGGATCGAGGATATCCCTTTTGGTGGAAATTCTCGAGGAGAATACGGTGGCCTTCGAGCATTTGGAGTGACTTGTCCTCCACACCGCTCCAACGGAGAGTAGCACTCGCAAGAGTGTGAACTTCGGGATACATCGTTGTCTCCACGACAGTTCGGTTATTCCTATACCGACCTCTTTTCTTATGCACTTTACATTGTGATAGCTTTCGTTCTTGAAGTTATATATCTTGCTACCACATAGTTGCTAGAATTGCTTAGCATAAGTTGTTGGTGCACATAGGTAAACCCTAGCTATATAGGTTTTGTGCTTGACAAATTAAACGCTAGTTTTAAATCCGCATTTGTTAAGCCATATTCGTAAAAGTTTTAAACCGCCTATTCACCTCCCCCCCTCTAGGCGCCATACGTGTCCTTTCATAAGATATGCGCTTTTTATCGTCATGATGAGATAATAATATATTTATTATTCCACTCTCAGTTAAGTAGATCTAAGGTCAATCATCCAAATATGTTTTACCTTGTACCCTCCACGAAACGTTGCTAATATATTTGGTAACTGGCTAAATATGGTGGATCGTCGGTTTAAACTAGTTATTAGGGTGGGTGCTTGCCGTTATTTGGTTCTTTTGCCTATGTAGAAATAACAAGGTTTTTATTAATAAAAGCGCTTCTCTTATGCAGGTTATCTACAGGTTCAGTGCTTTGCTACGCTCATGATCGCATCTCTAGCATATGGAGGATCCCGAACTCTTTAAGGAGGTATCAACATAATTGGAAGACACGGCGAGGGAAGTTATTACCCAACATGGGTGGCGGCATAATTTGAGGATTGCTCCACCACTATAGGGGTTGATATAGTATCAAGTTGTTTACATGCATTGATCCTTTTATGTTTATTTGTAATCGTATGGTGGATCTTGTGGGGCTGTGTGTGTTATGGTTATGCAGAGTCGGGTTTAATATTAAACCTTTTAAGTAATAAAAACGGCCATTATTGAAGAAAAAAATGTTGTCCTGTTCGAGCAACCCTAGTTAATCCGAGTAAGTGCCTCAAATAGAAAAAAAATCCAGCGTTTTGGGCATATTTTATGTCCTAGGAAAGTCTCTGAAAATGGCCCGGCCCGGATAAAAATATCCAGGGTACCGGATGTTGGCTTATTCGACCGCAATATACCTAGTTTGGAGGGATATATGGATTAACATCACCATTTCTCCAAACTAGCATCGCCTCCATCACCGCCAAATCGAACTCGCCCCTTCCTTCGGCCACTGAATCCGGCTGCTCCCCCCGACCAAATTTGTAAAACATGGCCCGTAAACTGCTCACTTTGCGGCCATGGTGGTTTGTCTAGATCCACTTAGTCGTGCGGCTGTGTCCCCCTATTCGTCGCCGAGAACCACAAGCCACTCGAATCCGGCGCGACTCATACATCTGGTAGTGTTGTGTGTCTGGAGGAGAGGCAGAGAGCTACCGAGAAGTGACATGTCATGCACTGATATATTTCCCATCGACTGACCGGATGCTTACATAAGGCAAAAACGAATTCGGTCGTAGTTGAAAAATATGGACACATGTACGTCTATTGATGAACAGACACATAAAATATTGTGGTATTAGTAATATCTATATGTATCCGAAGAAATATCGTACTTTATGCTTATATCTGGCCAATATCTGGTAACTAATACCTCAAACCTTGCCAAGGCATTGCCATATCTGTGAATCAGATACCTAGGCACCCTCATGACGTTCTAGAAAAAAAAATTAAGTAGCCACAATGGTCAAGAAATTATGAGTTACTAAAGAAAATTGTACCTTAGAAGTTAGAATATCATAATACTCACTCCCGTAAAAAGATGTGGCATATTTGTCTACAAACCGTTGAAATCATGGGCCTTACCCATTGGCCCATATTATATTTCAGAGTTTGACTAAATTTAAAAGCCCACTTATGCGGCAGTCGATGTGAGTTTTAACCCTTGATGGTGACAGCTCACAAGTGGGTGGCAAGAGGTGGGAGTGCAAAGTTTAGTTTCACGTGCAAAATTGGAAGGAAGTTAGACCAATTTATGAGGTGGGTTGCTCTAGCATTTGGTAAGAGAGTGAAAAGAAGAGTGGTACACTCCCGCTCTTCCTCCGCTCTTGCCACTCCCTTTTGTGGTTTGCGAAAATGAGACTCAAGCCCCGATTTATTTTGATGTTCAGGAATATCAGGTCCTTGACGGACATGTCGCATTTAGTCGGTTTGGGTTGCTTCCAGATTGTGGGCTACTGTAACCTACTTGAAACATGCGATGTGGGCATGCACCGGCAAACAAGGAGTAGGTCTCCAGAATCACTCGCCCATTTATCCAATATGCGACAGGGTCGCTTTTGTCGTCCTCTTTCCAACAAAATTGGTTTCGTCTTATTTGGATTTTCCAATCTCAAATTATTTGCATTTCAATTTTGAGTTTAAAAGAAAAAAAAAAGGCATTGGAGAGGAGGGGCCAGCAGCCGGAGCCTCCAGGCGAGGTACCGCTCGCGGAACCGCTAAAGCGGCCTGGCTCGCATCATTCTTCCAGGGCGTTGGGAGCTCTCGCCGGTACCCCGACCGGTACCAGCGCCGGAGGTACCGCCCAGACCCAAGACGGAGGTACCGGCCAGAGCCTCCACCCGAGCATGGCCAGCTCCTTGCTCCGCTCCCGCGCTGGCACCGCCCCACGTGGCCAGCCCAGCCACCCAGATGCCCCACGCGCCCCACTCGCCCTGGCCCCTTTTTTCTGCGCGCCCACCTTTGGCTCTCACGCGCTTGCTGACTTTGCAGCGCTGGGGCTTTGCTGCTGGCCTGCTGAAGTTGTTCAATGCTGGGGCAGAAGTACCGCTCCCCCCAGGCCGGTACTACCGGCCCGAGCTATTGCCAGCCCAACGGGTATATTTTCTGCCCCACCTTTTTAAGCCTGTTTTAGTGCTTCTTCTTCCCTAACTCAACTCTCTCACTTTTTAGCTCTCCTCCATTGTTGATTTCTTGAGAGCTAGCTATCTTTCTCCTCCTCTAATGCTTCTTGCATCATTTTGAGAGAAACATAGGTGAGATCTAGATCCACTTTTTGACCAAACAAAACTCCTCTTTGTGGGGAATTTCTTGGGATCTAGATCTTGGAGAATTTAGTGTTCTCTTCTTTGTTCTTCCTCTCCTATTCCTCCAACAGCTTTTGTAGCTTTGTTGGAATTTTAGAGAGAAGGATTTGAGCATGTTTGTGGTGTTCTTGCCATTGCATTTGGTGCATCGGTTTGACTTCTCCGCGATGATACATGGAGGTGAAAGTTCGTGAGATATCCTCTTCGGGAGCTTGTTCCTCTTGGGTTTTTGGACCCTAGACGGCTTAGTGGTCTTTGTGGTTTTTGTGGTGTTCTTGGGGCCAATTAAGTTGTGGAGATTCTTCAGGGGCAAGGCCTTTGTGGCGATTCATTGGGAGCCTCCAATTAAGTTGTGGAGATAGCCCCAAGCTTTGTGCAGGTTCGGTGACCACCCTAAGTTTCCATAGTGGATCGAGGACATACCTTTTGGTGGAAATTCTCGAGGAGAATACGGTGGCCTTCGAGCATTTGGAGTGACTTGTCCTCCACACCGCTCCAACGGAGAGTAGCACTCGCAAGAGTGTGAACTTCGGGATAAATCGTTGTCTCCGCGACAGTTCGGTTATTCCTATACCGACCTCTTTTCTTATGCACTTTACTTTGTGATAGCTTTCGTTCTTAAGTTATATATCTTGCTACCGCATAGTTGCTAGAATTGCTTAGCATAAGTTGTTGGTGCACATAGGTAAACCCTAGCTATATAGGTTTTGTGCTTGACAAATTAAACGCTAGTTTTATTCCGCGTTTGTTAAGCCATATTCGTAAAAGTTTTAAACCGCCTATTCACCTCCCCCCCCTCTAGGCGGCATCCGTGTCCTTTCATAAGATATGCGATTTTTATCGTCATGATGAGATAATAATATATTTATCATTCCACTCTCTTCAGTAGATCTAAGGTCAATCATCCAAATATGTTTTACCTTGTACCCGCCACGAAACGTTGCCAATATATTTGGTAACTAGCTAAATATGGTGGATCGTCGGTTTAAACTAGTTATTAGGGTGGGTGCTTGCCGTTATTTGGTTCTTTTGCCTATGTAGAAATAACAAGGTTTTTATTAATAAAAGAGCTTCTCTTATGCAGGTTATCTACAGGTTCAGTGCTTTGCTACGCTCATGATCGCATCTCTAGCATATGGAGGATCGCGAACTCTTTAAGAAGGTATCAACATAATTGGAAGACACGGCGAGGGAAGTTATTACCCAACATGGGTGGCGGCATAATTTGAGGATTGCTCCACCACTATAGGGGTTGATATAGTATCAAGTTGTTTACATGCATTGATCATTTTATGTTTATTTGTAATCGTATGGTGGATCTTGTGGGGCTGTGTGTGTTATGGTTATGCAGAGTCGGGTTTAATATTAAACCTTTTAAGTAATAAAAACGGCCATTATTGAAGAAAAAAATGTTGTCTTGTTAGAGCAACCCTAGTTAATCCGAGTAAGTGCCTCAAATAGAAAAAATCCAGCGTTTTGGGCATATTTTGTGTCCTAGGAAAATCTCTGAAAATGGCCCGACCCGGATAAAAATATCCAGGGTACCGGATGCTGGCTTATTCGACCGCAATATACCTAGTTTGGAGGGATATATGGATTAACATCACCATTTCTCCGAACTAGCATCGCCTCCATCACCGCCAAATCGAACTCGCCCCTTCCTTCGGCCACTGAATCCGGCTGCTCCTCCCGACCAGATTTGTAAAACATGGCCCGTAAACTGCTCACTTTGCAGCCGTGGTGGTTTGTCTAGATCCACTTAGTCGTGCGGCTGTGTCCCCCTATTCGTCGCCGAGAACAACAAGCCACTCGAATGCGGCGCGACTCATACATCTGGTAGTGTTGCGTGTCCGGAGGAGAGGCGGAGAGCTACCGAGAAGTGACATGTCATGCACTGATATATTTCCCATCGACTGACCGGATGCTTACATAAGGCAAAAACGAATTCGGTCGTAGTTGAGAAATACGGACACATGTACGTCTATTGATGAACAGACACGTAAAAGATTGTGGTATTAGTAATATCTATATGTATCCGAAGAAATATCGTACTTTATGCTTATATCTGGCCAATATCTAGTAACTAATACCTCAAACCTTGCCAAGGCATTGCCATATCTGTGAATCAGATACCTAGGCACCCTCATGACGTTCAAGAAAAAAAATAAGTAGCCACAATGGTCAAGAAATTATGAGTTACTAAAGAAAATTGTACCTTAGAAGTTAGAATATCATAATACTCACTCCCGAAAAAAGATGTGGCATATTTGTCTACAAAACGTTGAAAGCATGGGCCTTACCCATTGGCCCATATTATATTTCAGAGTTTGACTAAATTTAAAAGCCCACTTATGCGGCAGTCGATGTGAGTTTTAACCCTTGATGGTGACAGCTCACAAGTGGGTGGCAAGAGGTGGGAGTGCAAAGTTTAGTCTCACATGCAAAATTGGAAGGAAGTTAGACCAATTTATGAGGTGGGTTGCTCTAGCACTTGGTAAGAGAGTGAAAAGAAGAGTGGTACACTCCCGCTCTTCCTCCGCTCTTGCCGCTCCCTTTTGTGGTTTGCGAAAATGAGACTCAAGCCCCGATTTATTTTGATGTTCAGGAATATCGGTTCGGGTTGCTTCCAGATTGTGGGCTACTGTAACCTACTTGAAACATGCGATGTGAGCATGCACCGGCAAACGGGGAGTAGGTCTCCAGAACCACTCGCCCATTTATCCAATACACGAGAGGGTAGCTTTTGTCATCCTCTTTCCAACAAAATTGGTTTCGTCTTATTTGGATTTTCCAATCTCAAGTTATTTGCATTTCAATTTTGAGTTTAAAAGAAAAAAAGGCATTGGAGAGGAGGAGCCAGCAGCCTCCAGGCGAGGTACCGCTCGCGGAACCGCTAAAGCGGCCTGGCTCGCATCATTCTTCCAGTGCGTTGGGAGCTCTCGCCGGTACCCCGACCGGTACCAGCGCCGGAGGTACCGCCCAGACCCAGGACGGAGGTACCGGACAGAGCCTCCACCCGAGCGTGGCCAGCTCCTATGAGTTGCGATTCTAGGCATTCTTAAGAAGATCGGGCGAAGTCCGAGGGAGCCAACAATCCCCTATGAGTTGCGATTCTAAGCATTCTTGTTCACCATTTGTGTTATGTTTTATCTGTACATATGCACATAACGAAGGAAAAGAGCTCTAGGAGGTTTGGTGTAACTGATGCAGACAGTGAACTGTATATCATAGAGAGTATTCATGACTCCAGGAAGGTGAACAACCGCCTATAGTTGAACAATCTCATGAGATACAAGGCATTGCGAAGGAGCTCTTTGTTCTTTTTCTCCATGCACAGTATTACTTCTGAACTACCAAATATACCATGATGTTACCAAAATCAGCTATCTAGGATCGAATCTGCAATCCCCTGAAATCAAAATGTATCACATCATATACTCTAAAGTTGTACTTCAGTAACCATATTTTCTAAACCTACTAGTTTCCAATTTTCTCTTGCCTTGTGACACTGAAGAAAAGTATGAGATATATCTTCACAATGTATAATCCATATTGGACATTGGGCTGAGACTGGAATATGTCTATTAGCAAGAACTCCATTACATGGTAAAATCCCTCAAGGCGATTTCCATTCAATATTTTATTTTAGCTCGTACATTACTCTTCCATAGAAGATTCCACGCAGGGCTTGGACCAGATCTTCCACTCACCTCAGATCATTCTAACTTCCTAGCGAACTAATAATTCCACTACATATGATATGCCGACCTGATAGCGAAACAACCATCTTTGGTATAACGACATGCCACAAAGTCCTCGGTTCCATAATTGCTCAAAGCAATTTGGTCTGCATCAATAGTCTAGAATATTTATCAGATTAGCGCCTCATCCCATTCACTAGTAACCGGTTTAATAAGTTATGGTAAACACTACTTATCATGGTCCGATATGAAACAAAGCAACGGACTAGCATCCGCTCGTTCATTTCGGACGACACATCCAACGCCCCATGCGTGGCCTATATAACGACCGCACCACAACAACGCTTGTTCCCAGCAAAGCCCACGTCGCTGTCACCACTACCGTCGATTCTCCCCCGTCTCGACTCGTTGTCCGCTGTGTCCGGCCCTCTCCGGGCCTTCTCGGACGATGCATGTCGAGCTTCCTGCGGAGCTCGTCGATGCTGCATGGTCTGTGGCGCAAAACTCTAGCAGGGGCCCTCCACTCCTCCAGGACGACGACGGAAAGGAGCGGAGCATCAACGATGCAATGGCGCACGTCAGCGGACGGTGACCACGACGTGGAAGCACTGTGCCTGATCGATGTAGTTCATGGTTCTCATCCGGGACACCTCCTTCTTCGCCTAGATCGCGTCGTGGTGAGACGTCGACTGCCGCCGCCTCTACCGCTGATGCCCGCACGAGATCGATGCTTCCTAACCCAAAAAAATTTCTTGCTTCATTCGTAAAAGGAGCAGGAGGCATAAATATACAAAGCTTCAAACGTACATCTGTATGCTTCTTCAACCAAGGAGCGTGCTTCGATAAATCCAATGGTCCTTCACTTCCAAGGGCGCCATGGATTCGACTAGCATCACATATGTGCTTCCTACTAGAATTTAATTGCTCCCAAAGCTAAAATCATAGCATCGTCTGAAATTACAAAGCTACCAATGTAACAATGACATGCTTCTTACATAAAAATTTGCGCTTCACACAACATTTTCATGAAACTTAGACTCATACGTCCATTTTCTATTGTTCTGGGCAAGAAGTTGCTCTGAGGAGGAAGAAAGGTAGTCAGCGACATGTACGGACGTCAATTACGGGATCCATTTCTGTGAGCATTTATTACGAAGCAATCAACGAGAGCTGTATTTGCGAGCAGTTATTACAAACGTGAATCGTTGAAACAGATCGGACGACCACAATGCTTCGAATCCTACGGCACACGACTGGTCCGATTGGAAGACATCTATCGGGCTCCGATTGCTAATAAATATTTGTTCCTCCTGGTGTCATAACTTCTTCTATAGGACTAGACGGAATTAATTGATTAGTCCATATTTCAATCTGAATTCCGTCCCCCGCTCTCCAAATTACTACCCTGTTAAAACATTGCAGCATGGCCACAAATACTCTGCCAAGTAAAGGATGAACCACTTTTGATCTTTGCATTTAGAATTTTTCCATCGGGATAGTATTTTGCACGAAGAACTCTGGCACATAAGGATTCAGTGTCGTGAGTAATCTCAAAACTTGTATCGACATCATGGCGAGAATAAAGCAATGTGGATCCCTAAAACCCAACCATGTATCTTTATTTAGTATGATAGCTTCCATCAGGCAAACCAATGCATCCTTTTGTTGTTAACATCATCTCCTCACCAATGTTGCCCTATCACATCCATAATCCCTTTGCAAATTTATTTTGTGATATTGAATATAGATATTTCAAACACTGATAAAGACTGAGCCACAGCCTTCACAAGCACCTCTTTACCACCCATGGACAACAACTTCTCCTTCGACTCTTGCAATCTCTCACAAATTTTATCAATCAAGTATTGAAACGAGTCACTTCTTTCAGCACCGACCAATAGAGGTAGCCCAAGATACCTGGCAGTAAGAGCTTCGGTCATTATATTCAGTCTTGTACATACCTCCAATCTCCTCGCTACAGTAGTATTTGGGCTGAAAAATACTTGATTTTCCATCACTAACAAGCTGACCAGAAGATTGGCAATACAAATCCATAACCTTATTTAACCATGTTGCATTCTCATCATCAGCTTGCATTAAAATCAAGGAGTCATCCGCAAAGAGAATATTACATACAGTTGGTGCATTTCTAGAAACTTCAACTCCAATTAGGTGACCATGTTCTTCGGTATGCAAAAGGATCCTCGAGAGACCCTCCGCACATATCAGGAATAACTAAAGGATCAAAGGATCACTCTTCCCGAGACCACGCCTACGAGTAAATAAATCAGTCTCAATAGAACTAAAACAAACATTGTACCTGACTGATGAAACACATGCCATAGTCAATCTGGTCCATTTAGGGTCAAAACCTAGTTTCTTCATCATTTCCTCTGGGAATACCCATTCAACCCGGTCATATGCCTTATGCATATCAAGTTTCATTGCACATAGACCCTTCTTCCCTGCTTTCTATTTACTTGCATGGATGATTTCATAGGCCATCAAAATCCTATTAATGCTGAGACGCCTAGGAACGAAGGCACTCTGTCCCTCACTAATCACCTCTAGAAGAACTACTTTCAACCTATTTGCGAGCATCTTTCCAATATCCTTGTACACTATGTTAAAGAGGCTTATAGGTCGAGAACCAACCTGAGGTTGGGTGGTTAGGAGGGTGGTTGTACCCCCAGCCCACCAGAGTTCAAATCCCAGATTTGACATCTGTGTGTCTCATAAAGGCGGAATATTCATTCAGTGGGAGGCGACGTTCCCGTCGACAGCGAGGCGCCTGTGGTGACTTCGTCAATTTCAAGATCCAATCCGCCGGCTCAGTCTTCCGGAGGTGCTCATAGGGGTAGGGTGTGCGTGTGTGCGTTCATAGGGGTGAGTGTATGCGCGTGTATGTGAGCGCCTGCGTTTGTACTGTGTTTCTCAAAAAAAAAAAAAGAGGCTTATAGGTCTAAAATGAGTAACCAATTCTGCATTACCACACTTCGGAATCAGCACAATCGAGGTGTCATTCCACCCTTCAGGTATAAAATCCAAGTTAACAACATTCAACACTTCCCGTATAATATCTTCTCTCAACATCTCCCAATACTGCTTGTAAAATAAAGCATGCAAGCCATCTACCCCTCGGGCTTGAAGATCAGCAATTTAGACTAAGGCTTTTTAAACCTCCTTGGTGATAAAAGGTGCAATAAGATTTTCATTAATTTCTCTATAAAAATTTCTCTTCAATGTATTTAGAACTTTAGGGATGGGTGCAAAAACCTCTAAAGTAAACAGTTAAGTGAAGTAATTATGGATCAGCGTAGCAAGCTGATCATTACCTTCCACCTTGCTACCTTGTTCATCCAATAAGTATTTTATCATGTTCATCTTTTTTCTCACTGTTGCAAAGTTGTGGTAAAAATTGTATTATGATCATCATGACGTAACCAATTATCTCTTCCACGATGCAACCAAGAGAGTTCCTCCTGCTTGAATAAGGACTCCAAAAGCATAAGTATCTTCTTTTCTTTATTTAGGGTTTCATTACCCATCGGTCCCCTTCTAGCTCCTCTTACTTAGATTTTAGCTTGTCGATACGTTTCCTCGGAGGTTTCAAATGTTTCCGATCCCACGTATGCAGATATGCATGCACCTCACCTAACATTTCCTCAATTGCTTGGCGCGATTCTTTTGCTTTATTACATGCAAGTTTCACACTTTCATCAACCGTGGGTTCTTGTAACCATCTAGCTTCAAACCTCCTTCCAATATTTGATGTACCAGTCCAAGTTCCACCATAGTACGCAGTATCCACAATGATTGGTCGATGATCAAAATTTTCCATCCCCTCATTAACAAGAGAAACATCGGAAACATGTCTTTCCATGCTCTCTATTGCAAATGGATATGTCTCAGATCTCACGGATCATTCCTATTTGCCACGTAAATATATCACCAATATAGTCCATATCATAGAAAGAGCATTGGTCCAAAGTATCGTGGAAATCCTTCATAAAACAAACTAGCCTGGGATTCTCTCCTTCTTTCTCTGAATTAAGAAAGATCTCATTGAAATTACCAAACAATAACCATGGAATATTTATCCTACCGTACAGATCTTTTATATCATTCTATGCTCTCTCCTTTGCATCACACTTCGGTTACCCATATACAACAGTAAGGCGCCACAAATTAATGACTTCAACAATAACATCAATGTGTTGATCTATCACACACTGCCTACAGGTGTTGATTGGATTCCTCGAGATCATCAATAAACCACCACTCCTCACGTCACTTTTCAAAAATAAGAAAATGATGGAATCCAAGTCTCATCATTAAATTTTCTGCCTTAGCTTTATGCACATGGGTTTCAGACAGGAAAAACACATCCGAATTACATTGCCTCTGGACCTCCAGAGGCGTAAGAACTACACGATGAATATTAAGCCCCGATAGTTTCAACCTTATATTTGCATTGCTCCCGGTGGCCCTCTTCGTGCGAGGCCGCCGATCCCATATCCTCATCAACAGTGCCATTGTCATTCTCCATATTTTTCCTCCTTTTCGGATCTTGAAACTTTTATGGGATATTCACCGGAACATTAAGAGTTGGTGCTTTCACATTCTATATTTAGAGAACTCTATAGGCCACTCACCTAGGGGCACTGCCTCCTATCCCCCGGTATTGATCGAACCTTCACAACCTATAAGCCTCTTTCTTGTGTCTCTAGCCCGGCCTCCCAAATTATAATTATCTGTGTCCAACTCCATATCAACACCCTCTTCATTTATTTTCTCACCAGAGACTCTACCCCTTCCTGTACCTCCTCTACCATTAAAAGAACGCCGAGATCCACTTCTTGTACCAGGCCTACTTGGTATATTTGGCTCAAACACAACTTTCGGCAAACTCCACCATTGGCACTTATCATCCTCATGCACACCATCGCCACATTCATCAACCTAGCTAATGGCCAATCAAACCACAAAAGTAGAAAAAATATGGTAGCTTCTTATACTGAACCGTGTACTCTTTCCTCTCCTTCAACTTAATAGGGACAAATCGAAGTAGTGGTTTGTTCAAATCCATGAAAACTCTAGCTCTAAGAAACTTTGTCGGGTGTATCACACCCTCATTAACAATCATTAGAGGTTCTCCAACCTTCAAAGCAATATTTTCCGCTACCTCTCTTTTCTTCATTAGGCCCTCAGCAATACCTTGAATTCTTCACATACTAGGATTTTATCTAATTTATAATCATCAACGTTAGAGACACCATCATAATCTGCCATGACTATCGCCGCCCCACGAAACAACCATGGGCCACCATCCATCACTTCAGGCATCTCCTCGATCTCACCCGAGAAGTCTAGATCGGTTCTTCCTTGCCATGGAGGTCAAAACCCTCGAAATTCGCAACAAAAAACCATCGAAACGATCTTCCAATTCTTTCTCATAGTCAACAGAGCTCGCACCTGGATCCATCCCAACATCAGCAGTATTTTCTCCCTTCACTTGCGCCTTCTTTGGATCGGGTGCCGTGTCCGCCGCCGACATTGGATCTGACGTCCTCTCAGCCATGAAACTAGCTAGAGAAAACTACCGAAACCAGTACCTTGAATCCAGGACACCTGATTGATAGGAGAGATGGATATTTTCACGTTGATCGGATCTTGATTTTGGAGAAAAAAGTCTTGACTCTCGCGCGTCTCACCATGGGAGTAATTCGGGAACCCTAGCCGTTTACGTTTTGTAAGGGTTCATATTGAAGGACCTCGTTTGCTTTTTGTGAGGGTTCCATATTGAAGGAATTCATGTACTCGCGTTGTTGTAACATGTTGATCCGTCTCATACAAATACATACAAGCTGAATATTGACGCTTGTTTCTTTCCAAATGGTACTGGAGCCACAGGAGCCGTTCTTCGAGACTCAAAGGGACATGCTGTCGCCGGACTAAGCAGGGTTCTTTGTCAGATTCTGGATGCCACTACGGAAGAGGTTATAGCACTTCAAAACGGTCTCCAGCTGATTGAAGATCTGGGTTGTGCTCTAGTCGTTATTGAGACTGACTCGCTCGAGCTCGTGCAAGCATATAATGGGGTCATTGATATTTGAAGTCCATATACGGCAATATTGGCTGACTGTTTCCAAAGGGCGAGAGGAATTGGACAGATTAGGGTTCAACACTGCTTTAGGGAGACAAATGGCACTACACACCACCTAGCTAGGGTTACTTATGATTCAAATAGTCCTGTTTTTTTGGGATGGTGATCCACCTACCTATCAAAATTCAGTTGTAACAAACGATGTATCCTTTTTTGAGATGAAATAAAGCATGCCATGATGGCTTTCAAAAAAAAAACATGCTGATCCGTCTCATTCACTAAACGGAAAATGATTGAAGGACCTCGTCCCACCAACCATTGCCATAACGGTCGGGTAGTACTAAAACGTAGACCTGTTAAATAATCGCTCGATGGTTACCTGTACTTGTAAGAGCTCGTAATTGGAGTCAGCTACCGCATGTTCTGTTGACCCAGTTGACAATCGACTTTGACTTATCTCTGATAGGTCGATGTAGCAAATATGTTAGTCAACTCCTTGCTATTTAGCTGACCTACACTGCATGGCAGCATGATCAGTCAGTTAGTCATTCTCTTGATTTTGTTGAACACACGATCCCCGGCCATTCAGAAGTATAGTATTAGTAGTAACTATATAGTAAATGTATACAAATCAAGTATCACCCGGCTAATCGTACGTGCTACACGTGAGACCTGATACGTGCATGCACCTCTTCTAAGTAAGTGAAGATCAAACTCATATCATATATATACATAGCTGACAGATAAGTTCATGTCTTGTTGCTGCAACGTTAACGCGGTTTCCTGCAAAAAAGAATTATACACCTGCACTAGATAATTTGACCATCAATTACTGGCCGGCTTACAGGGGATGGAATGGAAGTGTTCCAAGTCTCTGATGGAGATATCTGGTCAGTAAACATATGTCAGCTTACACGTTCACGCACTCGGTCGATGGCGATCTCATTCACCAGAACGCTCTTCGCGAAGTTTTTTTCAGAAAATCTCAGAGACATGTTACCAAATCGGTTACTGATCCTCCCTTTTTATCTGCACTATATTCTCATGTATGTGCATGTGATCTGCCAGCTGCCTGCTTCCATGATCATGAAAACGGGACGTACGGCTACAAAATCGTTTGTTCACAGCAAGTTCACACAATCAGTAACAGTTGGCATTGAATTTCTTCCATAATTTGCCTTAACACCCATCTATGGACCAGTTCATAGACCGTACGATATATCGTCTGCTCAGCAATAGTCCTTGTTTTCCCTTGAGTTATGTCATTTTCTTGCTCGGTGATTACCAACTGGAACCGTGTGTGCATGAGCATGACCATATTAACCTTGGTTGACACTACTAGCTAAAGCCAATCAACTGGAAGTCAGTTAGTCAGATAAGTACCGCGTATGATTAGCCTGTAAGCAGAGAAGATCAGATATGTGCTATGCTAGGTCCAACTGGTTGCTGTCACCTGTCAGTGTCAAATCCCACAATATTTGGGTCAAAATACCTGCAGGAGGAATTAACAAGGACGTACGCCTGGGTACATATACTTCGTTGTCCTCGGATTTGCACTGGTCAACACGTATTTACCTTGAAGAACAATTTTCTCGCCGAGAACGCATTAAATGCAAATCGTGACCTGGCATATACTCCATGCGTGAAGGTACTCTAACCCGTTTGTACATTTCGCATGGCGAATATTTGGAGTGTTCTACAGGGTCGACTACATGAAAACGGATCGTATATTCTTGACAACTTTGTGGTCAATATGATGTGGTGGTAGGTTTTCTAAACGAAGGAGTCTGGTCAGTATGTTGTTGCCACGTAATATATTTACACCATTGATCGTGGAAATTAACGGTTTTGAGGCCTAGTAATAGTTAATGCATGTAAAACATGTGCTGGCCTGACATATGTACCCAAGTATAAGAGCATCTCCAGCCGTCCCCCCGACGAGACCTCCGGCAGCCATTTTTTACATCTATACGGTGTTATTCGGTTCAGTCGTGCCCCCGGCTCCTCGTTTACCCCCGGATTTGGCCTCGGAGAGCCCAGACCATCCCTCCCCCCCCCCCCCCCGGGGTGCGCTCGGGGACTCCGGACGAGAGAAAAGCGGGGACGGGCCCGCTCTGTCGGCGAGAGAACACACGAACCCCACCACTTTCTCGACGCAATTCCCCCCTCCCCTCTGGTTGCTCTGTCGCCGCCGGCACCACCCCTCGCCAATCCGCTGGCCGGTTGCCTGAACTCCGCCGTCCCTCCACCCAGCAGCCTATATTCCGTCGTCCGTCGTGCCCTCTGCCTATATTTCGCCGCCCGGCAACTCCCTCGCGTCGCGCCTCGTCGACACGCCCGGCAGGTGTTCGTCCAATTGCCTGTCTGGACATGGACTCCGACAAGGAGGAGGAGGAGCAGATGTTCGCCGAGCTTTTTGAAGAAGAAATGGCAGCCACCATTCAAAACGAGGAGCATATGTTGATCCTAGCTTACCTGTCCGGCTTGTATGCCGAGACGGCCATTGGTCGCCGTGGTGGGTCGTCACCAGGTTGCCGGAATTGCAAGACGAGGCAGCGAATGGAGGGCTATTGCATGCTCTACGCCGACTACTTCGCCGACGACCCATTGCACGGTGAGGCTGTTTTTAGGCATTGTTTCAGGATAAGCCGGAAGCTCTTCCTGAGAATTGTCTATGCCCTTCGAGAGTACGACTCCTATTTCAGATGCAAGTTGGATTGCACCGACATGGCAGGGTTTTCCGCCCTCCAAAAGTGCACGGTGGCTATGCGGATGCTGGCATATGGAGCTCCTGGTGATTCTGCCGATGACTATCTTCGGATGGCGGAGTCCACCGCCCTTGATTGTTTCTACCGGTTCTGCAGGGCGGTGATAGCAGTGTTCGGGGACATCTACTTGAGATCACCCACTGTCGAAGACACTTCTAATATCCTCGTTGTCAATGAAGCTCGAGGATTTCCAGGGATGCTTGAAAGCATTGACTGCATGCATTGGAAATGGAAAAACTGTTGGTTTGCCTGGCAGGGAATGTACAATGGTCACAAAAAATGCTGCATTGTGATACTTGAGGCAGTGGCTACCCATGATCTTTGGATGTGGCACTCCTTTTTTGGTATGCCGGGATCCAACAACGACAGCAACGTCTAACAGTGCTCGCGGATCTTCTCCAAGCTTGTTGAGGGTCATGCTCCCCCGGTTAACTTTGTGATCAATGGCCAGCAGTACAACAAGGGATACTATCTTGCAGACGGTACCTATCTAAAGTGGGCAACATTTGTAAAGACTATCTCAAACCCCGTCCTCCCGAAGGAGCTGGAGTTTGTCAAGGAGCAAGAAGGTTGCCGAAAGGACGTCGAGTGTGCATTTGGTGTCCTCCAGCAGAGATTTGATGTAGTCTGGTTCCCCGCTTTGATTTGGTCCAAAGATCAGATGTGGGAGGTGATGAACTGTTGTGTGTGCTTACACAATATGATTATCGAGAATGAGCAAAAGTATCCGGTTCCTCTGAGAGAACAAGCTGCACCATATGACAAAGAGGGTCCTCTTGCACATCCTAATCACCAAGTGCCGACATCGTGGGATGCGTTCATCGCTATGCGTCAGGAGATTCGAGACTCCACAATGCATCAACAGCTGCAAGATTAACTGGTGGAGCACATATGGACGCTTCGAGGCAACACCAACTAGTTTCCATTTGATTTGTTTGAAAAAAATTCAAATTATTTGCATATTTTGTTGAACTGTAACGTTTATTTGTAAAAATAAGCCAAATGTTGGCAAAATTTGTCAAATTCACCGAACTGTAACGTTTATTTCTGAAAAACACCGAACACCGGGCGTGTACCGGGGAGATGGCTAAAACTTCGGTGCTCCCCGGTCGAAACTTTCATTCAATCCGGCGCTATTTAGCGCCGGATTTGGCCGTGGGGAGCGCCAACGGCTGGAGAGGCTCTAAGGTCTCCAGTGAAGCACGACTGTCTTGTAACACAAGACTTGATCAATGAGAGAGGTTCGGAGCCTATACATCTACTACTATGCATTAATGACATATTAGAGCAAGAACAATAGTGTAGCCGACAGCCGGCTATAATAGTTTGCCACATCATCTATAGTCAACTTATAGCTAGCATGTACTACCTCCATCCCAAAGCTTAAGGCCTTTTTTCAGAAAGTCAAACTATGTTAAGTTTGACTAAGTTTTTATCAAAACTATTAACATTAAAAGTACAAAATCAGTATCATTAGATAGATAATGAAATATATTTTCATATGGTATCTACAAAATATCATATTTATTCATAAATTCTTCTAAATGTTTGGTCAAACTTACTTCGTTTCACTTTCTGAAAAATTATAGGCCTTAAGCCTTGGGATAGAGGTAGTACAATAGTAAGCTATAAAAATGTAGTACTTTTACAATACATGACCCACATTTTAGTCTCACATAGTGCCTAGGAATACGTGCTAGAGCTGGCTATTGCATAAGAGTAAGTACAATAAGTCCTACTCAGCTGGCTACAAGGATTAAAATAATATATTTGTATCTAGTTGGCAGAGAGAGAAGAGGAGAGAGAATGCAAGTGGGCTCTTATGCAAGAGCTATAGCACGTGCTCCTAGGCAAGTTGTCTCAATGAAAAGTGGGCCATCCATTGAGAAAGTAGTACATTTTTATAGCCAACTATTGTATTTGTTGGCTACAAGTTGGCTATAGATGAAATGGCATCTTCCTTATAGCCAACAACCGGCTATACTATTGGATTTGCTCTAAAAGCCTACTTCCCACCTCTCTCCTAATCTCTCTCATCTAACTAAGCAAATATATAATATTTTATTTCTTATAACCAGCTGACTGGACCTTATTATCCTTGCCCTTAGTGCATGTTTCCATCGGAGACGAATCGATGCAGCTCAACCGCAAGGGCAATCAATCTGCGCCAAGCCACGCATGCAATGCCATCATTTAATCAAACAGATGACTTCACTTCATCGAATTGCAAATGAGGCATCTCTGTCTTGACCAGCAAGTGTACGATACATACTGTATTTGCAGCCAAAACAATTAATTCTTGTTAAAAATATACATATACATCTAAATGATAAAGAAAACACTTTTGCTCCCCCCTCCTTCAAATTTTGGTGAACTGGAACACATGAATGGCCGGGATCTCTTCATACCCCTTCGTAACCAGGGGTGAATAAAAATACATAATTACAAACCATAGAGTATCCCGTACATTCCGTTTAACTCTATATTGTTTAGTAGTCAGACGCGCAGATAACGGTGTACGCTGAAAACCGAAACGTCCGCCACATCAGCGTGTAGGAACGTTGAGTACACCTAGTATATCTATACGATGGTATATAGGAATTGATATGGGTTTTTGTGGGCTAAAAAAGAAGGCACCGGGGAAAATCTTACCCTTTCAAGTTTTGGTGAGAGGGGTCACCGAAGCAAGCCTCGAAAAATAAATACATTTACATTTTCAGATGAAGAAGTCTGGTCAACATATTGTTTCGACGAAAAGGGTACCGTGCAGACAGGTCTTGGCTTATTCTCGCACTTTGGGTGTAAATAATCTGATCTCAAGCACTTGTCAAGGCTTATTCAGTTAGTTAATCGATTAACTTTCTTTACATGCACACTTTTGGACTTTGGAGACCGAACATTTGGGAATGTCAAACTAGTACGTACTCACGGTCACGGATGATTGCCACTAGTGACAGACCAGATCTACCTTGAGAAGGACATCACATACATCATGATTATAAAATCCAAATAAGGAGGTGTTATTGGAGCTAAGAGCAAAGCATGTCGAGTAGTCCTAGTGAGAAAGCCTGGCCTGAACTTCACACTAGCTCGATCGGACCGGCCTAGTCACGCTCCCAGAGCATCATCACTGGCCACACACCCATTATACTAGAGGGATGAGACTGTACAATCAGTGTTCTCATCGCTTATGACCCCTTGTTCAAGCTGAAGACACCCATGAACATTGATTATTTTATACCGGTGTTTCACAGGATCAACGCAACGTACGTGGCCCGGCCAAGAATTACTCGGCTACGACGTTGAATCGTTTTGTTTAGGACTAAAACGTACGTTTCCCGTAGCTGTCAGTCAGTCAGTGCATTGAACCTGAATCCGAATCTAGAGCTGAGCCAGCACGTGTCAGTATTAACCACCACGCTAGCAGCGAATTCAGGGAGACATTTGCAATTTATTTCGATTCTCTGCCGTCGCGCGCGCGTGTATGATG
Source organism: Lolium rigidum (assembly GCF_022539505.1). Lineage (NCBI taxonomy): Eukaryota > Viridiplantae > Streptophyta > Magnoliopsida > Poales > Poaceae > Lolium > Lolium rigidum. Next base: position 94,763,134 of record NC_061513.1, read on the forward strand.
GAGGTTTTCTTAACCGCTGGTATGGACTACGATCTGTTGCCTTGACCATTAGAGTGTGTTCAATAACTGGATCAACTGAAATGTGATGGAATGGTTAGATCGGGAGGTTCCATTCCCGTATTAGGTTTGGACAAATATGTGCAATAAAATGGTTATGTTTATTGTTTGGTGGGCCAGAAGGCCAGAATATGGAATTGAATGGTTAGAATTGGGGTCAACTCACCACTTCTATTGATATGGTGGTATATCTCGCACATGTAACATCATACTAAAAAACTTTCAGCGGCATTTTTTTGTATTTTCAGCAATAAGCAATAACATGTGGCGGAACTAGGACTTCGTCTGTGATGTTATTTCAAATCTATGATCTCAAAGGTATGTATTTACTAGCTTCTTGAAGAAACAAATTCATGACTTATACTTGTAGATAAAAGAATTTGCCAAAAACATGTGTGGTCAATTGACCCTACAGCTCTCAATGTGGCCCGCCACTATTAATACATACTCGCACGTATAACACATATATGTCACATATTTCAACCCATACAACCATATAAGTCATCAAAATAGTCTTGTGGCAATCAAGTTTAGTTCATGGCATGTAGCCATCCAAAAGCAATAGTTAGGGTTCACTACAATCCATTAAACCATGACCAAGTTCATGTAATATACTAGGCATAATAGTCACCTATTGAAGGTTATACTATCACTTCAAATTATAGGCAAGAAGCTATCTCGAAACGATGGAAATGCCATACCCTGTTGCTTGGTCCATGAAGCTCAACCTCTAGCCTGCAGCAGTTGACACCACTACCCCCTCGCCTTCCTGTTGTATTTGCCCACCACCCTCAGCTGCTCGAGAGGGAGAGGCGCACGAGAGGGAGAATCGCCGGTAAGGGAGTGTGGTGGCTCATGAAAGGTAGAGGCCACAAACGGAGGAGGGAGAGGGATAGGGCTCGCTTGCTTGGGCGGGGATGAGGAGTTTTCTTTTTTGTTTTCAGCTTGGCGTGGTGTGGTTATCAATCGGTTCCACTAGATTCCACGGATTTGGTCGAACAGATGTATTCCGCATCTGAGAGGTATATTCCCTTTCGAAAACTAGCAAGGTGGCCCTCGCAAATGCGAGGGCATCATTTTAGTGTGTTGGAAGTGGGTGGAATGAATTTATAGTATTCACACAGGAAATTATACAGTTTTATAGTCATAGTTAATGTAAAGCTAAATAAACTATCGCTTGTGTGCTAAATATGGTTTATAATATTTAATTTGGTGGTGAGTTATGGTTTTTGTCATTAGCAAAATAGCAAATAATTGACCATATTTTTTAATTGTAAATCATAATAAATCATTACTTAGAACTAATGTTTATACGAAAAAATATGATCATGGATTACCATGCCAAAATTATCTGATCTATGAATTTCATTCCTTGAAAGTGTACTGCTGATGTCATTAAAAAGTGTACTTAATTATTGTAAAACTCATGTGAGCAATTAGTGAATACAACAAATCAAAGTTTGATCAAACATGCATCCTTCTTCTGCCTTCAGATTATGGCTTTCTCGAGATAGGGTTCCCTTAATCATTGGCAAATGGGGTTTGATTTTTCAGATATGATAACAAAACAAATTAGCTTATGAAGATGCCATAAGAAATAATTTATCACCGTTAAGAGACAGGACATAAAACTTTAAGTGTTTTCCTGTTATTTGTGTTGAATATTTTCTCTCATTGACTCCTCCAATTAATATTATTAAACATAGTTTGGGCGGTGGAGGTTGTTCCCTCCCGCATGGTTGTGCTGCTGCTATCCCCGACCTTGCGCTCGCCTTGTCTACTTCTAGGCCTCGCGTTGGTGACCTTTGAGCGGCGGCGAGGATGGCTTCAAGACCGTGGTGGCGTACGCTGGTGGACGACGGGTGGGGTGGAGCAGTTCGGATTGTTCGGGGTGGTGGCGGTGTGGGTCGGGAGAAATCCCTGTCGGCTTGTCCGACACCGACGCGGCGACACCTGTGGGTGCCGCCATTCCTTCCTGAAGGGTGTCGCGTGTACCTCTCCCTTATCACCTCCGCGTACCGGGGGGAAACCCTAGGACTTGTCCAGGCCGCAGCGGCGGCGGCGTCATCGTCGTTTTCCTTGTCGAAGGTGTTGCTTCGTATGCGGCGATTCGAATTGCGAGGAGCGTGGTGGTACTTTTCCGGAGGGCGCAGCGGTTGCGAGTTGTTTTCGTGTTCGTCGCTCAGCTGTAGTCGGCATTTGTTTCTCTTCTTTTTCTTTGTGTTTTTTGTTTGGGCCTGGTTGTGCTGCGGTCCCAGCATGCTTGTTGCATCTTGGTTGCTATATTAATATAGCGGGACGAAAGCCTATTTCGAGGAGGATGTGGGTTGAATCCCAGCCTTGAGTTTCCTTCCATATCTGGAAAATAAAGAGGGAATACTTTTGTGCCAGATGTGATATTATAATTAGTTTAAAAATAACTCTGTAATGCAAACACAAAGAAATATCCATTACATCTTCTTGTGGATATTGTAATCTAGTACTGGTAGTTTGCCTAGGAACTACCAAGTTGGTGGGCACTTCTGCTATAGAAAATTCATTCATGCAAGCATCGTAGTGCTATTATTGTATAGTATTTTGATAGTGGTTTAAACCATATGTTCTTCGTGCTGAGAGCTGACAGTGTTGAACCTCAAGTTCTAAGGCAAGTGCTTGTTGGATTTTCTTGCCTTTTGGCCGCCTCCTTGCATTTTTCTGTCCTTTTGCTTGTTTGATTTTGTTATTTCTGTTGTTGGGGGGATGACCCCCGGTATGCCAAAGGCATGCCAACCGGATGGTTTGAGCCATCAAGATACTGGTTTGATGTTTGTACCGGAACATAGAGATAAGAATTTAGCTAAGTGAGGCTAAGCCGGTATCCCCAAGAGGGGTATGCCGGAACCGGATAAGAAGATACCGGGCCACCGGAAGGAAGAGCATGTCGGCAGGACTGGTCAAAGATTCTCTCCAGAGCTAGAAGACAAGGATGAGCAAAGCAAAGTACCTTTAAACGAAGGGCTGACGATAAAGAGAAGGATGACGATCAAAGAAGCCGGAGGACGTCAGCATCCCTGATTAAAGAGGACTCCGGTGTCTTCTATGATTAAAGTAGCTTTATAAAGTAGTTTGTCTAGTCAAAGATGCCATTAGAGTTTCTTGCCCTGTAAGCCAACCTCTCTCCTATATAAGGAGAGGGGGCAGCCCTTCTTACGGAGAGACGCACGAAAAGAGCTAGGGTTAGAAGAACACTTGTACTGAGAAACTTGTAACCTGTTGAGATCAATAAAGAAGATGATCTAGAGCGAGTTCTTCCTTATGTCTTTCTTCTTCAACCTCTAGCCTTGGCTAAGTTCTTGAGGAAACCATCCGGAAGTTCATCCCGTCTAATCACAAACCCTCCCCCGAATCCTCTTGCGTCCATTCGGCCCCAACCTAAGCCATCCTATGGCATCTGTTTGTTCACCACGACGACAGTTGGCGCCCACCGTGGGGCATGAAGTGGCGCTTGCTGGGGGTACATATTCGGGCGGGCATCCTCGAGGTCGCCGGCGAGCGGACAGTTTCTGCGCTCGTCCAGCGCTTCTACTCCATCGACTTCATCAACGACAACGCGGGCTGCTTCGCCAACGGCGGCATCTTCCCCAAGAACGGCCGCATCATCGAGTTCGGCAGCCACCGCGTCTACTTCGGCACCGTCCCCGTGCGCCAGCGCCTCTCATCGGTGCTGGTGGCACCGGACCCGCCAAGGTGGCTTTGTGCTGGCCGCGCCGCCGGCAGCGTCGAGGTGATGATGGCTGGCGCAGCCGGCGCGGGCAAGGAGGCTGCGGACGAAGTTGCTGGTCGCGCGGTTTCGACCCGTGCGGCCAAGCCACCGCTGGAGCGCGACACCGGCGCGCCGGGAGCATCTTCCGCGCCACCAGCAACACCTCTCCAAGCGGCGATGAACGTGCTGGCAACGCCCATCGCGCAGAACATCGACCCGGCAACGGCTCAGGCGGAGCTGGAGGCGACACGCAAGAAGCTGCTCGGGAGCGGCGCCGACATCGTCCGGACGCAGCGCGAGCTGAACCTAACCATACGTGAGTACAACGCTGCCCATGGCTTTGCTTCTGTTAGCGCTCATGCTGCTAGGATACCGGAGAACCGGCTTAAGGCTCGCAATCTAGATCAGGATTTGCGTAAGGAAGTTCTTACCGGCAAGAGTACCTCTGCATCTGCTAGCATCGTAGAGAAACCTAAGTACAGTAGCCCGGATAAAACCATAAAAGCTGCTAAGGCTGCCGTAGATCTGTGTGACTCGCTTACCGGAGAGGCTTTGGCAAAACAACAAGAGCATGTCAGAGAGCTGCTAGATACTGTAGAGCAGCAGAACGCTGAGCAGCTTGCTAAGCTGAACAAGGCTATGGCCTCAAGATCCGCGCGTTCAACAAAGAATGCCGGAAGCAAGTCCCATGGGCAGGCATCGTCCCCCCATCCGGACAGAAGAAGAGAAAAAGAGGTGAACGCACAGCAGATGATCGTGTACGATCCGGTCCTTGCCGGTAAACAACAAGCCGGGCAACATGATGCCGGTAGAAAAAGCCAAGGGGCTGATCGAGGCTACGCCAAAGGAGGCTATGCCGGAAACAATCATGCCGGTAGACACGAAACCGGGCAAAACTATCCGGCTGCAAGGGCAGCGTATGATGATGAGGAGATGCCTCCACCAAGGTACCGGCAGGCAAGGGCCGCGGTACCGGAACATTACGATGAAGCTGATTCAACAAGACTCACCGCTTACCGGAAACCTTTGGGAGAGCGGTTGGGAGAAAGAAACCTGCCGGAACGGGATGCGAGGCACCGTCTGGACAGAGTGTACCTGTCTGAAATGATTGAGGCGAGAGGGTCCTCCGGGTCCGAAGTGCTTTGGCCCAAGGATCATGAAAGAGCAACCACCGGTTCGCAACTTTCGGTTGCCCCGTGACACCAAAACATACGATGGCACCACTAAGCCGGAAGAGCGGCTCGCGGATTACGTGAGCTGCGGTATACGTTGCTCGGTGGCGGAGGTGTAATAGCCGGAGGAGGAAACCGGCGTTGGGCCGTGAGAATCGTGCCAACGTTTACGGTAGGACCGGCAAGAATCCGGCTGAACAACTTGCCGGAAGGAAGCATAAATGGCTGGTTGGACTTTGAGGAAGCTTTTGTGAGCAACTTCGAGCAGCACCTACTGAAGGCCAAACGAGGCCTCAGCAGCTCGCTTTGTGCGTGCAGCGCCCGCAAGAAACGGACCGGGATTACCTGACCCGGTGGAACTCCACTAGAAACTCTTGTGAAGGAGTGATAGAAGCACAGGCCATTGCTTGGTTCAGCCAAGGATGCCGGCGAGGTTCACCTTTGTGGCAAAGGCTGCAGAGGAACATGCCAACAACGTTGGCGGAAATGATGCGTGTGGCGGAAAACTATGCGTTGGGAGACCCAATGCAACCGGCGATACAAGCTGAACCGGAACAGTCAAACCCGCCTCAGCAGCAATACCGGGATAACCGGAGCAACAAAAGAAGGGAAGATTTCCCGGATCGAAGGTATGGCTCGCAGCAAGTTGCTGCTGTGCAAGAAAACTCTGATGCCAGCGGCAGCCAGAGGCAAAGAACCGGATCGCAGCCATGGGCGGGTCCTAAGAAACAGTGGGTCGAAAAGAAACCCTGGGGCCAGAAAAAGAATTGGCAAGAACCCGCGAAATACACCATGGAAGCTGCCGTGGATCAACCTTGCCGGTGGCACACGCCGAATCCGGCTCATCCATCAAACCACTTGACAAAAGATTGCACCTGGACCAAGTACTTGATGCAAAAGGGAGCGGTAACAGACACCCAAGGACAAGGGGGCAATGCAATGATGCCACCACCACAAGATATGCCGCGTCAGCAACAGCTACCACCACCACCACCGCTTACCGGGGCAAATGCCTTGCCGGTACATCCTCAGCAAAACAGGCAGCAGTATCAGCAAGTCAATTAGGTGGGAGAGGGCCACGGCCAACCACCTCAACCGGCACCTCTGGGCCGGAATGTTTATGAGGACCCAGATGTGTGCTGCGTCGTGTTCGTCACCGAGCCGACGGACAAGCAAAGCCTACGCCGTCGTTCTATGGAGGTGAACGCAGTGATGCCGGCAGTGCCAAAATACATGTTGTGGTCAGATCAGGAACTCACATGGTCATACCGGGACCACCCCAAAATCATGCCGAATCCGGGTGGCTACGCTCTCGTGGTGGACCCAATCATGAAGGGGCCAACGACTCGCGTCAAGTTCAGCAAGGTGCTGATAGACAATGGGAGCAGCATAAACATAATGTACCGGCACACCATGCATACGTTGGGCATAACAGAAAACATGCTTCAGCCAACTCATACGACGTTCCATGGGATCGTTCCGGGTTTGTCCTGCGCACCGGTTGGAAAAGTCCGGGTGGACGTGTCGTTTGGAGGACGTGAAAATTGCCGGGTTGAAAACCTTGAGTTCGAGGTGGTGGACTTAGATAGTCCGTACCATGCATTACTGGGGAGGCCGGCATTGGCAGCCTTCATGGCCTCGAACCACACGGCGTATCTTAAGATGAAGATGTCGGCACCTCGTGGACCCTTGACTGTGGTAGGGAACTACAAAATCTCACTGGAAAAAGCATCTGCCGGATCGAACCTAGCGGAATCGCTGGTGATCGCGGAGGAAAAAAGGAGGATGCAAACCGCGGTTGCGCTGGCTCAGTCTTCACAATTGAGCTTAGCGGCAATGAGTGCAAGTCTGAGCGCCCCAGCGTTCAAGCCAACGAAGAAAACAAAGGACATAGTGCTGGACCCGGCTTTCCCTGAGCGTACCGTTCGTATCGGTGCCGGTCTCAGTGAGGCATAGGAAAGCGCGCTCGTCAGCTTCCTCCGTGAGAATCGGAATATCTTTGCCTGGTCTACTGATGACTTGGTAGGTGTTCCGAGGGAGCTGGCTGAGCACTCTCTGAACGTCCGGAAGGATGCCGGGCCGGTGCGACAACCACTGCGCCGGTTCGCTGAAGATAGGAGGAAGATCATTGGAGAAGAGGTGACGAAGATGTTAGTTGCCGGTTTCATTGTGGAAGTCACGCATACTGAGTGGCTGGCCAATCCGGTGATGGTCGAAAAGAAGAAAGATGAGAACCTGGAGGCAAAAGCTCCAAAGGTGTGGCGCATGTGCATCGACTACACCAACCTCAACAAGGCTTGCCCAAGAGATCCTTTTCCTCTACCACGGATCGATCAAGTGATTGATTCTACTGCTGGGTGTGAGTTGTTGTCTTTCCTGGATGCGTATTCCGGTTTCCACCAAATCCCCTTGAAAAAGGAAGATCAAATAAAAACTGCGTTCATTACCCCGCACCGGGCTTATTGCTATATCACTATGCCTTTTGGTTTGCGCAACGCTGGTGCAACGTACCAGCGCTGTATGCAAAAATGCTTGTTTGATCAAATCGGAAAGAATGTGCAGGTGTATGTGGATGACATTGTGATAAAAACTAAGATAAAAGATACCCTAATTGATGATATCCGGCAAACGTTTGATAATCTAAGAAGGTTCCGGATGAAACTCAATCCGGCAAAATGTACTTTCGGTGTCCCTGCCGGCAAGCTGCTGGGTTTCCTCGTCTCAAGCCGGGGCATTGAGGTCAATCCGGTAAAGATCCGGGCAATTGAGAGAATGACGGTACCACAAGATCTTAAGGACATTCAAAAGTTTACCGGAAGCTTAGCATCGCTAAGCCGGTTCATAAGCAGGTTAGGAGAAAAGGCCTTGCCGCTCTATGCTTTAATGAGAAAATCCGATAAGTTCGTCTGGACCCCTCAGGCAGACGCGGCGTTTAAGGAACTGAAAACAATGCTGGCCACCGCGCCGATATTGGCTTCGCCGTTGGAGAGAGAGCCGATGTTGCTATACATAGCAGCAACCAACCGGGTCGTGAGTGTTGTTGTGGTAGTAGAAAGAGAAGAGGAAGGAAAAACCGTCCAGAGGCCGGTATACTACCTGAGCGAGGTGCTCTCCCTCTCAAAGCAAAACTACCCGCACTTCCGAGAAAATGACCTATGGCGTGTTCATGGCCGCCACAAAGCTCAAGCACTACTTTGAGGAACATCCTATGAAGGTGGTGAGTGAAGCACCCATCTCCGATATCATGTGCAACAAAGATGCTAGCGGCAGGATTGCGAAATGGGCAATACAGATATCACCGTATGTACCGGTGTATGAAAGAAGAGACGCCATCAAATCGCAAGCTTTAGCTGATTTCTTGGTCGATTGGGCGGAAATGCAGTACAAGCCCCCGGATCAAACAATGGAATACTGGAAGATGCACTTTGACGGATCCAAGCTCAAGGAGGGTCTCGGTGCCGGTGTGGTGCTAACTTCACCAAAGGGGGATCATCTCCGGTATGTTTTACAAGTACATTTCAGGGCATCAAATAATGTCGCTGAATACGAGGCTTTGATCCATGGGCTTAAGGTCGCAAAAGAAATCGGTGCACACCGGATCATTTGCTATGGAGATTCAGATCTTGTGGTACAACAGTGTTCCGGAGATTGGGACGCAAAAGATGCCAACATGGCCTCGTACCGGTTTCACGTGCAAAAGATTGCCGGTTTCTTCGAAGGGTGTGAGTTTCACCAAGTACCGCGTGCGGAAAATGAAGCTGCGGATGCTTTGTCCAAGCTGGGCTCGTCCAGGCAAGAAATTCCTCCCGGAATAGCCTTGGCACACCTAAGGGTACCATCAATCAAGCCGAGTCCGGAGTCGGAATCAATTTTTGTACCGGAGTCACACATTGTACCGATGGATATCGACGAAGGAAACCCGGGGACTGTTCCGGTAAGATCGGCCGCTGCTGCGCCGGTACCGGAAGAAACAATGCTGGTGGACAACATGGACATAGACGTACCGGTGTTCCCAGTTCGGGAGATACCATCGTGGGTTAAACCTATTAAGGAATTCCTGGTCAACGGCACCTTGCCGGTTGACGAAAATGAATCAAGAAGGATCCAGAGGAGGTCCAAGGATTACACCATCATTAATGGCGAGATGTACAAGAGAAGTGTTACCGGTGTCCTCCAAAGATGTGTGGAACCGGAAGAAGGAAAGGAAATGCTCGAGGAGATTCACCGAGGAGAATGTGGACATCACGCTTCGTCAAGGGCGCTGGTGGCAAAAGTATTCCGGCATGGGTTCTATTGGCCAACGGCTTTGGAAAACACGGAGGATCTGGTAAGAAAATGCAATGGGTGCCAGAGGTACGCCAAGCAAAATCATACCCCAGCCTCCGGCTTAAAGACAATACCATTAACTTGGCCGTTTGCCGTTTGGTGCCTAGACATGGTTGGCCCATTCAAAACGAGCAAGGGGAAACATGACCCACATCTTGGTTATGGTGGACAAATTCACCAAGTGGCTAGAAGTCAAACCCATCGCAAAGTGTGATGGGCGCACAGCGGTCAAGTTCTTAAAGGATGTCATTCTGCGGTATGGATACCCACATAGCATTATCACGGATAATGGCACAAACTTTGCTCAAGGTGAGTTCAAAAGATTTTGTGAAGACAACAACATCCGGTTGGATTTATGCTCAGTCGCACACCCACAAGGCAATGGCCAAGTTGAAAGAACAAATGCTTTGGTGCTTTCCGGTATCAAACCGAGACTCATCGATGCGGTGGAAAAAGCGCCGGGGTGTTGGCTTGATGAGCTACCATCATTGCTGTGGAGTATAAGAACAACTCCAAACCGGTCTACCGGATACACTCCATTTTTCATGGTTTATGGAGCAGAAGCGGTCATACCAACCGACATTCTCCATGATTCACCAAGGGTGCAACTCTATAACGAAGAAGAGGTAAAGGAGGCTCGAGAAAACGATGTGGACTTGCTAGAAGAAGCAAGAGAGCTAGCCTTGGCAAGAACAGCCATTTACCAGCGAGAACCTCGGACGCTATCACAGCCGGAAGGTTAACCCGAGAGTGTTCCGGGAAGGGGACCTGGTGCTACGCCTAGTGCAGCGCACTGAAGGCCGGCACAAGCTTTCTCCGCCGTGGGAAGGGCCTTTCATTGTGAGCAAGGCTCTCCACAATGATGCCTACTACCTAATTGATGCACAGGAATGGAAGAAAGGAAAGGCGGACAGGTCCGGAGAGGAGACCAAGCGTCCATGGAATGTAGCTTTGTTGCGTCCTTTCTACTCTCGAAGTGGTGGTGTAAGAACTTCCTTTTTGTACCTTATTTGCTATGAATAAAAGATGTCGGAACCTTGAATGAATCTCGGGGACTACCCCACTAAGATTGCATGTAACTTGTCTATTTTTTCAGTTTACCGGTTGCTTATTGAACGTTTTTTCTTTCCGGTTTAGTAGTGTGCTAAACCCTACCGGAGTCTTCGACTCTGCTGCTGTCCGCAACCCGGCTTCATGGCAAGAAAGATAAACCGGTAGGGGATAAGCACATGAACTGCGAAGAGGAAGAGCGGGAAAGAACAATCCGGAAAAGTTTAACTAACCCCGGTTATACCGGTTTTTTGCAAAAAATTCGAGTTATTTCTAAGTTCAAGAAAGTGCTTGCTTGGTAAAAGAACTTTGTGCTCATACGCCAAAAACGCCCAGAGAAGGTAGGCAGAGCCAAAGCAAAAGAGCCAAGTGTGCATCGAATTGGATGCGGAAACAATTTCGAAATCATTGCAGTGCAAGACCAAAATCAAAACGATAAGCAAAGTGCTAACAAGCAAACCAACATAACTTAATAAGTTACCGGTGTGCAAGACACCGGCATAAGTTGTACCACAGCCAAAATAGAGCATAAGTTTTAGCTTACATCATAGACCCCGGCATACCGGGGTAGAATTTAACGGGCATTGTTTTAAGGTCAACAGGACAAGCATGTCACATGCATCATTCAGGCATAATTCAAGCAGCAGGGGCCTCAGGGAGAGCAGCGCCGGCCTCAGGAGCTTCCGGTGGCGCGTCCTCGGCACCTTCATCTTCACCTCCGTCTTCTTCTTCCTCATCGCTGAGGTAGTCCTTGACATCAGGAGGGGGAGGGATGAAGGTGCGCATTTCAGCATACTCCGCAATGTGGTACGCGCAATCCTGCCGCTTAGCGGTAAGGACTGGGTCCAAGTCGGTGGGAGCTCCTTCGCGCACACCAGTGAGGGCATCCAAGTCCAGCTCCGGGTACCAGGAGCAGGCAACGCGAAGCGCTGAGTCTGCTCTGGCACGGGCAGCAGAACACTGCCACTCCCGGATCCTTCGGCCGGCACCTTTCAGGCGGTCGCTGATGAGGGAGAAGGTGTCCGGCACCACTTCTCCAGGCCAGAGAGTCCTGAAGAGCTGGGCGGCCACCTCCGGAATGTCAGAGACGTTCCGGTCCACGCAGCGCATGTGGGAGACCCGCGAGCTCAGCGCAACCAGGTGATCATAGGGGTCCCAGGCCGCAGCCAAATCCGTGCGCCCTTGGGCAACCCGGTGCTCCTCGACCTTCTTCACAGCATGCGTCTGAGAGTCCGGAAAGAGCCCTGCAAGACAAAGAAAAGAAGCTAAGTGCATGTTACCGGGACAAATAAGCTTATAAGCAGGAACCGGAAAAGGGAAAAGAAAAACATACGAAGGGCAAGCGCGTCAGTCCGCGTAACCAGAAGGTCGTATTCCTTCTGTTCCGCCTCCAGCCGCGCGACCTTGTCTTCAGCTGCCTTCTGTGCCTTGGCGGCCTCCTCAGCTGCTGCTTTATGCGCCTTGGCGGCCTTGCCCTCGGCTGCTTTCTGCGCTTTGGCGGCCTCTTTGTTGACTGCCAAAACCCACCGGCGGGCAGCGGCCTTGTCAACACCGTAGAGCCGGGAAGAGCCTAGAGCTGCGGCTAGCTGAGACCCCTCCGAGCGACGGCCCGCAATGCTCTTCTGGTCACACGCGGCGATGCGAAGTGCAAGGGCGTGCCACCTGACCTATACCTGGCCAGGAAGGTGATGGGGATGCCTCGCTTAGTTTCTTGCAGGGCATACATGTAAACGTTAAATACGAGCCTCGATCGGCTCTCGGGTTATCTCGTGAATCGGCTCAAAGAGCCGATCCACCCATGATTCGTACGGGGTGCACGAATACTTGGTGGTCCCTCTTGATCAAGATAGAGCTAATTAGATCTACGACGATTTAGGGTTTTCACCGCATAATCGGATCATCCTACTCCAGGTTGGGCCTCGCGGCCACGCACGGTGCTCGTAAGCCGATCCTAAACAAGGCCTAAAAACCAACATGAAGTTGATCCTCGGAACATCCTGTTTAGGACTTGCGAACGACACCCTACGTGCCACTGGATCCTCCCCCCCTTTGTAAGGCCTAACTATTGCAGATATTAAACTAATCCTTGTAGAACAAGGAGCAATCGTAACGGATCAGATCTACTAAATAATGATCAAGCGGGGTGCCGCCCCCACACCTGAGATAGGCGTGAGGGCGGCTAGATATGCAAGGGTTGCACTACGTAAGCATGCTTAAACGAAGAACAATGCTAACCCTAACACATATAATGATAACTACGTTGCTCGCCATCAAAAGCGCTTCAGTACGAGCAACGCATGAACAACGTGGGGCTTGTGCTGCCTAGATCGCAAGATGCGATCTAGGCAGCATGTCGCTTACCTGATAGAAACCCTCGAGACGAAGGAGTTGGCGATGCGCCGAGATTGGTTTGTTTTGGGTTGAACGTGAGTTGTTGTTTATTCCATAAACCCTAGGTACATATTTATAGTCCAGCGGACTTTCTAATGTGGGCGTGCACCAAACCGTGCACGGGTAAGATTCTACTTTCTAAACTAAGATGCGATCTAATATTTTACAGATACAAGGGCAATTAAACCCAACTTGGTACAACAGGCCGATTCACGTAATCCTCCATGTATACTTCCTTTAAGCCCATCTTGATTGCGGCCCACCTCTGACTCGGTTAAATTCTGGTGATAACACATGCCCCCCTGGTTTTGGAAATGGTATTTCCAAAATCATTACGCTTTCTTTCGTCGGGTCATGTCGTGGCAGAACCGTCGCAGTATCCGTCACCATGATGACTTGCCTTCTCAACTTCTCCGCGTGATTTGGCAGTCTTTTCTCTTTCTTTCAAACACCACTTCCTCGGAAACTGCTGTGGCATTGAATTTTCACCATATCCCCTTTTATTTAACCGCTATGAACAGTTCTGCTCTGCATCCCCCTCGCATTAGCAGTCCAAAAGTCCTCCTGCACCATCATGTCTTCTTCCTCCTCTGCCCTATCGGACCCTTCCAGCCAGTCCTCCATGTCCCGCGAGCCGACGCCGGAGCACAACCCGGCGGCGGTCCATGCGGCCAACACCCGCCGCGTCATTGCGGCCGGGGAGGAGTCAGACCATGACTTCTCCATCTGGTCCGAGGACGACCAGTCCTCGACGGACGGGGAGAGCGACCTCCGTTTCCTCGCCGACGGGGAATCGGAGGAGGAGAGCGATGACGATTGCTTCTCCTGGGACGACTTCACCTCCTCCGAGGGGGTGGTGGAGGAAGAAGAGGAGGAGGAGGACGACGACGACGACTCCCTCGAGGGCTACCCGCCAGCGAAGCGCCTTCGCATGTGGTGGGACGACGACAGCAGCGACGACGAAGACGGGGACGAAGCCCCCGTGGAGGGCTACGGGAGTAGCGACGAGGAGCCCATCGGCAGCAGTGCCGATGAGAGCTCTGAGGATGACGATGAGGGCAGTGACGGCCCGTAGATAGGACCTCTAGCATAGGGTCAGTAGTAGTAGATGAGGCAATGTATCCCCTAGTATTTCCTTTTGAGAGCAATTAGCTCTTTATGTAAGAAATCTCGCCTATCAATGAAGAACTGTTCCCCAATTTGATTTTGCCGATTTCCTCTGAGTTTGATTGAGCCGATTTACCTCTCCTACTGACCTTGCCAATTCGTCCCCTTTGCCAATGTGTAATGAGCCGATAACAACGCATCGGTCCTTCGACATTCATCCTTCTATCCTTCAACTCCTTAGCGAGCATTCATCGCTTTGTGAAGAAGGTTGCAACGAAGATCAGCCGATGGTACTTCAATAGAGCACCTACCAGGCCTGTTGCCCCCCGAGTCTCAGCCAAGGCAAAACAGAGACGAGGATACACAAATGAGCTGCATAGACCTGGGCTTGATCGTGTGTGGGGAAGTTCCTTATGCAGCGCCAGCCGATTTGAACACAAATCGGCTTCTCTAAGCGGAAAGCCTTCAAGGTGAGCTGCCCCCCGAGCTTCTTTAGTTCTTGCTGGCTAGATCGGCTTCTTTCCTTTGGTGAATCTAATGCAATCCATCCTTGACCTGATCCGCCCGCCCATGCTGCTCCTGATATTGTTCTTGAAGAGAGGATCTGAGCTTCCAAACTGCTCCATTGAGGAGTTCCTTCATAAAAAATCTCCCTTTGTGCTGATCGTAACAGTTACTCCCCTTGAGTCGATGGCCATGCATCGGCTTTCATATCCTTAAGTCGATGCCTGCTGCATCGGCTGTGTTCGAAAATTTTCGAATTTTTCATATATATTTTTTTTTATTTGGCCGATTTTTCTTAATCGGCCCCCAATGTTTCCTTGCACATATGTTCTCACATGTTTTATCTGCACATGTTCATCTGATTATATGCCCCCCGAGCCGATACCTGCTGGATGACTGCAGATATCGGCTTGTATGGATAGCCAGGGCACTGCACTTGTACGTCGGCTTCCGCAAAACTCCACGCTGACTCTCGTCTGCCGACGTGGCCACTGCTCAGTAGATCGGTGCTGAACGCAAGCAGAACATGTGGTAAAAGTAATTTTGGCCGATTGCTGGAATCGGCCTCCATATTCATTGGAGAGCTGACTGAAGGTCCTGTAATGTCCCTTCATAAATTTTTTGGGGCCGATCACAAGGATCAGCCTCGCCTGGTTTGCTCATTGGTTTAATCTTGTTACTTGGTCAGGCTGGATAAAACCAACCCAACCTCCGACTTGATGCGCTTGCTCGTCGTCCACCTTGAGTGCACCGTAGAGTCGTGGAGCACTAAGCTCGTCGGCAAGACGAGTACCATATTTGTGCCAGCCGATGTCTCATCATCGGCTTTCCTCTGTTTGGGGCGCCACTCCATTTTCCGTGGACGACCCTCTTCATCCAGGGCTCGCTGAACTTTTGCAGCCAGATCAGGTCGTGCCTTCCTTAGCGTATGCAGGTATAACCTTTCGGCTTCCTCCGGGCCGCGCAATCGCTGAACGCTGCGCTTTTGGGAACGGCTGAGTCCGTCGGGGCACCACCTTGGCCGGTGGTACCTGTCTTCTTCTACTTCTCCCTCGTCTTCCGAATCCTCAAGATCTGCCCAACGAGGTGACTCAGCGCGTTTGCTTTGTGGCGGGAGAGGCCCTAGGCGCTCGAACACAGACACGTTGGCTGCCTCCTTCTTCTTCTTGTTGCATTCCGGGCAATTGCCGATTGTGGGCAATCGGCTCATTCCTGAATCCCAGCAGTGTCTGAAGAAGGGGCAGTCCCAGTGTCTGGCGTTGTCATCTTGCTCCCTTGATGTTTCCGTGGCACAGCGCTCGTGCTCCTCCTCATCGCGATCCTGTCGACGATATCTTCTGGCTTCTCTAGCCAGACGATCTCCTCTATCATAATTGGACCGTCGGCGTTGGTCATACTGACTCACATATTTGTTGAGGAGGTGATCAGAGAGGGGTCGCTGATATCTTATATTCTTCACCTCTCCCTCTGTGACATAGCGCTTGCCATCATGACGGAGCCGATCGCGTGGAGCGGCCTCCTCTGTATCCTTGCTATGAGAGCAGCTGCCCTCATCTCCATCTTTGCCAGAGTGGTTCCCAGGTCCTACCATGTTGATGCTGAACGAGGGACCTGGCTGGCAACCCTCAGGGTAGGTGACTTCCACCATGTTAATGGCGGGGAAGGGTTTGGTGTCGACCTTCATGGCGTACTGGTTGAAAATTAGCCGCCCCTTCTCTATCGCCGCTTGGATGTGCTGACGCCACACCCGGCAGTCGTTGGTGGCATGGGAAAGCGAGTTGTGGAATTTGCAGTACGGCTTTCCGTTTAGCTCCTTCGCCGTGGGGAACTTGAGACCTTCAGGAATCGTCAAACTGTTTCTCCTTGAGCAGGAGGTTGAAGATTTGCTCAGTCTTGGTCACGTCGAAATCAAATCCCCTGGGCGGCCCTGGTGGCTTTACCCATTTGCAGGACACGGGGGTTCCTCCCCGAGTCCACTCAGCCACTGCTATTTCTTGGTCTCCCGCAGGCACTTCATCTTCCTCCGTATCGACCATGACTACTGCACGCTTGAACTTGTCTTGGTACAGGTCCGGGTGGCGCTGTTCATATGCTGATAGTTTCTGAACCATGTGCGCCAGCGAGGG
Organism: Lolium rigidum; assembly: GCF_022539505.1. Taxonomy (NCBI): domain Eukaryota; kingdom Viridiplantae; phylum Streptophyta; class Magnoliopsida; order Poales; family Poaceae; genus Lolium; species Lolium rigidum. The sequence continues at coordinate 94,779,609 of NC_061513.1, forward strand.
ATAATCTGCTTGGGAGGCCATGTCCTTGAGCTGTGTTGCAAGGCCGGCTACCGCCAACTCGACTGCTTCCTTTTCAGTTATCCGAACCGAATAACATCGGTTCCTAAGATTCCTGAAGCGCCGGATGTACTCTGTCACCGTTTCCCCGCGCTTCGACGTAGTTGTGCCGGATCGGCAATGCCGGACTCGGAAGCTTCGAATGGTATTGCATATGGAACTGTTCTTCCAATTGCTTCCAAGACTGGATGGAGTTTGCTGGCAAAGAGGTGTACCATCCAAAAGCCGATCCCGTGAGGGACCGTGAAAAGAGCCTCACGCGTAGCTGATCCGACACCGAAGCCGGTCCTAGTTGAGCCAAATATCGGCCGACGTGCTCGATGGAGCTGGAGCCATCCGATCCACCGAATTTGGAGAAGTCGGGGAGCCGATATTTAGGTGGCAGTGGGATCATCTCGTAATCATCGGGGTACGGCTTGGAATAGCCGACTCGCCCTTCTTTTCGGCACCATGCCGAACTGGTCTCTCGGTATGGTACCGATCTGATCCGCCGTGCTGGCCGTAGGAGTTGCACTCCGAAGATTCGCCGGGGTGGCGTACTTAGCCAGCCATGTCCGCTTTTCCAGCTCCGAGCCGGCTGCGGGAGCCGGGCTCGGGAGTTTCGTCGGTGTGGCGTACTTAGTTAGCCACGTCCGCTTCTCAAGCTCGTTGCCGACGTTTCTCCCGTCTTCGCCGGAGTCCCCGATGTTGTGGCCTGGTTCGTGAGTGCCCGAGTTACCACAATCCGGCACATACGTGCACGCGTATCCTTGAGGGATCTCCTTAGGCGCCTCCATTAAGAACTCGGTAGTCACTAGGGTCACCACCAATCTTGTAGACGAGGAATGCCGGTGTAGTCGGCACTTCAGCGAGTGCTGCCAACGCATATGGCAGCGGTGGACGGGACCGGAGTGGCAACTCTCCTTGATGAGTCCCGAGAGCTGGTCCCGACGGCGAGTACCGGTGGCTCATGATCTCCTGGATTACGCGCGGAGCGACACGCTCCAACACGTTGACCAAGTTTTCGAGTGGCGATGTAGCGAGTGAGCCACCAAGTAGTTGATCTCCTGCCGCAGTCCCCGGTGCGTTCCTCCGACGGGGCGGAGAGGTCTATCCCATCGAGAGCACCTTGCGGTGAGAATCCCTTCCACCCGATGCCATGGGAACGGGTTCTCCGAAAAGAGCCGATGAGGTCGGCTTCGAGGGTGGCCTTGATCTCGTTGTATTGCTTCTTGAGCTCGTCGGGCAGCTCCTCGTAGGTGACCGGCGTGCCGTCCGCCATCTCGGATGTAGATGGCGATGTGGTTGATGTAGACGATTGTCCCACCGGGCGTGCCAGAATGTGTTGACTGCCAAAACCCACCGGCGGGCAGCGGCCTTCTCAACACCGTAGAGCCGGGAAGAGCCTAGAGCTGCGGCTGGCTGAGACCCCTCCGAGCGACGGCCCGCAATGCTCTTCTGGTCACACGCGGCGATGCGAAGTGCAAGGGCGTGCCACCTGACCTATACCTGGCCAGGAAGGTGATGGGGATGCCTCGCTTAGTTTCCTGCAGGGCATACATGTAAACGTTAAATACGAGCCTCGATCGGCTCTCAGGTTATCCCGTGAATCGGCTCAAAGAGCCGATCCACCCATGATTCGTACGGGGTGCACGAATACTTGGTGGTCCTGCTTGATCAAGATAGAGCTAATTAGATCTACGACGATTTAGGGTTTTCACCGCATAATCGGATCATCCTACTCCAGGTTGGGCCTCGCGGCCACGCACGGTGCTCGTAAGCCGATCCTAAACAAGGCCTAAAAACCAACATGAAGTTGATCCTCGGAACATCCTGTTTAGGACTTGCGAACGACACCCTACGTGCCACTCGGATCCTCCCCCCTTTGTAAGGCCTAACTATTGCGGATATTAAACTAATCCTTGTAGAACAAGGAGCAATCGTAACGGATCAGATCTACTAAATAATGATCAAGCGGGGTGCCGCCCCCACACCCGAGATAGGCGTGAGGGCGGCTAGATATGCAAGGGTTGCACTACGTAAGCATGCTTAAACGAAGAACAATGCTAACCCTAACACATCTAATGATAACTACGTTGCTCGCCATCAAAAGCGCTTCGGTACGAGCAACGCATGAACAACGTGGGGCTTGTGCTGCCTAGATCGCAAGATGCGATCTAGGCAGCATGTCGCTACCTGATAGAAACCCTCGAGACGAAGGAGTTGGCGATGCGCCGAGATTGGTTTGTTTTGGGTTGAACGTGAGTTGTTGTTTATTCCATAAACCCTAGGTACATATTTATAGTCCAGCGGACTTTCTAATGTGGGCGTGCACCAAACCGTGCACGGGTAAGATTATACTTTCTAAACTAAGATGCGATCTAATATTTTACAGATACAAGGGCAATTAAACCCAACTTGGTACAACAGGCCGATTCACGTAATCCTCCATGTATACTTCCTTTAAGCCCATCTTGATTGCGGCCCACCTCTGACTCGGTTAAATTCTGGTGATAACACTCTTCCAGCTCAGCCTGCAGCACCACGCTGGCATTGGTGGCATCCTCCAGCGCCTCTTGAAGCCTGGCCTCGGCGGCAGATTCAGCAGCTTTCAGTGCCTTAGCATGGTCAAGACCAAGCTGGACATACTGACGCTTAAGCTCCCCGTAGCGGGTCTCCTGGGCGTCCAGCTCCTCCTGATGTTTCCGAGCAAGTTTGTCCTTCTCCTCTGAGGACCGGAAAGCAAGTGTTAGCAAAATTGCACTGATACAATGCAGAGAAAGCAAGTTAATCGGAAAACAAAAAGGGTACCTTGGAGTGCGGCAACCTGGACCTTGAGGGCCTCAATGGAGGCTTCCGGAATAGCTGTTACGAGAAAAGTTGGTGAGTAACAAAGAAAGAAGAAAAGTTTCCGGTGAAAAGGTGCCGAAAGAAGAGAAGGAAAGAAACAAACCTTGGCAGTGGCTGTGGGCCTCGGCAAGATCCCGGTGCTCCCACAGAAGCTCCTCGAAGAGCTGCTTCCGGGCGTCAGCGGTGCTCTATTCAAAGGAAGATAATTGTGAGAAAGGAAAAGACAAAGATCTTAACCCGAAACTCGGGGACTGGCTATGCCGGTTTTGCGCGTTTCTAGTTAAGTTTCGCGCTAAGAGCAAGATCTTAACCCGAAACTCGGGGACTGGCTATGCCGGTTTTGCGCGTTTCTAGTTAAGTTTCGCGCTAAGAGCAAGATCTTAACCCGAAACTCGGGGATTGGCTATGCCGGTTTTGCGTATTTCTAGTTAAGTTTCGCGCTAAGAGCTGCGCTCTCAACACGAAACTCGGGGACTGGGAGGATAGACAAGATCCGGAAAGAAACAAACCGGCATCAGCAAAACTTACAAGAGGATTGGAGAAACTTACCACGACATTGCTGGTGGCATCGTACCAGGCACTGTCGAACTCCTTCACGGCTCGCTTGAGCCGCATGAAGTGTTCTTCAGTGGACCGCGGCCCAGCTGGATCCGGCGCCGGAAGGCGGTCCTTCCCCAAGCCCTTCGTGGCGCCGGAGATGTCCGCTGCGTTCCATTTCTGGGCATAGGGGAGAAGGTGCCCCAGCTCCTTGCCCTCGCGCTTGAGCTCAACAATCCGGCCCAGGAGGCCGGAAGGTTTCTCCGGGACCGCAGCGGCGGCAGGCCCGACGTGCAGCACCAGGGACCGCGAGCCGCTTGAGGCGCTGCCGTCCACAGCCTTGCCGCGGGACTCCCCCGGCTTGAGGCGCTGATTGATCTTGGGGGCCGCCGGCGGTGGCTTTGGTGTAGTCGCGGGAGGCCCTTGGCTAGGCGGAGGTGCTGGCATGGTACCGGTCGCCTCAGGAACAGAGGTTTCCGGCGGCGGCGTTGGTGTGGCGTCAGGCATTGGAGCTTCTGGCGCTGATGTGGAGGTTGCCGGCACGGAAGTTTCCGGCACGGCCTTGGAGGGGGAAGAGCGTGAACTCTTCTTCTTCTTCTTCTTCTTTTCTTTCTGGACGGGAGGAACCAAAGGTTCCGCCCGCCCGGCAGCTTCTTCTTCGGCGCCGATGTTGCTGGCGCCGGTATCTTGGGTTTCAGGAGGGGAGATAGGATCCTCCTCCGCGCGGTGATCAGGAGATTTAGGGGCCGCGCGCCCCGAACTTGTAGTGCCCCCCGGAGGGGAGGCAGAGATGTTGCCGGCACCAGATGGTGTCGGGCTTGAGTGAGGAGGAGGAGTTGAGGTCCTCGCGGAGCCGGCAGACCCCTCAATCCTGGGCCCAAGCTTGAGCGCAGGGCTGAAAGAGAGAAAAAGAAAGAATTGGAAAAAAGCAGCCGGAAAAGACTTGGCAAAAACGAGACAAGCAAAGGAATGGGGGCTTACCCGGAGGAAGTGGGCATCTGCTTGCCCTTGTAGCGCCTCGTGCCTACCTGCTTCCCCGCAAAGGGTTCAGTTCGGAACCGTTTGGCAGGAGGGGCTTGGCTGGACTCGGCATCCGTCGCCGGGGTCTTGTTCTTTTTGCCCCCAACGGTGAGTTTCTCCAGGAACTCCTGGCCAACCGCGGCCTGCAGCGGGGTGACGTGCTCATGAACCTGTGGGTTGATGTTGGCTGAGGGAAGATCTACAGAGGAACAATAACGGTAAAATATGAGAGATCAAATAAAGAAGCTACCTCGAGCAAGGTCAGGTCGTCGGACGAACCGGCAGGTTCCGGTGGAGACTTGCCGAGGCGCGAGGCTGGGGTCCTGCCCATCTTCAGATCCCGCCAATGAATGACGGGGTCGGGGTCAAACTTGTCTAAACCGCGCTTCCGGCAAGGGCCTCGCTGGTCAGACTCGATGCCGGGGAAACGGTCCTTGGCCTGAAAGAACAAAAGAAAAAGAAAAGGGGATTAGTCACAAAGCAAAAGTTACCGGTAAGCCGACCCGAGTTGCGTAATTTCTTACTTCTTGGGTCGGGGGGTTAGTCGAACTAAGAGGCCGAAGACCCCATTCCCAGTCTTGCGGCATGGCAGTCTGGCAGATCTGCCCGGCCTTGAGGACGATGTCCTTCTTGCTGAGAGCGATTCCGGTGATCTTGGTAGGATCACCGGGACCGTACATCTCGCTCATCTTGTGCGCGCGGCGCTGGAGAGGAAGCACCCGGCGAGAGATAAAGGCGCGGATAATATCATCTGAGCAGATGCCGGTGTTCTTCATCAGTTGTCTCATGAAGCGTACAATCCGGTTGGTCTCTATGTGAGACTCCTTCGGGTTGTAGCTCCAGTTGGCCCTCGTGGGTGGCGCCAGGTTGAAGGGCGGCAGGTCGATAAGGTCTGCTGCGCCCGTGTTCTTCACATAGAAAAAGGTCCCTTGCCATAGCCGGCATGACTCGAGACCAGAGAACTTGAAGAAAGGGCTCCCTTGACGGGAGCCGATGATGCAAGACCCGCATTGGACGGGAGGTTTGGGTTTAGGAATTTCCTTGCCCTGAACGGAGTTGATCCGAAGAGCAAAGAAGCGGGCAAACGTCTCACGAGTGGGACGAATGCCGATATAAGCCTCCACGAAGGTGGCATAGCAAGAGAGGTAGAAGATGGCGTTGCCAGGAAGATGGTGAGGTTGAAGTTGATAAAAATCAAGGAAACGCCGGAAGAAATCAGAGACTGGAAGGCCGAAGCCGCGCTCAAAGTGAGCGAGAAAGACAACTTGTTCACCGGGTTCGGGCTCCGGTACGATCTCATCGCGAGGAAGCCGGCAGGCTACTCCTTCCGGAATCCTCCTGGACTGGTAAAGCCAGTCGATCTCGTATTTGGTAACGTTGGAGCCCATCCAGGCCCCACGGGTGATACCGGAGGAATCCATACCGGAACCCTCATTATAACTACCGGATTCATGATTGCTACCGGAGTCAGTGTCCATCCGGGCAAGATCGGCGGACAGTCCGTCGGAGGACTTGCTACGCCGGCTAGCGGAGGAAGAGGCGGAAGAAGAAGTAGAGGGAGATTCCCCGCTAGACATGAGATTTGGTGAAGAGAAACAAGAATCCCACGATCTACCCCCGCGCGAAGATCTACGAAAGAGAGAAAAAGCAAGAAAAAGAAGAAGTAAATACACTACTTAGTCGAGATCTGGAAAGCAAGCAAAAGAGGGGTAAACCCAGATTAGACCTAACCTGAGGCGGTGGAGTCGCTGAGGAAGAAGTTCGCCGGTGGATTGGCGAGCTTGCCGTGGGCGAGGGAGTCCGTCGGCGGCGAGGTGAAGAGGAGCTCGAGGAAGCACCAATGCCGCGGCTGAGACAGAAGCGTTGCAGAAGTTCTTCACGTGGTGAAGTTCGGTGGCCTCCGGCGGAGCTACGGCAGAGGTCCGTCGGGCGGCGGAGCTCGAACAGCGAAACGGAGCGGCGGAGGCGCAGAGGGCAAGAGCTCTGTGCGCGAGGAAGTGGAGAATGCAAGAAGAGGAAGAAGAAGGAGCGGTTCCCCCTTATAAAGGAAGAGGAAGACATGGGCCGAAAACCGTTGAGCCTCGGTGGTTTGGGTCGTGGGCCGCGACGGTTCGGTCCACGGGCCGCCACGTGGCATAGTGGTACACGCGAGAAAATAGAAAGCCACAGGGAGGTGCACACGGATCCAGAGAGGTGGTTGGGATTCGCTGTGAAGCAATTAATGCGCGCGCAGAACCCGAAGGGAAGTGACCCCTGACACTGGCGCGTCAGTTACAGTGCGCATGTCACTGACAGGCGCGGGGCCCGAGATATTCTCGACTTCACCGAGGAAGTGTTTAATGACTAAGATGCCGGAGGATAAGACACCGGAGAATGTCTTGCAAAAAAGAGATAGCAATAATCCGGGCAAAGGTGCCGGATCCAAGCCCAATGCCGGATAGATTAAACCGGTATCCTAAGATAAAAGAACCTAGCATGGTCTGTTGGATAGGATCCGCCAGACTATACCAGCTTCGGGGACTAATGTTGGGGGGATGACCCCCGGTATGCCAAAGGCATGCCAACCGGATGGTTTGAGCCATCAAGATACCGGTTTGATGTTTGTACCGGAACATAGAGATAAGAATTTAGCTAAGTGAGGCTAAGCCGGTATCCCCAAGAGGGGTATGCCGAAACCGGATAAGAAGATACCGGGCCACCGGAAGGAAGAGCATGTCGGCAGGACTGGTCAAAGATTCTCTCCAGAGCTAGAAGACAAGGATGAGCAAAGCAAAGTACCTTTAAACGAAGGGCTGACGATAAAGAGAAGGATGACGATCAAAGAAGCCGGAGGACGTCAGCATCCCTGATTAAAGAGGACTCCGGTGTCTGCTATGATTAAAGTAGCTTTATAAAGTAGTTTGTCTAGTCAAAGATGCCATTAGAGTTTCTTGCCCTGTAAGCCAACCTCTCCCCTATATAAGGAGAGGGGGCAGCCCTTCTTACGGAGAGACGCACGAAAAGAGCTAGGGTTAGAAGAACACTTGTACTGAGAAACTTGTAACCTGTTGAGATCAATAAAGAAGATGATCTAGAGCGAGTTCTTCCTTATGTCTTTCTTCTTCAACCTCTAGCCTTGGCTAAGTTCTTGAGGAAACCATCCGGAAGTTCATCCCGTCTAATCACACACCCTCCCCCGAATCCTCTTGCGTCCATTCGGCCCCAACCTAAGCCATCCTATGGCATCTGTTTGTTCACCACGACGACATCTGTGCTACTTTTGCTCAGTTCGGACATATGTCGACATTTTCGGTGGCGACCGCTATGACATATCCACTATGTCAATTTAAGTCTGCAAATCTGACTTAGACATTTCAGGGAGCCCATGTGTGAAATTATTCAGTATGCTTAGATATTTCGTTTCTTAGTTGAACCTCAAGTTCTAAGGCAAGTGCTTGTTGGATTTTCTTGCCTTTTGGCTGCCTCATTGCATTTTTCTGTCGTTTTGCTTGTTTGATTTGGTTATTTTTGTGCTACTTTTGTTTAGTTCGGACATATGTCGACATTTTCGGTGGCGACCGCTAGAAATATCCACTATGTCAATTTAAGTCTGCAAATCTGACTTAGACATTTCAGGAAGCCCATGTGTGAAATTATTCAGTATGCTTAGACATTTCGTTTCTTAATTTATTAGGTCGTATTTGTATATGTACACATCTTCTTACTTTTAGAGCTGCTTGTACACTTTCCTTGTCAGGCTGCCCTCTAGCTTATAGTAGTTCCAGTGACACGCACATAGCGTTAGCTAACCTGATCGTATAGTTCAGCTATAGATTTTTTTATCACCAGTCTAGGTTACCTTTGTAAATATCATTCAACTTTCAATGTTTCTTTTCCATCATCGCTCCGCTTCAAACTTTGCATCATGTACGGCTGCCTGTAATCGGTCTAGGCCAGCTTTCAAGTTGTTTTTACGTCAACGTTCCGCTTTGAGTTAGCTTTCCCTATATTGGTAAAATCTGCCTAGAATCTATCTACTCCATCTAAATTTGAACAAATATAAGACATCTTTCGTGAGACAGAGGAGTACATAAATCTAGTCAATAGGAATGTCTCGATCTGGTATCTCATTAAAGCATGTTTATGTATCACAAGCAGGTCTTCTTGTACAAGACGCTAGAAAAGGAATACCAATATTTGTGTTTATCATACATGTATGAATCCAACACAGGTTGGATCGATCAGTTCTGGTATTGATCTAGTACTGGGCACATTGGTACGTAACTAAGACAGACTAAATCAGTAGAGACATTTTTTAATCGGACACAGGTAGAATTCTAGGGAGATACGTGATTGCATCTAGCTGTAGCTAGTTTTTTTTTAATTTGAAACTAACACGTTAACCTAGGACAGCTAACACTTGTTTCTTACAATAGCTAGCGTACACATTTTTTTAGTGGACCCAGCTAATTACCGAGCCCACGCCCCATACTTACGTTGTGAACATAAACCGTGTCAAAATAATTAGGTAAACCCTAATTATTCATTAAATCCTAACCGTAAATTTTATATCTAACTATCATAATAATTTAGGTGATGTGGATTAACGTGGTGTCTCTATTTTAGATCTCTGTATTGTGCTTCTAAATCCTAACCGTAAATTTTAGATCTAACTATCATAATAATTTAGGTGATGTGGATTAACGTGGTGTCTCTATTTTAGATCTCTGTATTGTGCTTTTAGTATATAATAGATTACATGGTTCCATTCCTCTAGCCCAACTAACCATATATAGAAGCAGCCAAGCAGGCAATGGAGCATGTAGAACGATAGAGAGAGATTGGCGAAATATAATTGATATATTATTGAGCCTCATGGACGAATATATATAGGCGTACAGGGATCATCTTGAAGTGTAAGACAGGACATGAGATCTATCTCTATCCTACATTATCTAAACCGTGTGTATACTCTCACAGACACATAACGGTGTTCCATCCATTCCACTACATTCCATTGCCAATGTATACGATAGGATGCATCATGCCATCACTAGTAGAAAACCTCTCATCCATCTAAGCCTTTAGTACCGATTCCCTTACGAACCGGTACTAAAGGGGGCATTAATACCGGTTCCGTGCGTGGGACATCAATACCGGTTCGTTATGGACCTTTAATACCGGTTCGTAACAGGAACCGGTATTAAAGGGTTTGGGCCCGATTTCCAGGCGGTGCTGGGGCCAGGGTTGCACCTTTAGTACCGGTTCGTGTAAGGAACCGGTACTAAAGGGTCTGTGCCTATATCATCGCGCGGCAGCGCCCAGCTCCCTGCATATCTCATTCTCACTTCTCCTCTCACATTTCCAAATATTCTCCACCTCTCACACTCCAATAATCTTTATTTTTCTCCACCATTTTAACAAGATTAACGGCATACATCTATCCAAGGGTTAGCAATATCATCCTTCCTTCCGGCGTTCCTAATTTAGCTCAGTTCTTTGGTAGTTTTAACTCGTACTATTTTTGTAGTGCAAGCAAGGTGTTCGATTAAATGCCTAAGTTAGTGATTTTATTTTTTATATGCAATTTGAGCTGAAATTATGGTATGTTTTGTAGGTTTTAATTAGTATCATCCCCGTCCTTACCGCTGTCGATCGCCGGCGTCGTCCCCTAGCCGGCACGGTACCACCTCGGTGAGCCCCTCTTCTTTTATAAAAAACAATTAGTTTTATGTGATGAACTTGAATATTAATTAAGTTGGTCACTCATATATCCATGATGTTGTGTACTTAATGATTTTTGATATACATATAAAATGCAGATGAGTCGACAATGGATGTACGGTGACCGGTGCCATCCCGAGTTCATTACTGGCATGCATTATTTTCTCAACGTGGCTGAGGAAAACAGGCGGTCGAATGGTTTCATATATTGTCCATGTAGTTCCTGTAAGAATATGAAGGATTACTCTACCTCGAAGACCCTTCACGTCCACCTGCTGGAGAATGGTTTCATGCCCAGCTATAATTGTTGGACCAAGCACGGAGAAAGAGGGGTTATATTGGAAGACAACGAAGAAGAAGAGGATAGTGACAACTATCCCTTATTCATTGAAGACGGTGGTAGAATGGGGGAAGACGAAGCTGAAGAAGAGCTCATTTTCGATGAGCCGATTTTTGATGACCCGGATGACGATTTGGGTCGGGCCATCCTTGATGCGAAGATGAACTGCGGAAACGAAAAGGAGAGGTTGAAGTTGGAGAAAATGTTAGAGGATCACAACAAACTGTTGTACCCAAATTGCGAAAATGGTCAGAAAAAGTTGGGTACCACGCTGGAATTGCTGCAGTGGAAGGCAGAGAATGGTACTTCTGACAAGGGATTTGAAAAGTTGCTGAAAATAATAAAGAAGATGCTTCCAGGGGAGAACGTGCTGCCCTCTAGCACGTACGAAGCAAAGAAGGTTGTCTGCCCTCTAGGATTAGAGGTGCAGAAGATACATGCATGCATCAATGACTGCATCCTCTACCACGGGGAGTACGAGAATTTGAATGCATGCCCGGTATGTAGTGCATTGAGGTATAAGATCAGGCGAGATGACCCTGGCGATGTTGAGGGTGAGTCCACCCCCAGGAAGAGGGTTCCTGCGAAGGTGATGTGGTATGCTCCTATAATACCACGGTTGAAACGTTTGTTCTAGAACAAAGAGCATGCCAAGTTGTTGCGATGGCACAAAGAGGACCGTAAGAAAGATGTGATGCTGAGACACCCCGCTGACGGGTCGCAGTGGAGAAAAATCGACGGAGAGTTCAAGTCATTTTCAGATGACGCAAGGAACTTAAGATTTGGTCTAAGTACAGATGGCTTTAATCCTTTCGGGGAGCAGAGCTCCAGTCATAGCACCTGGCCAGTGACTCTATGTATCTATAACCTTCCTCCTTGGTTGTGCATGAAGCGGAAGTTCATTATGATGCCAGTGCTTATCCAGGGCCCGAAGCAACCCGGCAACGACATTGATGTGTACCTGAGGCCATTGGTTGAAGAACTTTTAGAGTTGTGGCGTGACGAAGGTGTACCTGTGTGGGATGAGCACGAACAAAAGGAATTTAACCTACGAGCGTTGTTATTTGTAACCATCAATGATTGGCCTGCTCTTGGTAACATTTCAGGGCAGTCAAACAAGGGATACAATGCATGCACACACTGTTTAGGTGAGACTGATAGTAATTATTTGGGAAACAAGAATGTGTACCTGGGGCATCGTCGATTTCTTCCAAAACAACATCACGTAAGAAAGAGAGGAAAGCATTTCGGAGGTGAGGCAGATAACCGAACGAAGCCTACCCGCCCTAATGGGGAAGTTATATATGATATGGTCAAGGATTTAAAAGTGATCTTTGGAAAGGGTCCCGGCGGACAATCTGTTCCGCATGATGTTGACGAACACGTACCCATGTGGAAGAAGAAGTCGATATTTTGGGAGCTACCCTACTGGAAATTCTTAGAGGTTCACTCTGCAATCGACGTGATGCACGTGACGAAAAATCTTTGCGTGAACCTGCTAAACTTCTTGGGCGTGTATGGGAAGACAAAAGATACACCGGATGCACGGCAGGACCAGCAAAGTATCCACGAAGGAAACAACCTGAATCCGGAGAAGTATCAAGGTCCTGCCAGCTATGCTCTTACCAAAGAGGAGAAGGAGATCTTTTTTGAAGTCCTGAGTAGCATCAAGGTCCCGTCTGGCTTCTCGTCGAATATAAAGGGAATAATAAACATGTCGGAGAAAAAGTTTCAAAACCTAAAGTGTCATGATTGCCATGTGATTATGACACAATTACTTCCGGTTGCATTGAGGGGGCTTCTGCCGGAAAATGTTCGAGTACCCATTGTGAAGCTATGTGCGTTCCTCAATGCAATTTCTCAGAAGGTGATCAATCCACTTACTCTACAAAATTTACAGAAGGATGTGGTCCAATGTCTAGTCAGCTTCGAGTTGGTGTTCCCACCATCCTTCTTCAATATTATGACACATCTCCTAGTTCACCCGGTCGAAGAGATTGGCGTTCTCGGTCCCGTATTTCTACACAACATGTTCCCCTTTGAGAGATTCATGGGAGTCTTAAAGAAGTACGTTCATAACCGTGCTAGGCCGAAGGAAGCATCTCCAAGGGCTATGGAACAGAGGAGGTCATTGAGTTTTGTGTTGACTTTATTCCTGACCTTAAGCCGATCGGTGTTCCTGAATCGCGCTATGAGGGGAGACTGCGTGGAAAAGGCACGCTAGGAAAGAAATCAGCAAAGTGTATGGACGGACATTCTTTCACTCAAGCACACTACACAGTTCTACTTAATTCCATCTTGGTGGCTCCGTACAAAGAGGAACACAAGGAGATCATACGCTCTAAATACCCGGAGCAACGTGAAGATTGGATTGATGGAGAACACATGAAGACTTTCGGCGGTTGGTTGCAAACACGTCTCATGAATGTCACCGATGACGAGCAGCTGTACTTGTTGGCCAAGCAACCATCTTCTACTATATCGAATTTTCAAGGGTACGAGATTAATGGGAACACATTTTACACTTTCGCCCAAGACAAAAAGAGCACCAACCAAAACAAGTGGTGTCCGCTTTGATGCGAGAAGATGGCAATGGGAACAAGGTCACATATTATGGGTACATAGAGGAGATATGGGAACTTGACTATGGACCTAATTTCAAGGTCCCTTTGTTCCGGTGTAAATGGTTCAACCCTGAAAGACGGGGTACGTGTAGACCCGCAATGACGGAATGACTACGAGTGGATTTCAAGAATCTTGGGTACGACACCGAACCATTCGTCCTAGCCAGTGAAGTGGCTCAGGTTTTTTATGTGAAGGATATGTCTAGCAAACCGAAAAAAAAGAAAAGAAAGGCAAGAGGACACATCATACGATGAGCCAAAGCGGCACGTAGTTCTTTCAGGAAAAAGAAACATCATGGGAGTAGAGGACAAGACAGACATGTCAGAAGATTATAATAAGTTTGACGATATTCCACCCTTCAAGGTAAAAATTGACCCAAGCATCATCTTAAACAATGAAGATTGTCCATGGTTGTGTCGCAGTAAGAAGAAAGGGAAACGGGCGAAGAAAACTCAGAAGACTAGCTAGCTACATATAGGGATCATAACTTGTGTATCTCAATATGGAAATCACTTTTGTGTAATGATGTTACTGTATGTAAGATATTAACAATGGAGATGGTTGGCTTGTTTTACTAGTTAAGTCACGGGCTTGCAGGGAAATTTTTCCGAGGCGGAACTTCCGAATATGCCATATATATGGCATGTGCACCAAGGGCATATTCGAGAAGTTCCGCCACGGGAGATTTCCCAACCCTTTCCGCAACATTGTTAGAGGAGATGGAGTCTTCCACGGGCTTGCAGGAAAAAAATTCTGAGGCGGAACTTCCGAAGATGCCATATGGCGTGTGCACCAAGGGCATCTTCGACAAGTTCCGTCACGGGAGATTTCCCAACCCTTTCCCCAACATTGTTAGAGGAGATGGAGTCTTCCACGGGCTTGCAGGGAAATTTTTCCGAGGCGGAACTTCCGAAGATGCCATAGGGCGTGTGCACCAAGGGCATCTTCGACAAGTTCCGCCACGGGAGATTTCCCAACCCTTTCCTCCATCCATGGTGATGAAACTCTCCATCCATGTTGGCTTGTTGAGCTGCTTCCCATGGTGTATCGATGCTCCTTTTATAGGCAGAGCGTCCTTATCCTGCCGACAGCCTTTAGTACCGATTGTAGACACGAACCGGTACTAAAGGTTACCCACGCGTCCTTATCCCACCGACAGAGCGTCGTGCGCTACATACTTTATCTCATCGAGCAGGGCGTCCTTATCCTGCCGACAGCTTTAGTACCGGTTGCACCCACCAACCGGTACTAAAGGTTACCCACGCGTCCTTATCCCACCGACAGGGCGTCGTGCACTACATACTTTATCTCATCGAGCAGGGCGTCCTTATCCTGCCGACAGCTTTAGTACCGGTTGCACCCACCAACCGGTACTAAAGGTTTGCCTCTGTCTTCCCGCCTATTTTCTTCCCACGCTTTCCACCGGTTCCCACCTTTGTCTTCCCGCCATTTTTTCACTATATATATGTAGGCTTGGCCACCATTTACATATCACATCTAGACTCATATCTGCAAACCTCATCATTCTCTCCCATGGCTTCCATCGCATCTCTAACCCCCCGGAGGCGGAGGCGCTTTGCGCCTCGAACTACCCCTGCCCGCCGGGCTACCGCGTCCCGACCGGCTGGTTGCTAAGCTGTCGGAGGCGTACCGGTCCCTCCAGTCCCTCTAGGTGTGGCGCGCGAGATGGCCATCACGAACCACTACTACTTCGAGCTCACGCCAGAGCAGCGGAGGAATCCCCGAGTGGCATCCCGACTACAACCCGACTTGGGAAAGCTTCTTCATCAATCGGCGTGAGAGGGCGCTTTCCAGGCACGAGGAGGGCGGCCCGCCTCCTTCGAACTTCAACGAGGCCGGCCGTCGGCTGTGGTGGCGCGGCCGGACTCTCCGGGGCGTCATGGCCTACCGTGGCCCCCGCCTGCGCTACCCTCAGTCCCAGCCCACGCGTGCTCACCCGCCGACGTTCGAGTACCGCGACCCCGATGCCAGCGACGATGATGACGGCGACTACGACGACTACGAGTGGCGACTACTACAGGGCTAGGCACGAGTATGACCGAATGACTCCAACAGTAGAATTTGGCCATGTATCTTTAATTTTCAGTTAAGCTATGTACTTTTAATTCGAGTTCAATCGTAATAAAATTTTATTCCCGCCCTTTCTTTCCCGCCTTTTTCCTCCCACGCGCGGCGTCGTGGCGGGAAAGTTTCCCGCGCGACATCGTACGTGGCGGGAAACTTTCCCGCGCGGACGGCGTCGTGGCGGGAGTAAAGAATATAAAAAGAAAATATATAGAAAAGAAATATAAAAATAATTAGAAAATATATAGAAAAGAAGTAGAAAAGAAATATAAAAAAAGGTTATAGAAAAGAAATAGAAAAGAAAACAAACGGAAAAAGAAAAAGAAATAGAAAACAAAAAAATAAGAAATAGAAAAAAAATGAACATAAAGGAAAAAAGAAAAAGAAAAGAAAAAGAAACAGCAAATAAGAAATAGAAAAATAAATATAAAATAAGAAATATAAAAAGAAATAGAAAATAAGAAATAGAAAAGAAAAGAAAAAAAGGAGAAATAGAAAATAAGAGATTGAAAATAAAAAGAAACAGAAAAGAAAAATAAACAGAAAAGAAAAAGAAACAGAAAAGAAAAATAAACAGAAAAGAAAAAGAAATAGAAAAGAAAAAGAAACAGAAAAGAAAAAGAAACAGAAAAGAAAACAGCAAAAGAAAAGAAAACAAAAAAAATACCTTTGGTACCGGTTGGTATCACCAACCGGTACGAACTTTCGTACCGGTTGGTGGTACCAACCGGTACGAAAGGGTCTTCTCCCTGTATTAGACTTAGCCGCGCGGAATTTTTTCCCCAAATCCCCTCCTCACACGCACAGAGACGACCGCGCCGCGCCGCTCCTCGCCGTCGCCGTCATCGACGCACGCTCCTCGCCGTCGCCGTCGCAGCCTCGCCGTCGCCGACGCAGCCTCGCCGTCGGCCGCCGCCCGCACCTCTCCGCGCGCGCCTTTGCAGGTATGTGCGCCGCCCCCATCGCCTCGCTCCCTCCCCTTCTCCGGCGCCGTTGCCACAACGGCCGCCGCCGCCGCCTACGCCGCAGCGCGGCCTCCTCCACCTCGCCACCGCCGCTACGCCGCACCAACGGAGGAGCGCACACGGCTGCGTGCAGTGGCGCGTGCGGCGACGCCCTCAACCGCGGCCGCCCACCACCTGTTCGACGTAATGACGCAGAGGCTTGGCGATGGAGAAGGGCGGCGCGGAGAGCGCGGTGGCGGCGCCGGCCACCGCGCGCCAGAGCTCGGCGAAGGTGGTCGTGCGGCCCGTGGCGGCGTCGACGAGCGCGACCACGCCCGAGTGGCGGCGGGTGGCGAGGAAGGTGACGACGTCGAGGTCCGGGTCGGCCGGGAGCGGCACGTCGGCGCGCTTGCTCCGGAACGCACGTTGGTGCCGTCGGAGTAGGGGAGGTCGGCGAGGAGGGAGGAGGAGGAGGACGGGGAGGAGGTGGAGGCGGTGCCCGGGGAGTAGTGGTCGGGCATGGAGCTGTTCAGCGCGCGCGCGATGGCGGCGTCGGTGTAGTAGGCCTGCGAGGAGGTGTTCGGGAGGAAGGACGCCGGTGCGGCGCGAGGCAGGACATGGCATCCATGGGGCGAGGCGGGTCAGATGGCGCCGCCGGGAGCAACTTGGCGACGCTCCTCGCCGTGACCGGCATGCCTGGATGCAACCCTGCCCCCTCACGCATCGGCTTAAACCAAAACCCTTTTTTATTTCTTTTTGTTGTTTCTAAAAATTTGAAATCTGGATACTTTTCAAAGTATTTAAAACTACACTTTGCACAAACTTTATATCTTATTGCATCAGAAAAACATGAGGATTTCAAATATCGTCATGCCATGCATCATTGACATCATCTCTAGTTCGGCCAAATTAAAATTGCAACAAGAACTAAATGCTATGTGAGGGTGTTCCACTATTTCTTGCTATATTCGAACACCCCACTTAATTTTGCTATGTATGAAACCCTTGCACACTCTTCTAATCTGTTACATGATCATTACATGATGAATGAAATACAATTGCTTTCTTAATTTTGCAGTGACATTGAGGTATGGAGGACGGCACCTTCGTCCGAGATGAGGAGGGGGAAGAAGCGGTGCAAGCAATTGATCTATGAGAGTGCCCGTGGTCCGGAACCCGACGATGGAGATGACAACGATTTCCAAGACTTTCTCGAATGATTTCGGCGAGGGACTTGAGTCTGAACAAATTAGAAGAGACAACGAAGTGTCCATCACAAACTCCGGCGAGGTGTATATCTATGTATCAATTAGTCTATATGTTCATCCCTAGATGCATTCATTTATTTGTATTGCACTTATTAACGAATAATTTTTTCTTTTAGCCTTCCGGATCATCGAGCAAGTCCGTTAGATCAAAACGAGGCCCGACGCGGGTGCTAAAGGGCGAGGGCAGGTTAGCCCTCACGGCATTCAAGGATAATGGTGAACCAGTGCAGCCCAAGGAGTTTTGCCGCAAATTTACAAGTCAATCCGGAGTTATTGTTAGGGACCATGTACCGATCAGCATTCAAGAGTGGCATAAGCCGAAGAACCCGGAGAGTGGTGCTAGTTATGTCAACGACGCGATGAAAAAATTTCTTTGGGACACGCTCATGACAAAGTTCAGCCTACCGGAAGACATGACGGAAGGCCGGAAGAATAAAGTCAAGGAATGGACATGGAAGAAGATGGCCATACAATTCCGGACCTTCAAGAAAAATTTATGGGACAAATATAAGAATGAAGATCCAGATATTCGATGATAATCTAGTGAAGATAAAAGATCACCGGGCCGCATTTAAGGAGTATAAGAAATCGTCTACTTTTGTGTCCCGATCGAAGAAAAATACCGAAAATGATGCAAAGAAGAAACTTCCGCATCATTTGGGGTCAGTGGCTACAAGAGTGCCATTCCGAAGTGGACAGCGTTTGAGAATAAACTCGATGGATCATGGAATCACTCCACGGACATGGGACCGGCCCGAACGGTCCAAGTTCTGGTTGTTCGCTCATGGGGCAGGGTTGGACCCAAAGACAGGGCTGATCGTTGCGAAGGGAAAATGGAAGGAAAAAATTGAGGCAATTGTACCGAAGCTTGTAGATGCAATTGAAAAGGTCGGAAAGGGAGAGTACATTCCCGATCGAGAGAATGACGAGCCGACACTCGCTCCGGGGAACCCCGAACATGTTGGACGGGTACGAGCTCGCCCAGGTCTCACCATGAAGGAAGCGTGGCCGGACAGCGCCGACACTTATAGAAGCCGTTCGCGAAAGAAGAAGAAGGACGCCGACATTGTAACGGAGTTGTTAACTAGGGTGGAGGCTCTTGAGAGAAATCAGAGGGCACCCGATCAGCCGCTGTTTCTACAGGATCCACAAGCCGATGCTGCCCCATCTCGGCGAAGAAGCGAGTGTCGGTTCCTCGCATCTTGACGGATGTGGAGGAAGCTACCCCGTGGATTATGTCACGGAGAAGACAGATTGCGAGCTACATATGTTAATCGGGACCGCGTCCGTTAAGGTGGCGGTCGGCTATGTGTACCCAAGTGAAGATGGAGCAATGCACCATCATATGCCCATTCCACCTGGTTGTGTTCGTGTCGGGGTGGATGAAGTTGTTTCGGGTTTTGAAAAAGTGGAGCTTGATATTCCTAGAGGTGAAGATGAGAGGACACTGGCCGATGTCAAGCACGGTTTCGCCCTATGGCCGAACAAGTACGTCGTCCTTTTGCAAAGGCCACCGACTCCTACACATGAGCAGCAAATGCCATCGACTCCTCCTGGTGGCAGTCCTGGTGAGCAGCCAAGTCCACACCTACCCGAGAGGGACCCCAGCCGTGAGTCCACCATCTCGAGATCCTCCGCGTAAGACAGCGTCCGTTAAGCGGAACGGTACGCCGCCTAGGAAGAAAGCTAGAAAGGAGAAACAACCGCCGCCTACCGAGAAGTTACCTTGGGAAAAAACTCCGGAGGAAAACGCGGAGGCCGTTCGGGCCGAGGTGAAGAAATTTTTGCACCGAAAGTGCCGGAGATACCTTTCGAGAAGACACTAGATCGGGAGAAAGTTGTGCGTACCGTTGACAATCTATATGACCCTGTACCATCGCCGCCATCTGACTATGTGCGTTCTATTGAAAGGTCGTATGACAAGATGATCGAGGCGACAAAACCCGTTCAATCGGGTATCAGGGAGATAAAAGGGATACACAGTGTCTACCAGCTCGGACAACAACCCGTTCAATCGGTCGCCCCTCTCAAGGTGTTTGACGGGAAGACCGTTCAAAGTTCTCGACAAGACGCAACTGATTACGCCTTAGCTGAACGAGCATATCCGTTTGTTCAAGGGAAAGATTTGGTCGAGAATCTCAGGAAGGTACCAACATGTATGCGTAACTTGCATTCGTGGTACCTTAAGGCCTCAAAGGAAGGGATCGAGACTATCATGGTGCGAGTTAGGGAAGAGCACTACTTCCAGGAGTACTGTGTGAACGTTGACTTCGCCGAACTCTTTCAGTTATACAATCTCCGGGCCCTCGACAAATCAATCATCGGTTGCTATTGTCCGTAAGTGATTTATTTATTTAATTTGTGAAGTCGTTCATTGTCTGCAGATTATAATCTTTTGTGCGCTATATTATGCAGATCGAAGATGCTCGAATGCAAAAGGGACGATATCACAGACATTGGGTTCATTGACCCGAACACAATGCATGTTAAAACCATAGAGAATCCCCTCTATAACAAGGATACACCGCAGACTTTGCTAAGGTTTTTGAAGCGACAACGTGACAAAAAGCTAATACTTTGGCCTTACAACTTCGAGTGAGTCTTAATGTCTTATAACACATTATATTTTGCTCACCGTATGTCAAAATTTTAACTAATGACTTATATATATGACACTACATATTGAAACATGCGTAGGTTTCACTTTATTCTTCTCGTCATCAATTTGGAAATTGGAGAAGTTGAAGTCTTGGACTCACTAAGCAAAAAAAAGGATCTATACTTGTCTTGTTTTTTAATGCTCAGAAGGTAATTTTAATTCTTATCGGTTTGTTTCGTTAATTTCCTGCTTTGAACTAATTGATGACTCTTTTATGCATTTTCTTTTGTCGAGCAGCGTATGGCAAACTTTCATCAAGGAAGATACGTCCCGTGAATGGACACCGAAGCTGCGATGGCGTGCGAAAGTAAGTAGTACTACCTAGGTCCACACACCTTTTAATTATCATACTTGACTATTGTTTGATTGAATTATATTCTTGTAAAGAAATGCCCGCAACAACCTCCGGGGACCGATCTCTCGTGGATTCTTCGTTTGCGAGTACATCCGCAGAATTATCAACGAGAGAACGAATAATGAAAGAAATAAAGAGGTACAAAAACAATCTTCACAAATTTGTTTTGTTATCATAAGTTGTGCTGAGTTTCAGTAATAGTTGTTTCATGTATTCATTTGTATCTTATTCTTTTATAGTTGGCAAGAAAGCGGAACAAGCTCTCAATCGATGACCGCTTCATAGCAATAGGCGAGGAATTGGCGGGATTTTTCCTTCGGGACGTCATACCACCACTCGCAGAGTTTCACTATGAATGAAGATGTACATGTTACATATATAGTTGACTCGAAGAGTACCACTATGCTACATGTAATAGACATATATAGAGTACGCCTCGGAGAGTACCACTATGCATGAAGATCGATCTTCATGCATAGTGCTACTTAATTTGCGATCTTATGCAATAACATGTGTGTTATATTATATGCACCAACTTGCTATGCATCATCTTGATCTTCATGTACTACCTAAACCCAAACGCGTTTCTGGTGCATCAACGCGATATGAAACAAACCGATATCCCTAAACCCCTCCAAAAACCCTAAAAAACCAATTCTCCCGCGGCAGAGATTTGGGCAAATTCCCTGCCGCGGGGGAACCTTTGGTACCGGTTCGTATTACCAACCGGTACCAAAGATCCTTAGCCCTGAGCTCTCCTGGTGGCCCACGTGGAGGCCCCTTTTATACCGGTTCGTAAGCAACCGGTACGAAAGGGTGGGGGGCTTTAGTGCCGGATAATTGATACCGGTTGCTCAACCGGTACTAAAGCCCCTCTGGAACCGGTACTGATGAGAGATTTTCTACTAGTGCATGCGTCAGTCACGTTGCCCAATCACTCTTAGCAAGAAAGTGAGCTCGAGCTCTGAACCAGCTCCATGCATGTGACAGGCGTACGTACTCCCGTATATACAAACACGAGCTACTTCTAAAAAAAAGAGCTCTACACGCGCTTGGGCAACTACTACACGTCGCCACACATATCCGAGCGTATCTCTACTAGCTTCGATGTCATAGATTTTATCTTGACATATGCAGCTAGCATAGTCATCATTTTCAATTCCTGGCTCTCTTGGTCTGTTGGCAATGGCTTCGATCGGCTGCAAAGGGAAAGGAAGGGTTAGCTAGGCTGGGTAGGTACTACTACTACCAAAAGCTCAAGAGTGGACTTGAGTAAGTTGTCGCGTACGGCACTTAGCTCGACCTCGGCCTCTTCCCTGCTGCTTCCCCGCAGTTTCCCTTGTCCCGAGCTCTATAAATTCCCGATCCTACACGACGCGGCACTCACAAACCCAACACCCAAAAGCAACACAAGGTGCAGCGGCCCAGCTCTAGTGCTCTAGTGAGTAGTGCAACTGCAAGGATCGAGCTAGCGGAGAGACTCGGTATGGCGATGTCCACCCCGGCCACCGTGGTGCTGGAGATGATGACGATGGGGCAGCAGTCCGCGGCGCAGCTTAGGGAGCTGCTCAGGGCCGCGTCGCCGCCGACGGAGGCGGAGCGCGGCCAGGCGCTCACCGCGGAGATCCTCCGCTGCTGCGACCGCGTCATCGCCGCGATGAGCGGGGTCGCCGCCGGCAGGAAGAGGAAGGCGATCACGGAGCACGGTGACATGCCGTCCAAAAGAAGGTGCGAAACCAAGCTCGCTAGCTTTGTCGCTTCAACGCAAGGATCGATCCTACGGGCTATAGCCTTGCGCGCGCGAATCCTAATTTGGCACTTGATTTCGCAGGGCGCGTGGTGCGGCGGCGGGTCGGGAGGTCCGGTGCGGGACGACGGCTGACGGGTTCGTGTGGAGGAAGTACGGGCAGAAGGACATCAATGGAAGCAAGAACCCGAGGTAGAAACCGGATAGCAAATGTGTTGCGTTTGCGCGGCTGCTCGCGATCAGAGGATTCAGAGCGGAGCCTCACGTACGTACGCTCTTCTGTTGCAGGTTCTACTACCGCTGCGCGTACAGCGCCGAGGGCTGCGGCGCGACTCGCCGGGTGCAGCAGTCGCAGGAGGGCCCCGTGGCGTTCGTGATTGCCTACTACGGCGAACACACGTGCGGAGGCGGCGCCGGCGGCGATCCCTGTCAGCAAGAGGCACGTGCGACGATGCCTCCTGCCGTCGTCGACTCTGGCTCGAACGCTGGCGGAGTCGTCGGGGTCGTCGATTGGTATCAGAATGTGGAAGAATCTCCTCGGCCGTTGCTCGACGCCGAGCAGAGTTGGCGCCATCACGGCGGTGAGACGTCGCGGGGACGGTGGTCGTCGTCTTCCTCCTCGTCCTCGGAAGCGGAAATAGGAACATCTCCTGTACAGGAGTTTCTAGAAGGCAGCCTCGGAGTCGGATGGGAATGCGTCGTTAATTACCTTGGTTTCAGTAGTGATCTCCCTCAAACTGCTATTCTTCAGTAGAGGGTAGCAGCTTGCTCAACGTGGTATATCTCGCATTCTAATTATCCATTCTAATGAATATTTGTGATACTAATTATCCATTCTAATGAATATCCATCTAAATTATCCCTTTTGTAAACTCTGGATTCTTTTTTTCTAATGCATTCCCCAAAAAATGTGAGGTGACGAGTGAAGCTCAAAAGTATCACAATGGTGACTATGAATAGAACGGATGGTGAAGAGAAGGCTATACATAATCATCGATGACACCACCAATCTTTACATATTGTATCGCGCCACATCGACCTAACATACGGGTCTTATCTAACAAAACATGCAAAAGGCTATAACAGGTTAAAACTATGGTCAAATTTTCCTAAAAGAGATATTTTGCTAGAAATTTGCTAAACTAAGTAACACCCATCACAAATACAGTGGGGTAAAAGTGAAATTCACTCATATTTTTATACTGAAAGAGGTTGCGATGTAGCATTAGCTAATTGGTTCCTAAGAGTATGTTGCAGGAAAAGGATTAGACCAACAAATTCTTAAGTAAATGGCTTCTTGGACCAAGAGATGTAATTTTTACATGAGTAAAACTAAATAGTCCCTATCGGGCTGTGATGTTGTGTACATGGTATCGTCACATGGTAACCTAGCTGTCCCAAACAGTAAAGAATACAACAACATAGACCCAACACATACGAGGGGGGTTTCTTTCAAGAAGAATGGCTCTCAAGGTAGTTTTATATTTTCTTGGGGGAGGTTGAGGGGCATCATAAATTAAGGAAGGAGACAACAAATCAAAGTGCATAAAACCTTCGAGAGGATGTTGAAGAAACAAAAGGGGCAACAAGTGGAAACAGAAGCAAGGCAGCAAGCCTACATAGGAACACTTCATGGTCATTTCATGCACATAGTAGCTAACGAAAATTCTTTGTTTTATTAGTTAGCCTTGGTCTTTTTCTACATGTAACCTCATTCGTTTGTTGACATTAAATTTACACAACTATTTAGCAGTGCAAAGTATAGTTGGGATTTTCTTCCATAATCCGCCTTAGCACCCATATAAGCAGGGTTGCAAGCACCATACCGCGAAAGCATTATCTAGTTCAAAGTACACTACTTTTGAAAAAATAATTACAGCTAACTTTATCGATTTTGACTATGAAGGGGAGTCGATTGGGTGCCGCCTTGCAACCTTATATATAACCATGTGGGACCATCTCAAGGACAGTACTAGCATTTCCCTCGAGTAATGTTATTTTCCTGATTGGTGATTACTAACTGCAAAGCGTGTGCGCGTGATTGATGCTATTGGCAAATCAGAAACGCTATGAATCGGCACGGAAGAAAATATTATGTGACCATCATCGCTGCCAAATTGTAACCCTCAGGCCAAACAGCAACCCACCTAGACAGAACAGGTTTGACAGTTTTGTCTGGTTTCACTAGATATTGAATGTGTTACAACTACGCTGTGTGTTTTAATAAACATGAACACTTGAAGTATCTTATACCAGTGTTCATCGTTTCATTCCGCAAAAGAAGGATCAACGCAACGTATTACAGTACGTGACTCTCTGCCAAGAAGTACACGCGGCTACGTTGAATCAGTTTGTTTAGGACTAAGGTTTCCGGTAGCTGTCAGTCAGTACATTGAACCTGAATCCGAATCGATGTAGAGGCAGATGAGCACGAACCATGCCTGCACATGTCAATATTAACCGGCCACCACACACCAGCAGAGAATCTAGGGTAGAGACACACTTGCATTTTATTTCCATTACACTTGAGTCTCCCCGCGTGTGTGTATGAGGTTTTCTTAACAATTGATTAGAACTGTGTTGCCTTGATCGGTGGTGTCACCGGTAGGAAATAGGCCAGTGGATTGTGTTGCCTTGACCGGTAGTATCACCGGTAGGAAGTAGCCCAGTGTTGACGTTGCGCTTTTTTAATTTGACGGCGTTGGCATGGTGCATCACTAAGGCTGGTCATAGTGGTAAGAGTGGCGGAGCTTGAAAACTTTTCTTGGACGGGCCAGGCTAAAAGAAACTCGAAAAATTGTTCTCAAACACAGTAGTTTACTAGGAATTAGTCATTGATCAAATCTTTTTCAGTGCTTACAAAATCAGGAGATCCATCCATATATCTAATAATACTATACAACAAAAGAAACCACACAAAAATAAACAACAGTATATATGTGACTGGTTCATTTGTCCGAATTCCATCCTTGTTGTTGTTCAAATTGAAGCAAGGACAAAGAAACATTTTCTGCTGACAAAAGATCTTCAATTTCACTTGTCTCATCTTTTTTCTTTTCAAGACAAATCATTTTTTCTCTGAGTGGCATTTTCCATTGTTCTTGGCTGTCGCAATTTGCGAAATTGAATAAATTTCCAATTCAGTGGACGAAGAACAACAGATGCTATAAATTACTAACTAAGAATTTGTAGAAACAAAGTACCTTGGCAGGGGAACTGCAGAAGAGAAGGTATCGATTCGGTCCTAGTCACAAACAGTAACTGCTGGGCCGCACCATCGGGCCGCCGGCCCGGTGCCCGTGCGGATGCGATGCAGCCATGACCGCGGGATGCGACGACTCCGTGGCCGATCCTTGCCGGCGGCAGCGCTGCACTGCTGTGCCTCCTCTGCTCCACCACCTCACCCCGATTCCCCTTCTATTTGGTCCTAATCGCTAAACCTAGTTGAGTACGAGAGGAAGGAAGAGCGAGCTAGTGACAGGACAGACAAACTGGACGCAGCGTACAGGGAGTAGAGGCAGGTGTGTGTTTGTGGTGTTGGGCTGGGCCACGAAGGCTTAGATGCATCAGGGTTGATTTTTTTTTTTTTGCAAAAAAACATGGGCGGGTCATGGCCCGGTTTGGCCCCAAAGGAGGTCCGCCAATGGTGGTAAGTATCATGTAGTACTATCATGCATATGATGCTTGTGTATGATACTATCTCTATAGTGGTTAGTATCATGAATCTAAATGCAAATTTGTGCACAAGATTTGTTTGGAATTAACTTTTCTCGTGACATGCGCTATGATACAATATCTACCTATGTTACTCTAATCTCCTCTCTCCTTCTTAATTAGCTGCCACATCAGCATTTTTGTGGGGACCAATGTGCATGATACTAGCTATGATACTAGCACTATAGCTAGCCTAAATTGTCGCCACTGTTAAGCCCACGCTATCATTTCGACAGAATAGTGGTGGCATTCTCTCGGCGCGCCACTAACTGTTAACTGATAAAACTAACACGCTGGCACTTGTTATTTTTGATTTAAAATAAAACAACGCAAGAAACTAACGAGGAATCTGATCCGCCGGATACTAAAATAAATAGAAATTTGTGAGGAAGTGAACCGGCGAATTTCATTCAAATTTAGGATAATATTATATAGTTTAAACGAAATTTAAATTGAAATACAAATTAAACCAAATTGGGCCACCACTGCAACGTCATCACCGGAGAGGTCAACACCGTTCGCGTCATCAGCATTGGCGGTGAGGTTTACAGCTTGTCCTGCCGCCACCGTGGGTATCTGATAACACCAGTGTTGCCCTCCTCCCGGCGCTCTCTACCCGCTGCTTCCGGTGCCACCATTTCTGTCTTCCACATCGTCGGTAAGGTCGACGACGGGCCCTTTGCACTTCTACCAACATTTACTGGCCGCCTCCTCCTCCTCCTCGGTGCCTTATATGTCAGGCGTTGCTGGAAGCAGTTCTCCCCCAGCGTGTGGTGCACGGCGTCGCTGGTGGCGGCTTGTGCGTCGCGCTGCTCTCGGATCTCCGCCTTGGCCCACACCTCTGCTGCGATGAAGTCATGCGTTGCAGCCTCCCGTGTCGCGAACTAGAGAAGGACCTCGACGGCGCGGTCCATGAGCATGGCGTTCGCCACCTCGAGATGGCCGGCGTCATGCCTGGCCCGTAGGGCGGTGCCGAAGGAGGGGAGGAGAGCAGCCTTCTTCGAGTTTGTTAGTAGCTCCTCGTCGATGTCAAAATCGACCTCCATCGTACGTAGCTGACGGCTCCGGTGGTGCGGGCGATTTTCACCCACTTGGTGATGCGGCAACGGGGCATCGCGGAGGAGGCGGTGGGTGGGATGAACATTGGCCGACGGCATCAGAAGACGATCCAGCGTTGTGTGGGAAGGAGCTGAAGTTCAACAGCGTGGATGATAGCATCGCCTCGTGGAGGAAGTGCATCGGAGTGAGCAGATGAGCCGCAACATTAAAATAGGCTAATCGGACGCCTAGCTTAACTAACAGGATGGGTCCGTGGGCTGGCCAGTCACGACGCAACCATAGGCTTTTCCCTTTCTGTGACACGACGGGTCGAGCCAATGTTCCGGGCGGACTTAATGGTGGGAATGAATTGTCGAGGAGAAAATGAAGAGAAAACTAGGCGGGAAACCCTTCGCCGTGTACCAGGGAAAAACACACGGTACACGGCAAAGACCCCTATTTGTCATATCTTTTCTGCAGGTATACGACAAAGAAAACAAGGGAAATTTCCCCCGCGTGGGAACATTTCAGCAGGAAGAAACAACGCTCGCGGGAAAGAGGCGTCAACGTGGTTCTAATTCTTTGCCTTGTGAACATTTCAGCGGGAAGAAACGACACGTGCAGGAAAGAGGCATCAACGTGGCCATAATTCTTTGTAGTGTGTCCGTTAGAGGACATACGGCAAAATCATGCCATGTTAACGCCTCCGCTGATTGCGGCTCGGAAGGACACGTGGGCGCCTCTTTGTCGTGTGTGTTTTCACTTTGACGTGTTATTTTGTTTGTCGTGTGTTTTCTTCCCGCTTTGCGGTGTTCTTTTCTTTGCCGTGTATCTTCTCTTGCCACTACTGTGTGTTTTTTTTTGCGGGGGAAAGGGATCCCCAAGTTACACAGGGCCAGTGCAATCAGCCAGAAGTGCCGCAGCAACATCTGGCGAAAAGTCTTGTCACCAAAACTCTGGTCTTCCCTGTATTCTCCCTAAAGCAGCAAGGCAATGGCTCATTCCGTTTGCATCCCTTCCGACTTTAGTGACAGATATCTCCCTTTCCCTAAGAAACTCACGGATCCGGGACACTCTCGTGGCGTAGCATGACAGGTTTGGAGTACCCTCGGCGACAGGCTTGATGGCATCCGAACTGTCAACTTCCACCACAAATGGCTCCATCGTCCAGTGCAGGGCTAACATCAGCCCTTCCTCCATAGCAGCTAGCTCCGCATCAAGGGCGTCTGCACATGAAGTAATGTTTCTGCATGCAGCGAAAATCGCCCTGCCGCCAGCATCCCTTATCACCATCCCTGCGCCAGCTCGACCATCAGTCGTGAAGGCCCCGTCGGTGTTCAGCTTCAATTGGCCATCATCAGGCGGCTTCCATTTCTGCTTGACCTGCGGTCTTTCATCTGGGCGTCTTACTTTCTTGCCAAAACCTAGGCTATTGTCGATCACATGTTTCCCCTTCCCAACATCAGCGTTGGGGCATTGTTTGATCATCAGGAGTGAATCCATGTAGCTAGTCAGGAAGCGTTTCGATGCCTCCACCGGCGCTGGCTTTTTTGCGTGTGTGAGCTCATTATGTACGTGCCAGATCCGCCATAAGAGCATCAGTAGGGCTGCACGTTGGTCAAGGTTCAGGCGTTGTATCACATGCATAAACCAATCAGGATTCTGCTCCACAAGCAGCTCGCTGGCAGGGAGGTATGTTCGCATCACATCCCAGAGGCCCCGAGCATGAGGGCATTTCATCATAACATGGAATGTACTCTCCTCCTCCATACCACATATCAGGCATGTCGCTGGTGTTTTGATTCCCCTCCTATGCTTGTTGACCTGGGTCGCCAGGGCATTGTTAGCAAGTTTCCACGCAAAGATACGAATCTTAGGTGGGACTGGACACTGCCATATCATCTTCCACTCTGGGCTATCGCCGCTGGGTCGTGCGCTAGTTGTGAGTCTGCCATTCTCCCTCAGCTGCATCTCAAAAGCCAGCCGATATGCACTCTTCACCGTAAAAACCCCCGAAGGTTCAGGGTTCCAAGCAACAAAGTCATTCTCATTTCTTGCAGAGGTGCGAATTTTGACAATCTCCGTAATATCGATCGGCAAGAACCACCTCATGAGGAGCTGCATATTCTAGGTGCCATCGGGGTTTAAGAAATCAGAGACCCATCGGAGTCTACATCTTCCTTGCCGAGTGATCGGTAGGAGGTAAGATTTTCTGGGAATCCATGGTTGCCGTGATGACCCACAAGTATAGGGGATCGCAACAGTCTTCGAGGTAAGTATTACCCAATTTATTGATTCGACACAAGGGGAGACAAAGAATACTTGAAAGCCTTAACAGCGGAGTTGTCAATTCAGCTGCACCTGGAAACAGACTTGCTCGCAAGAGTTTATCAGTAGTAACAGTTTTATAGCAATGGCAGTAGTAAAATAACATCAGCAGAGTAACAAAGACAGCAGTAGTGATTTTAGTAAACAACAGGATTAAAATACCGTAGGCACGGGGACGGATAACGGGCGTTGCAAGGATGAGAGAAACTCATGTAACAATCATAGCAGGGCATTTGCGTGATAATAATAAAACGGTATCCAAGTACTAATCAATCAATAGGCATGTGTTCCAATTATAGTCGTACGTGCTCGCAATGAGAAACTTGCACAACATCTTTTGTCCTACCAGCCGGTGGCAGCCGGGCCTCAAGGGTAACTACTGGATATTAAGGTACTCCTTTAATAGAGTACCGGAGCAAAGCATTAACACTCCGTGAACACATGTGATCCTCACATCGCTACCATTCCCTCCGGTTGTCCCGATTTCTATCACTTCGGGGCCATTGGTTCCGGACAGCGACATGTGTATACAACTTGCGGTAAGATCATAAACAACGAATATCTTCATGAATCAATAACATGTTCAGATCTGAGATCATGGCACTCGGGCCCTAGTGACAAGCATTAAGCATAACAAGTTGCAACAATATCATAAAAGTACCATCTACGGACACTAGGCACTATGCCCTAACAATCTTATGCTATTACATGACCAATCTCATCCAATCCCTACCATCCCCTTTGGCCTACAGCGGGGGAATTACTCACACATGGATGGGGGAAACATGGCTGGTTGATGGAGAGGTGTTGGCGGTGATGGCGGTGATGATCTCCTCCAATTCCCCGTCCCGGCGGAGTGCCAGAACGGAGACTTCTGGCTCCCGCGACGGAGTTTCGCGATGTGGCGGCGTTCGGAGGGTTTCCGGCGACTTCGACTTCTCCCCTGCGTTTTTAGGTCGAGGCGAATAAGTAGTCCGAAGGAGGGCGTCGGAGGCCAGCCGAGGGGGCACACCACGAGGCCGCGCGGCCCCCCGGGCCGCGCCGCCCTATGGTGTGGGGCCCTCGGGCCTCCACCTTACTTGTCCTTCCGGCTCCGTCAGTATTCTGGGAAAATAGGCCCTTTTGTCAAAATCCCGAGGTTTTTCCTGAAAGTTGGATTTCTGCACAAAAACGAGACACCAGAACAGTTCTGCTGAAAACAGCGTTAGTCCGTGTTAGTTGCATCCAAAATACACAAATTAGAGGCAAAACAATAGAAAAAGTGTTCGGGAAAGTAGATACGTTTTGGACGTATCATGCCGCCATACACGAACGCTGGCCCCATTACCAATGCGCCATATAGTCCCTAGCTTAAGCAACTCCAGTCCATACTCAAGGGCACGCCAGGTTGGGGACGCATTTCCTGGGAACGCTGTGTTAGTGAGGATCCCTTGTGGGAAGTACTTGGCCTTCAGGATTTGCGCACATAAGGTATCAGGGTTTTGGAGGAGGCGCCACGCCTGTTTTGCAAGGAGGGCCTGGTTGAAGAGCCTCATATCTTTGAACCCCATACCCCCATGATCCTTTGGCCACAACATACTGTCCCATGACACCCAATGTGCCTTCCGCTTTCCTTTCTCAGAGCCCCACCAGAAATCCCTGATCATCTGCGTTATTTCATCAAGCAAGCCAAAGGGCAACTTAAACAGCCCCATGACATAGACCAAAATCGCCTGCGCCACTGCCCTTATCAGCACTTCCTTCCCTCCTAGTGAAAGGTAAATCTCTCCCCACTGAATAAGCCGCTTAATTAACTTCTCCTGTAGTCTCTTGAATTTACTTTTGCTCATTCTGTCATCGGGTGTGGGGAGACCTAGGTATTTAGGCTCAAAGGTTTCCTGTGTCACCTGCAGCACTTGTTTCACCGCCTCTCGCTCCTCCATGCTGCTAGTCTCACCAAATAAGATGGAACACTTCCCGGGGTTAATGAGTTGTCCAGTGCTTCTTGCATATATGTTCAGTACCTCTTGAACCTGGCCCGCTTCCTCCGGGTTCGCCCTGAAGAACAAGAGGCTGTCGTCGACGAAGAGAAGGTGAGACACCTCAGGGGCCCTTCTGCACACACGCAATGCCTGAATGCTCTGCTCCTGTACTTTGTTTTGCAACAAGGTCGACAAACCATCAGCGACAAAAAGGAATAAGAAGGGGGACAGGGGATCACCTTGCCGAAGTCCTCGGGAAGGGGAGAATGAATCCAGGAGGGTTCCATTAAATTACACACAATAACTCACAGTGGTGACGCATGCCATTATCCAGTCCACCCATCTGTGAGAAAAACCCAGTCTTTCCATCGCTCTCCTCGGGAAGCCCCAGTCCACCCTATCATATGCTTTTGACAGATCCAGTTTGTAGGCACAGAAACTCTTCTTCTCACTCTTATTGTGTTCAATGAAGTGCAAGCACTCAAAAGCGACCAAGGCATTATCTGTGATGAGCCTCCGTGGAACAAAGGCGCTTTGGTTAATAGATATAATGTCACCAAGGATTGGTCGCAGCCTATTGACAAGGCACTTAGCAATAACTTTATACAACACCGAGCATAAACTGATCGGACGAAAATCCTTTAGTGTTTCAGGCTGTTCGGTCTTGGGGATGAGGACGATGGCCGTGTCATTGACCCCCTCCGGCATAGACCCAGTGAGGAAGAACAACCTAACGGCATTCACCACTTCAGCTTTTAGAGTGTCCCAATTACGCTGATAGACACGCGCTGGGAAACCATCTATGCATGGCGCCTTCAAGGGTTGGATCTGGAAGAGTGCATCACTAATCTCCTCTTCTAAAAAGTCCTTGCACAGGTTATCATTCATCTCATTAGTGACCTTGGCAACAGATTAAGGAGGTCATCATTATCTAGGTTAGGATCCCGGGTGAAAAGCTCCTTAAAATAGGAGGTAGCCATTCTCTCCATATCTGATGGCACCTCTCTCCAGACACCGTATTCATCCTTCAGCTTCTTAATCTTATTCTTCCTAGCTCGCCAGACTGCCTTTTGATGGAAATATTTGGTGTTCTGGTCTCCTTCCTTAAGCCAGTTAATACGTGATCTTTGCATCCAGAGCATCTCCTCCTTGTAAAGCAACTCATTCATTTGATCAGAAACTCTCCTGATTGCCTCACATCCATTCCCAGTTTGCATCAAAGTTGTAAGTTGTTTCCTGCATTTATCTAGTTCAGCAAGGAGATTATCGAACTTCTTCCTACTCCAAGATTGCAAGACCTGCATGGTTTTATCAAGGCCAGCCCGGACACTACTCAGGTCGCCCTTGGGCCCGGCCTCCTGCCACGCTTGGGCGATAAGCTCAGGAAGCTCGGCTTCCCGCTCCCACCAGACCTCATAATGGCGACGGGGCTGTCGCGCCGGTACCCTGTGTTCCTGCAGGAGGCAAACAAGAATAGGGGTATGATCAGAAACAGGGGATACAAGGTGTTCAACAACAGCCTCACCGAACATATCACGCCAATCAGCCGAGGCAACAGCCGTCAGACGGACCGGAACATTTGCTCGACCCGTCCTCTTGTTATCATATGTGTGAGGTAGACCAGTAAAACCAAGATCCACCATATTACAGACAGTCGGGGTCTCACGGAAGGCAGCCATCTGCCCCTCCGGATGAGGAGTACAGGACAAGTGTTCCTGCTGCCATAAAGCCTCATTAAAATCTCCCATGATCATCCGGGGCAAGTTTGAGGTTGCTTTTAAATTTTTTATAGTTGTCCACATCCGATGGCGGTTTTCAACTCTAGGCTCTCCGTACACACAAGTGAGGCACCATTGGGGAGCAGCCGGCGACTCTCTAATATAAGCATCAATGTACCGTTCATTTATATCTTTAATTTCCACACAAAGACTCTCATGCCAAAACAAAGCTAGATCACCACTAAGACCATCACTACTAAAGCCAGCAAAACCCTTAAAACCTAAACGAACCCGAAGACTCCTAATCTTATCTTTATTCTCTCTAGTTTCACATAAGAATTTCACATAAGAAAAGCAAACGAAGATTTAAGGACTTGGAGAACTGGGTACTTCTCTAACTGTTGGGGCGTTTCCGGCTCCCCGACAGTTAAAACTCATGCAATTCATTGCTCCTGACGAGACCACACATTCGGTCTCGTTAGTTTCCCGGAATGCTTATGTCCGGTGGCAGCCATGTTCTTGGTCCTCGCATACACCTTTGGTTTGTTTGCTTCTTCTGGCTTCCCTGTTGATGCACTTGTCTTCCCGTTCTTTGGCGGTGTAGCCGCCTCCTCTCCTGCATAGTCCAATCCTGAAGACAGCTCACGTCTTTCCTCTTGGACTTCCTGCTCCTCTGCAACACGTTTGCCCAATACAGTATCTGCTGGTGCCATCGCCGTATCACTCACGGAGTCAAACAAGACCTGCAAGGAAGACAACCCGTGAAGCGCTGGTATCATGTCACTTGCCCTTGGCCCGCCCCGCCAGCTACTGCCGCCAGATGCAGCTCCGTTGCCCCCATACATGCGGTGGAAATTTGAGAACATATTCTCCGTCATGGTTACACGTACTGGATTGCCCTAGGTATGGTGTACAGACAGCCCTTCGTCATCTGGGAACTCAATGATCGGGGATGCTGCCTCCCTCCTCTAGCCAGCTGGTGGCTGCACGCTCGGCTGTGTCTGCATGCGCTGTCCCTGCTCGACCAGCATTGCATCTACTCCTGCCGCCAGCGTCGTTTCAAC
The DNA here is from genome assembly GCF_022539505.1 of Lolium rigidum. NCBI lineage: Eukaryota > Viridiplantae > Streptophyta > Magnoliopsida > Poales > Poaceae > Lolium > Lolium rigidum. The sequence continues at coordinate 94,813,601 of NC_061513.1, forward strand.
CTCCACGGGCACCTGTTTCTCCTGCATGTCAAGCTCGGCCTGCATCATCGCAGCTACATAGTCTGGGTCATCCTCAAGTGGCGGCATCACGTTGTCATCTGCAGATTCTGCCGGCGATTGCACCCGTCCAGCTGAAGTGCTAGAACGGCGTTGATCACGGTGGTGCTGGTACATGCCCCCCTTGTATGATTCCGCACTACCAAAGCTCGCAAAACTGAGTCCACGCTTAGCAGGTGGAGGCGGTACATATCTCGGCCGAGCTCGAACTTTTTCTGCGGGCTACATCTGAGTTCATGTGCATCATAGTTCAGAGACGGTAGTCCCCTAATTTTCTTCTCACAGTGATCAGTCTTATGGCCCATGAGGCCACAATGTGTGCAGTAATATGGCAGGTGCTCATACTTCAGTTTAAAAACTTTTTTCTCCAGGGGTTTCCCTCTCACACCCGTAGTAATGTGTGTCTGCAACCGTCTGTTGTATGGTAGCTTCACCCTTACACGGAGGTAGTCCTTCTTGTGCTGTTCACTGGCCGGCACATCAACCTCCATGGCCTCGCCCAAGCCGCCTCCATACCTCATACCCCAGTCCCTGTCCTGCTTCCCCCATGGCACATCATATATCTTCACCCAGACCGGAACATAATCTAGCACAGTCTCCGATTGGCATTTTATTGGGTCCAGGTCAGTGACAATGACAATGAGGGCGTTGTGGTTAAAGATCCAGGGGCCTCCGGGTTTCACAAAGTCATAGTCCCCCTTTGAGAAGAGCGTGATCATGTAATAATTCTTCCCCTTCTCCGAATACTCGATGCCTGCCCTTGGATGCCAAACTTCATCAATGAAATAAGCAAACATAGCCCTTGTATTTGGTTTGAACGAAGCCATGTACCGAGCTAGCAGATCCCATGATTTCTTCTCACTCGGTGCCTTCTTCACATCACCATCCTCCTCAAATTCCAGATACACGTCATCATCGACCTCCATAGTGTCGTCAATCCGTGTCTCTGTGCCTTGCCTAAAACCAGCCTCGCCTGACCCATCGCCATCCTCCCAGTTGCCATCATCTGCCTCCCTCTGGCCTGACTCAAGGAGCGTCTGGTGCCATGGCCGCGTGCCCGCCGACACGCCGCCAAGAAGCTTCGGGCGGGTAGGTCTCTCACCGAGGCCCCCTTGTTCACCCCCACTTCTCGACGGCGCCATCAGCAGGCCAGCAGTTTTTGGAGGCACCTGCGTACGCTCAACCCAGCCCTCTCCAGAGTGGGCAATATCACGACGGGCATAGTCTCTGGCATCTGCGGTCGCCTATCGGCTGGAGCCAACGTCCGACGAGCCCCTCCTTGTTCCCTTCGCAACATCCATCGTCCACGCAAAGAATTGAGTTGCGCCGATCTTGGTAGTGCCCTCGGGTCTGTTCAGGTTTTGGACTTCACGATCTAGGTTACCCGGGCGAGGAGGTTTTAAAGGATCTCCCACCGCCTCAACCGAACCGTATCTGGGAGGGACTCTCTCCCGATCTTCCTTTCCTACGCATCTCGTAACGCGTGCTGCCTCTCTCGCCGCTTTCCGGCGTATCGATGGACTCTCATAGGCCGGCGGCGGCGGTGGCAGGGCAGGATCGCCCCGATCGCCCCGATCGCCCATGCTCCGTAGATATCGGAACCGGAATCAACTCCTTCAATTAATCTCTTCGTTCACTACTGTGTTATTTTGTGTTGCCTTATACATAGCTGCGCATAACCTTTGTGTGTTCTATGCTTTTTGGCGCACAACAAAGATCTGGCCATAAACCAATGGAGGTCTTCTTTGATATCCATGTTTTCGCCATTGTACCAACAAGAACATACTTAATTTGTGCTTTTTCGGACATAACTTATCCTCTCCCATGACAACACACGTGCATATATCTGTTAGTAGAAACAAATTTTGATAGAAAAACAGAGGCAAATGAAAAAGGACAAATCAAAGAAATCTTAATGCTATTATTGTTAGATATAGATATAGAGGTATAAATAGAGGTAGATGTAGATAAGATATATAGGTATTTATATATAGATACTAAAAAATATCGCGGCGGGATTGCCCTAGACGTACATAACCCAGTCTATAAGAAAGAACGTCTTCGTCGTCAAGATAAGTTGAGATTGAGCACAAATTGTAAGCAATCTCGTCTAGCTAGCTCAGACCGTAGACGAACGTGGCATGTCTAGCAAACACACCATGCAGCTCCTACCAGTCGCAGTCTCAATGGCCATCCTCCTCGTGGGAGCCGCGGCGGCCACGAAGACAACGACGCACCTCAAGTTCTACATGCACGATATTGTGACGGCGGTGCCGCCGAGCCCAGCAACGGCGGTGCGCGTCGCCAGGGCGGTGACGCAGCTGCCGCCCCTCGAACCAGCCTTCCGCTTCGGGGACGTGTTCGTCATCGACGATCTTCTGACGGAGGGGCCCGACGCGGCGTCCCCGGCCGTCGGCACAGCACAGGGGTACTATATGTACGCGTCGCGGACGGACGCCGCGCTGATGCTAAGCGTCAACATGGTCTTCACGGCGGGGCCGCACAACGGCAGCACCATCGCCGTGCTCGGAAGGGACGCCATCCTCGACCCCGTCAGGGAGCTGCCGGTCGTTGGCGGCACCGGCGTGTTCCGCGGGGCTACCGGCTATGGTCTGCTCCGGACATACGCGATAAACGGCACCACCTTCAACGCAGTGCTCCAGGTCGACATGTACGTGCACGCGCGTGTGTAAGCGCACCATATTAGTATGCTTCCATTCCATGCGTGTTCGTGTGTGCTGGTTCTTTATAGGAGGTCATTTATCAGTTATATGCACCGATATCCGTCAATTCCAAGTGTTCATAAATAATAAAAATCCTTATTATGTCTAGCAATCTTTCAATCAGATTAGGTGAAGTTTCCTTTCCCTCGCTTGCTTGGCTTTTATGTTTTCTAGGGTACTCCCTATCATAGCTTTATTTTTTTGGATAAAGGATGTTTTATTACTTAATTTTTTAAATTATTATTACACACAACCTCTCTGCATAACTAAGATAACTAAGATGAATACAACTGTTTAAATCCAAACGTATCAAAAGATCGAAAAAAGACGCAAAACAAGCAACCCATTTGGCATTCCCACATCAGGTTCGACACTCAATACTTATTGAATTGTTCTACATCTACTTCTTGCACTTGGGGATTATTACTCGCCATCGCCACCAACACCCATGACTCTAGCACTTTGTCTCCAATTCCTTATAGCTTGGTTCGCCACCTCTCAAACTAGGTCATCGACGTATTGGGTGTGGTGTGCCCTCAAGTATTATTGGGTAGTGATTAGAGATGAGAGACAAAAGGCAACAAAGCGACCAACTTGGGTGGAGCTCTTCCCATCCAACCATGTAGAATACCTGGTCAACTTTTACTAACATGGGAGGTTCCCACTCATTAAACCAAGTGTAGGCGTGTAGCCCCTCTAGTGCAAGTACATCTCATTCATCCCGCATTCATCTAGGATGCGCCAAAATCTTCGCATCATTCACACTGTTGTTGAGGTTATTATTGTTGTTGTGTTTGTGTCGATATTGTTTACTTGTTTGTTTAAGCTTTGTATTTTACTTGTACTAGGTGTGGATAGGGTACGTGTAGTGTTGGACTCACACTCTTGTAGCATTGGCCTCCTATATAATATGGAGTGTGCCACACAATGTAACATATGACTACTTGATAGCGACAAGCACACACTGGGAGCCGGCGGCATGTGATGTGATCACCACTGCCAAATTGTAACCCTCGGGCCAAACAGCAACCCACTGACACAAAGTATGTTGAACAGTTTTATCTAATTTCACTAGATGTCAAATGTGTTACAACTACGTTGTATGCAATAAAAACATAAGTAATGAACAGCTAGGTACATGCTACGACCTTCAAAGGGCCATTTCTTATTGTTGTTCCAGGGCAGCATCTATATTACATGAAGAAAAGAATAAAGGGGTGCAACCATGAGGGCAGAGAGCACGCGAGCAAGTATTTTGAGTCCCAAGTGTACTATAAGGAGCCACTTCAGATTTCAGACGCTGTTGACAAAGTGAAGTGTGACTGAGTTGAAGGCTAAAGGAACAGGGAAACCATGAGAGCCAAAGGGTGGCAATCAATCTTCAGAACTCAAGTTTCAGCAATCATGTGATTCGTCCAGTATGTTGCATAACCTAGAGAAGTATTGTGTCGTGAGATGGATAGCAATTTACGGTGATCATTTAATAGTACACATAGTTTAACTAGTTCAGTGAACAAAGTACATATATTGGAGTACAATATTATGGGTAGCACAAAGATCTCAAGGTGAAAAAAGGTTAGGCGTTAGTGTGTTACCATTAATTCTCTGAACCACTCTCGGTGCTTGGACCTTTGTGGCCACCGGTCACAATGCGATGAATGTAAAAGGCTGCTACCAATCCACTGCAGCAGAAATAAAATATAGAAATAATGAACATGTTTTCCTGATCGAATTTAAAATAGCCCTAGTGGCCAACAGCTGCCTCTACAAGCAGTGCAAAATGCGCTCTAACCGAAGCAAAACTAAGAAATAGTAGGCAATCTAATTACTGAAGACAAAATCCACAAATTCAGTACTCCAGTTTACAAAAATGCTAAACTTTTATGACATGTGTAGTCAAACCTTAAAACCCTACTTCTTTAATACAGATTGGAAACTTGGTAAGTAACTAAGTATATGCACTAATGTCTACAAAAGTAATTTTGTAGTATCACAGTGATATTAAGATTTTATAAATATAACATCATATAAATTTCATGATATCACAGTTCTGTAAATCATGTGTTTCGGAGACCATGTAGATGTACAAAACTTGAAGGAGTAGTATAGCTACCAGACATCAAGCTGGTGGGGTTGTACACTTAGTCTAACGACTATTATTCACAGCAATTTGTGTCTAATGATTGCTATCAGTTATGTTACAGATAGTTGCAATAGTTCCATCCTACCATTTGATGAATTTTTTTGTCTTGGTTTTACAGTGATGCACTATAAGACAGATGCAGCATATTGTGGGGCAACGCAAGAGTGGGTTGTGTTCCTAATTCACACTTTACACAAAAATGAGATGTGTCCTGTCAGGTGATTGTGGCACCACTGATGAATATGGTTCTGGCATGGACAATGCAGTGAAGTAAATGAGAAGTAATTTATCACGAAGCAGAGGTTGCAAGAAAAGCTAAATGCAAATGGGTGTGAAAATCCATTATAAATTTGTATACGCACGCGGAACCTTATACTCACAGGAACAATCCATTTTATGCAGTCATGCATGTATGCATATAGAAGAGCAACATAGTTCACGACAACCAGTTATATTTCACTATATGTTTCTGTGATTCTAAAATGAGAATACACCAAGCAAGTGCAGATATTGAATGTGTAGTACTGACCTCAGAAGGACCACGAAGATATTTGGAAACCACCCGCGCTACACACACGAAAGTAAAACTTAATTCTGACATTGTAGACAGCAGCAATACAAATTGAGACAACCCAGAAATGTTACCTGGAAGAAAATTGATAATTCCCTGAAGAAGATAACGCTTGCAATAGCTGCATGCCACAAGTCAAGTATGTTAAGACTTTTGCAAGTTAAAAGGATAACAAACCAACAGTTTACCAGAGCTCAATTGATAACTTAATCTTGAGATAGTATCTCAAGGTGCGATTACAAATTGAGCCTCACAACTGTTGCATAGTCAATACAAAGAATAAAAAATTGAATCATACACGGCATGCATTGTCTTGTCAATCTGAACAGTTTATAGCTTGGATGCTATGTATCTACAGCCAATAATTTTATGTTAAAACAGTTTTATGGAACTCAAGTTGAGTCTAAACTCCATAGGAACTATGTGAGAAAGTTTCGAAACAATTTGAAAATAAGTGAGGACATAGCAGGGGCCCCATATTTTTGTAAAATAACAGAAACCAAAATCGAACACAACCGCACCTGAAAGACGGAAAACAAAGATAATTCTACACTAAAAAAGACTAAACACTGCTCATGCTGAATTTATCTTTCTTTTTCAGATCTTTCAAATGTCATCAAGTTTTATATTGGGACTGCATATGGCTATAGTACCACCTCCCTATGTTTACATTGTTGTTTGATAAATTTAGAAAAAATGCACATGGTTTTGATTCAAGTTATTTGCCTATCAAATATATATTTCTTCTTACCCCCCGACGCGGCCCAAAGAATGTTTCTTCTTTCTTTTTTTGTATGTACCAATGGTTTAAGGAGACTAGTCATTGTCCTGTGCATGGGACCTCCCGTCCATTGGTTCATTAGGTATCATTGTGTTTCAACCTATCGTACCAAACTCAAACACAATGAAACTTGACGAAACTTGGCGAAACAGTGTGACATGAACTTAAAGCACAAAATCGACGGCACAAACATGCACGGGACCTCCCGTGCACGGAAAAAAAAAGCATTATCATGGTCTAAGTGTTAAAGCATTATCGATGGTGGGTCAAGTTTACAGAAATAATTTGCAGAAATAATTCCCTGCAAAAAAAAAATCACAGAAACAACAAAGGCAGTTCTTAATATTTTAAATGCATTCAAATAAACCTTAAGTCCAAATAGATTCATAGTTGCAAATAATTCGTTACTGGAACCAGTGACTCGGTTGCTTTCAGAATTATGCAGAACTGATAATGTGCATAATACTAACAAATAGATATCACGTCACTCAGCAATATAAATAAGCATAGAAACATAAAATACTAAATACGGAGTAATAGACAAAACAAATAGGTCTGTCAAAGAGTAATCTTCTGAACTTAATAAATCACAAATTATGTATTTGTATTTCACTTTTATTTTCTTTCATTCTGTTTTTCTTGAAGTTGCAAACATCACAAGCATGTCACTATAGTCTATAAGAATACACATCATATGCATTAGGAAAAGTTGAGACTACTCATGCACTTTAATCGTTGAAATGGAAGAAATGAACTCAAGGAAAACAGGGTGAGAACATGTGAGCTAACCAGCTTGCCCTTTCAGCAGAAGACGAGGCTGACGACCACCTGCTCTTTGCGTTCTCAAGCTTGAGATGCCCAGAGCCAGCAGCGCAAACCCAAGAACAAAACCAAAGCGAAGTGCAGACACACTTCCAGTTAGCATAAAGTTGAGGAAACCTCCCACCGTAAGATAGGTACCTACAAGAAAGAATATATATATATATCCATGAAAAGCTGCTCAAAACCTCACGTAGCAAGGCAGCACCAAACTGCCTACACAAAACAGATGATCTACAGAATCCATTTCCTCAAGAGGCACACATGTTTGTGAACTTGCGGAATGGGAGTTAACTAGATCACCACAAACGACACCAACACAACACATTCACGTACCGAACGGGATGCCGACATGATAATCCGCATACTCCGACGGCCCATTCAGCTTGCCAAGCGCGTTGATGGTCTCCGTTACATCCTTGACCGAGTCCGGGGAGTTCTGCGCAGCCAGCTTCAGGTACTCCTGGCCCTCCTCGCCGACCTCCGCGGCGATCACGCTCAGGTCCTTCTGCGCTTTGTCCGCCTGGATCTTGAGCTTCTCGGAGGCCTCCAGCAGCACCTCCCTCGCCCTCTTGGAGTAGACAGCGTACGCCTCGGTTGTTAGGGCCTGCATCCGGATGGCCTCGCCCTTGAACTGCTTGAGCATCTCCCTCCACACCTCCTGCGCCTCCTCGGGCTCTATCTCGATGTTCTCCTTCTCGGCGTCATCGCCCGGCTCGGAACTCGTCTGAATTCAGCAGGCGAGATAGCTTGTGAGGTTCAGAAACATAATTTGACAGCACAATTCAGCCACGAAAATGAAGTAGTATTTACTAAACAAAAATGGGGACAACACCTCCGCCAACGAATTAATAGACCGCTAGCATTTGGCACAAAGAAGACACGATTGAAAGTATATTCGAATCACATGGAGCAGGGAAAAAAACGTGTAAAAGCGCATTGAGATAATTTCAGCCCTATATCGACTATCGAGTACAGAATTAATACTGTAAAACAAAAATGCAGGTGAGGTGACCAACTACGCTCTAGCAGATCAGATATGCAGGAACAGGAGAAACAAGCCTCGGAAGTCAAAACAAGGCACCAGCACAGGAACCAGAGACCAGCGGAAGGATCTCGGGGAGGGCGAGTACTCACAGCAGGTTCCTCCGCCGCCAAGGCGCCGACGAAGCGGCGGGCACGAGGGGCGGGCCCTCCGGCCGTGAGCGCCCGGAGCGGGGCGTCGACGCGGCGGCAGCGGCGGAGGTCGGGGGAGGAGCGCGCGAGGCGCAGGAATGGGGAGGAGGCGAGGGGGCGGAAGGCCGCGCGGGCGGGCGGGCTGGGGCCCGCGAGCGGGGAGGAGGAGGCGGCGGCGTGTAGGAGCGAGGCCGCCATGGGAGACGGCTGCGCGCCTCGGGGCGGCGGCGGCGAGGCGGGGCGAGGGGGGAGACGGGACGGCGGAGGCGGACGGCACGAAGGAAATGGGGAGCGGAATGGAGGTGGAGTTTGGTGAGGTTTCTTCGGGGCTTTTGGGTTGTTCCGTTCCGTGGTTTGGCAGCTGAGGGGAATTTTGCCCTACGGATTCGTTTCTTTTCTTTGCAGCTCTTGTCAGTGAGATGGAACAAATCTCGGTGTGGTGCTAACGTGTCGTGGGCGTGCCACCCGTTCATTGCCTCCTCGGGCCCTACTCATCACTTTTAGAGATCGTAAACCTCACTATCCTCCTTGTCATTGTCACAATTTTTTTGTGTACAAGTCGGCAGCCCTCGGGTCGCTAGTGTATGTAGTCGTCGTTAGGTGGTCCAATGATCTATTTATAATTTTTATTACTTGTAGGTTCCTTTATACTATTGTTGATGATTATTAATAGATCGGTGAAATTTTCGCTAAAAAGGTCATCACGGCTCTTCTCGGTGAGTGTCGACGATGGCACAAAAAAATCACTTTGGAGCTTGTCATTTTTCTGAAATTTGAAAACAATTTTTCAAGTTTCAAAAAATTCTTAAAAAAAAAATCATAGGCGTCGATAATGATCAAGATACAATATGACACAATTTGGAGGTTCGAAAGCTTAAACTATTCACTACTTGAGATGTCAGATTTTGTGTTAAAAAATTTGCGGCCTAAAATACTGGGTATTTCAAGTTGAGTATTTTTTTCAGGTTCATAGAGTACATTATTCCTTACATCTAGGATTTTTTATTGAAATTTCGAAATTTCAAAACGTGATTTTTAATTGTTCAAAAAAGGCTACATGTAGCCTGAGACCCAAACGTTTGCACTCGACAATGTTATTGGAACAAATCTGCTTCATAGGGGACACGGAGGATATGAACCCGGGTACACATGCATCCTATAATGAAAAATTCCAAAAAAATGCTATTTCAAAATTTCAGAGAAATTTAAAAAAAAACACGCATGTATATCCAATGTTGATTCTTATTTGTGCAGATTTTGGCATAAAAACAATCATGTGTGACCTACACATAAATGTGAAAATGTGATTTCCTATTACCAATCACTATAGTGCCATTTGAACATTTTGTTATTTTCGTGTAGGCTACATACAAGTGTATTTTCTGTAAAAACTTACACAAGTATCAACAGAATATGTACATGTACATGAAAAAATTATTTCAATTTTTTTAAGATTTTGAAATAACATTTTTTCCAATATTAGAGAAAACGGGTTAGGCCCCTTGTTTTCAGCCTCCTAGGGCATTGGCTTTCGTTCGAAGCATCGAGTTTGGAGCCTCCTAGGGCACTGGCTTTTGTTCGAAGCATGGATTGAATGTTACCCCAGATTGGAGAAACTTTTTTTCTCACGGTGGGTACGAATCTCTTCCAACTTTCTTTTCTGTTTATGCTTGGGCATACCTCAAGACATGCATTCTGAACTCATCCAAAGGATCTTGGACAATGGTCATCCGAAAGCATCCCATTACTATTCTGTTTCTCACAATGCGGTCATGAAATGCTTCGCAAATGGTTATCCTCGCGAAAATAAAGAAAAGTAAAGACCTTTTAATGTTCCCAAAAAGGTTCGGAGCGGAAGTGAAACCGGGGTCCAAACCGATTTAGGTATCAAATTTGTTGCTGAATCTTACAAGAAAATTAGAGGGAGGAGGCCACGTTTAGATTGTCACCTAAACTTTCAGTGCCGGTGCATCCGATGTGGCCACAGGTTCAAAACAATACTTTGCCACGCAGAGAGGCAAGATGCACGACAGACAAAAGGAGCTCCACAAGGCAGAACTCAATTCCCATAGCCTCATGCGAACTCTCTACCGACGCAAGGTATAAACCTATTCTAATCGAGAAGTTTTACTGCTCACACAGTAACGTAACTAAAATTGCCCCAAATCAGCTACATGTAACTCCTCATATAGAAAAATTGAACTTGTTTTCAGATGTTAAAATTCGATGAACTGACAACTCTGTTGACATCTGGTAGCATTTGATATGGGCATTAAGACAAAATGGTACATCCGCATGTGCACATCAATGTTTGAAATCAGCATGTTTCATGAGCCGCTCACTTAACATCAGCATTCGGAACTGAAGATCTACATGGGCCAGCTGATGTAGTGAAAGGGACCCCTCGGAATGTTGCAATTCCATTCTCGTCGGTCCGGAGATGCTGGATGAATAGTAAATCAAAGTTATTTGTGAACAAGCAAAATACTCCCGCCGTGAGATTTGTCAAAATTTGGATGTATATAGATGCTATTTAATGTCTACATACATCAAAATTTTGACAAATCTCATACAACCTTCGTGGGACAGAGGGAGTAATATAAATATGCAATAGCATTCAGATAGGTATGTCATTTGATGACAATATAAGATTCAAAATTGGCTGCATTTAATCAAATCAAACTATCCTAAAAGGCCAACCCTTTGATCGCTACAAGGAAAAACGAAGTGAGATAGCATCACACAAAATGGGCCATTGAAAATACTTACTGGTGTTATTTTGTCCAACTGTTTTTTCTTTGGATTTAGAACATCTTCCGGCTTTCCATCGAACCTACAAGAAAGTAGGCAAATGATGCAGGTTAAGTAGGAATTCAAATAACTCCAGCAAACAAACTCAGCAAAAATTGACAAAAGTATTAAACTAAAATATTTTGTTTCGCAGGTAGCCACAAGCACACATTCCTTAAGATATAAGACAGCTACGCTAAAAAAAACTAAATAACAGCTTTTTTATAACATGAACAGATAGCACGACCCTCTGGTTCATCCAATTGGAACTTCCAAATACTGTTACTGTTACCAACATGTATTGTGCAAAAGCATTACATATCAACCCGAAAACCGCATACTAAATTGCATTTGAACCACTACATGGCCATGAATACAACAAACACACCTTTATAAAATATAAATACGAGTACATTATTCATAAAACATGATACTTACCCAGCAAAAGAAATGCGTTCTCCAAGCTTAGCTCCTTCTGGAGGAATCAAAGGCTCCACAACTGTATGATCGCTATTTGAAGCACACAAGACCTGATAATACGTTTAATGTAAAACAAGTTGGAAAGAAATTTTTCTATGAAAACAAGGACAGTTACAGGTCGGACTGAGGGTTGACAACAGAAGACAAGACGAACTTGCGCTATGTCAGAAATATGCTAGTATATGAACCAGAACAGCCTATTGTGACTTGCCAAGTGCTGTTCCACTTCAGACACTTACGTGGTAAGTGTTCTTAAGTTCATTTTCACATTAGTTTCTCATTTTCTTCTGTGAGAACTGTTATAGTGACTATTTTAGAGTCTGCCAGAATACAGTTCCATACATTCATAGAAAGTATGAAGTTCAGAAATATGCGTGTAATAGTTTAGCAGTACGCATCAAGGCTTGCCTGGAGCTTGGGAAATAATGAGATAAACGAACTAATAGCCCCAATTCAAGCTGATTTGCTGAGAGGTATAAAACACAAGTTCAATAAGATGCAAATAAAACATACCAGTCCTGCAGACATTACATCCCGCAGCTTCCCGGGCTTCACATTCGTGATCAAGACAACACGGCGATTCTTCAAAAAAAAAAAAAGACAACTATTTATAACAGAACACAGCGTCATGGATAAGAGAGGAAAATAAACAAGAATAATTCAAGTTACTCGCTGCTGTTGGCTACCTACCACGAGTTCCTCTGGGCTGAAGAACTTAGCAAGACCACTAACAACTTGACGCACATTGCCAGCTCCCAAATCGATCTCCTCCACTAGAAGACTGGAAAAATAATCAGTTCGAATATTAGAAAGAAGAATGACATAAAACTAGTAGAACTTATTACAACTGTTGGGTGGAAATTTGGTACCTGTCAGCTGATGGGTGCTTCCAGGCTTTGAGAATAATGCCAACCTGTATATTCAGGATACTAACATTGCACTCAGACTCCTTTTCTGCACTTTTCTGCGGAGCTTTCTCTGCAGCTGCCTCTGTTTTTTTCCCTGGGGTCTTCTTTTTATCCCCAGAAGTCTTGTCGTTTTTGGCAGAAGTAGGAATTGCCTTATCCCCAGGAACCTTATTCTGACAAGAAGCAACACAATAAACTTATCAACTAATAGAAGATGTTGCACAATAAATAAGTTCTATAATGGTGCACAAACATGAATATCAACACTGCTATGCAAAAGCTTTAGACATTTTAATTTACAGTCCACCTAGTTTTCTGGTGCATCGCACAAGTCGCTACGTTAATCAGAACTGGAGTATGTTGGTTTGGTGCACAAAAGTTCCCTACCAAAAAATTGGCTGGCAGAAACTGGGTAACCGCCACCAGGAAGATGACGGACGGCAGGGTGTAGGATATTGTGGAGTAGAACATAGGTTTGGGGAAGACAAACAAGGGAGAGACTAGATTGATTAATTTCTTGTTGCTTGATTGATATTTGATACTTCCTCTGTTCCAGCGACAACTAATATGAAACAGAGGGAGTACGTCTGTTGTCCCTTATATAGGAGGACTGGCTTGACCCCTACATAATAATCCAAAGAATACAGATCCGTTCTCTAACTGTAATCTTATCATTTCCTATTTAAATAATTCTACTGCATATTTAGATGGTATTCCATGTCTAACCAAATATTGCATGATCCTATATTCCTACATGTAACGTTGGCAGCCTATGATATTTCGAGTCATACTTTGTTGGTTGCCAAAATTTTATTCACAATTTTTGCCAAACTCTGGTTAACAAAGGGTCAAGTAGTCTGATGGTCAAGCCAATCGTTCGGTCAGCCAACAGTTAATAAAACTTGGTAGGACATGCTATGGAATCAACCAACGTACCGTACAGTCCACCATGAATTTGAGTATGCAATACTAAACTGGAGTGCTAGACATTGCAGCAAAAGAATACGAAAAACGCAGTAACTGGTAAACTCCATTTGATCTTCACACCACCATGTAACACGAGTGCCTCTTACAAATACTGTTCCAGAAATGTCAATCCGTGATGTACATCAGTTTAATTACAGAATAGACTCACCTCCCCTGCAGCCTTTTTGGAGTCAGCAGTTCCATCAGATTTATCCGCAATCTTCTGTCCTGAAACAGCTTTCTTCGAAGTTGGATCAGCATCTCCTTTATCAGCTTTCTTTGGAAGCTGTCAAGTAGAGTTAAGAAATGGTAAGGTTATTTTCTGATTTCAACATAATATTTTTATAAACATTTTGAGGACATTTGAAAAGAAACTTTGTATTAGTGATTTATTGATTCTCTCAAGATATAAGTTTTTCTTGAGGGAACTCTCAAGATATAAGTTTGTAGCGCTTTAGTGATACTAACAGTAGTACTGCATCAATCAAACTCTGAAGATGTAAAAGAGCACGAATTAGCAGAACAAACACAAATGTTACCTTGTTAACACAGTAACTAGCAACAACATGCAACAGAGATAATTTCTCATAATTTCCAGTAGTATATGAAAGTAGATAAATTAAACAGGAAATGGGAAATATAAAATACTTCTCGGTCACAAAAAAAAAATGCTTACAGAAGGTGGAGGTGGACTGAAGACAGATTTGGCCACGTTTATCTTTTGCAGTGATGTACCAAAATCAACGACATTCTGCACGAGACAGTAGATAGATTTACATAAGATGGCATAAATGGCTCTCAATACAGGCATCCTATTAATTACAACTGGCATTTCTTTTTTATAAGAGACTCCCACCAGCATAAAGGTATGGTTACATAGGTATGAAGGCAACAAAATTACTTTTGTAACAAACTGTAATGATATTAGAATAACTGCCCAAAAATGAAATTCTGTAGAAATTACAATGTAAACATAGGTTGATCTTTAAAGGTGTAAAAGCTAGCCTTATGTAAGTGTTCTGAATAGCTTTGAATAGCAGATAAATTAATTCCACACAACATGGCTAAATCAAAATTTGGGTTCAGTAATTACAGAAATGAGATCACAACAGCATATCCGGAACGCAAAAAAATTGTAACTAAAGTGTGCACAAAAATTATCATAGTGACGGATAAGAAACGAGAAGGAAAACATTGGAGATGTATTCAATTCCGTGTTGGCAAGAAATCTATAATTTATATGGATTTGAATATTTACAAGAGAGGGTATATATTTCATGTATAGAAAATTCTGTGTTGGCAAGAAATCTGTAATTTATAAATATTTTTTTAAAAGAGAGAGTTGTAAACACACAGGAACAAGTTCAGAAAAACAGATAGGTGAAATTAATAAAATAAATCGGAAGATCAATCCTTAACCTGAATATAGTCCATCCACCGCGATATATTTGGATATTTCTGCAACTCACTGTCACTAAGATGACACTGCAACAAGCAATATGCAATTAGAATGTGGGGAAGTAAATGTCTGGAAAGGCATATCTATAGAGATAAACTAACGATGGTGGTTGCATAAATTGGTAAAGTTACATCACACATACCATGAAAACCTGCACAGTTGCAAACACAACAATGTCCGCAACTGATGGTACAAAACCACTGGCTAATAGTACTGACATCTGAGACAAATGGTGATTCAAATTGCCAAGTAACGCATGCTGTTCTCCATCACTTGAAGCAAAATTGCTGGAGAATTCAACCCACTTCTTTACCTATGAAAGGCGAAAAGGAGATCATGTGTCAATAAATAAGCAGTACCGAGCAGACCTAATGAACATTGTACATACATGCAAAAATAGTTACCTCATCTTGCGGATTGTTCACAATATGTGAGAATAGAGTCGCAATATCACTCTCCTTGATAAGTGTACTGGATATGCTATTCTGTAACATTCACCACATAAATTAGTAACAGTTTCCAGAAATAAAATTCATGCAAATAAAGCTTGATAATAGTGATATGGACAAAAATTGTTCGCACGAAGTAGCAAATTAGAAAGAAAAAAAACACAATATATACTAGCCATCAAAGCTTGCGCACGTGCCCTACACACGTTGGTGCAGGGATCAGGAGTATCCAAAACACAAGTCATCACTAAGTTGCTCAACTTATTCAGACCATGCTAGGCACCAGTTCAAGAGATGGGAAAAAAACATTATGTGAATTTTTGAACAAGACAGGGCATTACTTCGCACGAACTAGTAAGACGTAACAGAGACTACTATCTGTGGATCAAATGTATTGGAGGACTAGTGATACGAGCTTTGTCTTGTGCAGCTAAAATACACTGTCTTCTAGCCATGTGCCAGATAGTAGGTAAAAAATGTGCAAGTAACTAGACTACCCGTCAACTTAACACACTTTTGGCAAGCAAAAGAGCACGTTCTTGGTGCTTAGCATAACTATTTGATTGAGAGAAGAACGCAAGCATGACGACAAATATGTTCTGTTTCAGTCTGATTGAGAACAGTAATTCCATAACCATACAAAGAGTACTCAACCATAATAACCATGGTAAGATATATATGACTAAAAATATAGTTCCAGCTCTTTTTTTTGCACAGAACATACGAGTAACTTGCCATTTTGAACTCCAGTAACAAACTATTTATCTTCATACTATATCACTTCACACACCAGCACAGTCTCAGTAAGCAGCAGATGATCCTATCCGACGGAATTAACAAAGTAGTATTATCCAGAACCCTAACTAACCAAGCAAATTAACCATAGGTAACTAACTTACATATCTACTACACTTTCCACTACCAAACATGATGCAGATAACCAACATACCTAAACTCCACATCGCAGCATAATTAGAAGTTTAGAACATTAGATTTGAGCGACGAGACTATCCAAACTTTCCGATTGGTGAACTAACCATGCCCAGAGCCCAACAAATCGGCAGTAAAACATCTCAGCACGCACCAGTACGAATGAAAAGAACACGCCCAAACGACCATTAAACAGCAAAGGGGTGAGGGGCGTTATCCCTCCGAACCTCTGAAGCAAAACAAAAAACGGAATCCGGGGTTCTAGGAGAGAACGGCAAAGGTGTGTTACCGGATCGCGATCGAGGTGCTTGCAGAGCGCGTAGGACATGGCCTGCTTGCTCTGCGCGAAGTCCGCCGCCGCCGCCGCCATTAGCACGTCGACTTCTTTCCGAGCAAGGTGAGATAGGGGGAAGTGGAGAAGAGAGGTGGTTTAGGGTCTAGTCATTCGTGGGCCGCTGGTCGCCTTTGTTAGTTTTGGTTCTGCTGAGGCCTTGTTGGTCTGGGCTCGGCCTCTTCTGATGGGCCTTACCCGATTACCGGCGTCCACAGTGCGAATGTGCGATGCTTGATTGTTAAGCCGATTCCTATTTGACGCTCGTACGGGGGACGTGCTGTACACCGACCTGGTCGGTCGGTGCAAGCCACCGCACACCACCGCAACTGGGCCGCGGCCCATCCCAACAGGTAAGCTTTTTTTCCTTTTTCTTTCCTTTTTGCTGTTTTATCTTTTCTGTTTATATTTCCGTTTTTAAAATCTAACAACTTTTTTGGAAACACAAAACTATTTTTTGAGATAGAATATTCCGTAAAATTTGAACATTTTCAAAACTCAACCAATTTTAGAATTTGAACAGTTTTAAATTTGAACAATTTTAAAATTTGAACATTTTTTAAAATTGAACATTTCTTAAAATTGAACATTTCTTAAAATTGAACATTTTTAACTGAACAATTTCAAAGTTTGAACAATTTTAAAATTTGAACAGTTTCAAAGTTTAAACATTTTTCAAAAATTAAATTTGAACAGTTTTCAAATTTGAACGATTTTCAAATTTGAACGATTTTCAAATTTGAACGGTTTTAGATTTGAACGATTTTAAAATTTGAACATTTTTGAATTTAAACATTTTCTCAATTTGAACAATTTTTAAAAATTAAAATTTTCGAATCTGAAAAAATATAACAAAAACCGAAAACAGAAAAAAGAAAAGAAAACAAAAAAAGAAACCAGAAAAGAAAAAAAAAGCAAAAAACGAATTGCACAGGCTAAACAGACCCAAATGGGCCGGCCCATACCCGACCAGGGGGTGTGCGGTGGCCGGTAGCCACCGACCTGGTCGGTGTATAGGTTTTCCCCTCGTACGGGGTTTCCGTAGGCAATTCCTATACACCGATCAGGTCGGTACGTTACCGCGCGAGGCGGGGATGTACAGCGCAGCGGGGATGTTATAGAAATTGCCAGATTTGGGTGGTGTCCGTCCGCCCACTCGAGGCTTAGCTGGGCCAAGACAAAGGTGAGATAATCTAGTCTGGCTGGACCGATAGGCCCTATTTTTTTCATAAAACTTTTCAACGGGAGACTCTCATGGAAAACTCTAGAAAAAGGCCGACCTTCGCGAATGGAAGGCAACTCACTCCGCACGCGACAAGTGGCGCGCTGTGGTGCCAGAAAATCCCTGGGAAGTGGTCTCCCTGCTCGCCACGTGTCGCAAGGGGAGCGAGGTGGGGATGGGGGAGGAGAGAAAGACCGAGTTGTGTCGGTTTTCCCTTTTTCTTCTAGATTCGTTTTTTCAAAATGAAATATCTTGAGAACTGTAAGTCCAAATTGCGAACCGTTTTCACTTTTGAGATCCTCGCGTCGAGATCTTCGAAACTAGACCCCATGTTGATAGGTTTGGAGATACTTTTTTTTGTACTTCCAATAGTAGTATGATTGTACCTGTGGTGTGTACCTGACTGTACCTGTGTTTCAACTGAAAAGTACTTCTGTTTTTAGTGTGTTTGGTGCAGTTTTTCCCTTTACTCGCTAACTGTACTCGCCCGTGTGCGGGACTGTACTCTGTACTTACGCGCGATCGTACCTGCTCGTGTGTGCACTCTGTACGTCACGTACATGTACTTGCTCGTGTTCACGATCGTCACCGCTCGTATGCGCGTTTGTATCCGCTCGTCCGCGTGATCTGTACTTGTACTCGCTCGTGTGTTCAACTCGTACTCGTGTGTTGTGCGTGGTTGTACTCCTGCTCGTGTGCACGTATCGTATCTACTCGTGTGCGTGATCGTACTTGTACTCTCGCTGTGTGTTCAATCGTACTCGTGTGTTGTGCGTGATCTGCATCTCGCTGTCGTGTGCTGATCGCATCTTGCTGTCGTGTCGCGATCTGTACCTATGTTTTGATAAGAAAAAAAACGAAGACATACACTTGTATGTAGTGAGCTAGCTGCATCGCTTTTTGTACTTGATCATGTGAAAGTTAGCTGGCTAGCTTTGCTATCGCGGGCGTGCACGTACTGGCTCGAGCGGAGCGAGGCGGAGAGCGCGCGTACTAGCGCGCGGCCGTGCGCGTATAGGAGGTGGCGCCATACGCGGGGACGGGACGGGACGGACTCGCGCGGGCAAGTACAGCTCGGCGCGCGCGGGAGACGTTTCGTACGATGCCACGCGTCGTACGTACGTGAGCTAACCGGACCTTTGGAAGGTCGGCCTCCAGGGAGCGATACCCGACTCTCATGCGTGTCAATGGGGGGGCTCCTATGCATCGCTTTATGCGATGCGGACGGCATCCAATCGCTCAAAGTAATGCTTCCTGGGCCAGGCTCATTTACCTCCGCCTGTCTTCGCTCTCAGTCGCTACTCCATTTGTAGATGATGTGCTCCGGTTTTCTTCAGTTTTTTTTATTTTGACAAATATTCAGATTCTAAAAAATGCTTAGATCAAACAAATTTCATATTTGAACAAATAATTTGAAATCGAACAAAATTCAAATTTGACAAATTTCATATTTGAACAAAATTCAAATTTGAACAAATTTCATATTTGAACAAAATCCAAATTTAACAAAATTTATAATATGCATGTTTTTTAAATCAGAACAAAAAATAAATCGGAACAAAATTCGAAATCAGCAAAACCAACACAGCAAAAATCAAAAAGAAACCACCAAAAACGGAAAAACCTCAGAACCCCCGAAAAAATCGGAAAACAAAAGGAAAGCCCGTACGTACTAGGTGCTAACGGGCTGGCCCACCCCGTCTGTCGCTTGAGCGGGAGCGAATCGTTCCCGCAATAAGCGGCGAACAGGAATTGCCGTGTCAATGACAGATAGAAAGGGAAAGATCTAGCATATGCACCAGAAAGCTGCCAAACCGTTGCGTTATACCAGGTGCCAAACCGTGGCGGTATATGCATGGAAGCTAGGAGATGGAATACTCAATTTTGGCCTATCTGATGGAGTATGTAATGGATCTTGATGATGGATAATATCACGCTCAGCCTCTTTTTGTTAAGATAATTCTTCACATCATAAAAACAAGTGATTATACATATTGCTAGACCGATAAGGCTGACGCCGTGCAAGACACCTACTGCCTCATACGTACAACTATTGTTTTGCTGGAGTTTCTACTTGCAAATGCATTAGATTTTGAAAAATTTCAGACACCTTTGATGGGACGGAAGGAGTATATCTATGCTTCTCAAAATGGTTAGCAACATGTGGCATCTACACAAGGAGATCTTAATTTGTGCATCTCTAGAATGCAGATGTGTTAGGAGGGACTCATGCGAAAATTAGGACATTGGTCATGGATGCGGGAGAGAAGGGTGCGACTACCTGCGATGACCATGGAGGCATTATTCGTTGCGGGAGCACAAGCGTCACTGAGTTATGTGAGGTAATCAAATAAATGACTATTCAATAAAAAGTCATTCCGTAGCAACGTAAGGTGGTAATCGAATAAATGACCATTCAAATCGAATAAATGACTATTCAATAAAAAAATCATTTCAAATAAATGACTACTCAATAAATGATTATTCAAAAATGAGGACATTGTGTCCGTTTAGTTTTATATGTCATTGTTTATGTTCATCTATCATGTACATCATGAAAAATAATAGGCTTGGCAGCAAAGGTGGTACTAATTCTTTGACTAGATTCTTATGCTATCGTCCTCCGCTTCATTTCCAATCGACCAATTAGATCTAATTTTGCTAGGCATGATTACATTCATCGTGAATAGGAGAGAACATAACCACCATCAACCATGGTAACAAATATGAGAAGTGTCAACATAGATGGTTTCATAAAACGTTTGACCATTCGTTTTTTCCGATGCAACGCACGAGCATTTCTGCTACTCCTAATGTCAACAAATCCTAAGGATTGAGATGTTAAAGCTAAAAACATTGACGAATAATGTTACTCTAAAAAAACATATATTTGGAGTAAGTTTTTGCAGAAGATAAATGGTACTCCAAGTCAAAGGAACGAAGGACACAACTCCAAGCTCTCTATTCCAGTTGTCAACTGTCTTTGGCAAAGAATCTACCGACTTACCGAGGCTGTGTGGGGGTACAGTAGCGGATGTGTTTTTCTTGTGCCGGCGGGCGCGACGCTCTTGGCACAGGGCTCCCGCAATCTGTCCTCTGCGAGGTGGACGCCAGTTCTCGGGCCCGAGCACGAACGGGGTTGGGTCGTCCGTCCATGGCATTCAGTCCCGCTGTGCATATAGACTGTTCCGCCACGCCAGAAACAGTGCCATGGAAGCTGCGCGCGGACGACGGCACGCGAGAATAGTTTCCAACGCCACGCCGGCAGCTACCGGTGTCAGGTGGCGTGTGAGTCGAGGGTCGACGCAGGCGGCACGCGGTACACAGGAGGAGTAAATGTGACACCAGAACATGGCATCGTCCCTCGGGCCGTCATTAATAGGCCTTGTTGGTACTCGTAGATGAAGTTTGAGACTACTATAGTTACAATTGAAGTACTATACACCGACCCGGAGGATTGGAACCTGGGTACGCGCGCACCCATTTACGAAAAGTTCAAAAAAAAATGCTATTTAAAAGTTTCCAAAAAATGTGAAGTAAAATTTTGTATGTACATATTATGTTGATACTTACTTGTGTGAGTTTTCACGAAAAAATACCATTATGTGTGGTCTGTATAAAAATGACAAAATGTCCAAATGAGAATAGTGAACAGGAATTTGTACTATTCACAGGAATAGGAATTTGCATTTTGTCATTTTTGTGTAGGTCACACACAATGGTATTTTTCTGTGAAAACACACATGAGTAAGTATCAACATAATATGTACATGCAAAAATTTACTTCATATTTTTTGAAAACTTTTAAATAGCATTTTTTAAAACTTTTCGTAAATGGGTGCGCGCGCACCCAGGTTCCATTCACCATTTTCGTATTATACACTAGTAATATTACGTCAGAGTACTTCATACTAGTTTATGATACGAACTTCACAATTTAATATATGATATGTAGTACTCCCTCCTTCACAGTTTATTAGGCGCGCGCGTACCCCTAGGTCACCAATTTAACCTATATAATTTAAATTATATAATACAAAAATTATATCATTAGAAAATAGAACATCTGAACTTTCTAATGATATAATTTTTATAACATATAACTAATGCTAACTTGATCAAATTTGCGATCTAGGGGTACGCGCGTGCCTTATAAACTGTGAGAGAGGGAGTACTACCTTTGTTTTAAGGAATAAGACGTTCTCGTTTTACGAGCTTTTTGTTTGACCAAGAATTACTTCAAATAGATAAAAATTATTTACATGAAATTTGTATCATTAAACAGTTTTCTTCAATACGAATTGAATGATACTAATTTCATATAATATAATCAAGATTTTATTGCTCAATTTGTATGGTCAAAGTTTGTCTTGGAATACGCATGCGCCTTATTCCTTGAAACGAAGGTAGTAATATGATAGTATCATACTTATGTCAAATTTAATATTTTGTAGAATCTCAATGCAAATATGTGTACATGATGTATTTGTCATGGAGTTTTCTTGATTTATGTGCCATGATTCGATATCATGTTATGATACTAGTATCATCTCTCACCCCATTAACTGATGTGACACATCAGATTTTGCCAACATAGCATGCATGATACTACCCAGCGACCTTGACATGTTCGTTTGCTCGGCGAGGATGCAGATGGTAGAAAGAGACTGCATGGTTCTCAACGGAGCTCGGCTAGCTGTAGGGAAGATGGTGTCGATTCCATCGATCGGGAGTTTCCTCGGATGCATCCGTTAGAGGGGAGGAAACAGAGGAGGTGGCGAAGCTTTGTAGATGATTGGAGTAGCTAGGGAAGGCGCGAAGGGCAGTGCAATGTGGCGGCCGTGCTTGGGTTTCACGAGCTCCCCTGGGAGAGCACGGTTGGCTGCGCCAATTCCAAATCCTGGTTTGCGCTGCGTAGGATTCGATGCACTCCCTTGACACGCTATATGTCCAACGAGGAGGAGGTGGGCGGAGCCAGGCGGGGGGCGTGGCGGCACATATCGCTGGAGGAGATAATGGCACTGGCGGATGGAAAACTTTATCCTTTATCAATCTTGTGATTTATCCTTTTTTTGATTTTGATTATTTGAAATATTCCCTCTGTACAAAACAAGCATATATAGTCTGGACTCACTACTCGCCACATCATCGATGGACACTCATCAGCGACCGTCGATGAGCCTCTCTGCCGTATTTAGTGACCGTAGAATGTATGTATTCCTATTAACGGTAATGAAGACGGTAAGGTCGTCAGGATATCAAGTTTGGTACTAGCTCCGTCCCGGTTTACAGGTCCTACGCATATCTCTACGTCGTCAGTTTAACCAACGTAACACAAGATATACAGTATAAAACATTTATCAGATCTTGTACTTTTTAATGATATAATTTTTATAATGCAAATTTTATATTATGTTGATCAAATTGATAATCTTGGGATATGTGCAGGTCAGGGACGGAGGGAGTATAAAGCATGATGTATTTTCCTCACGAGGAGTAGTCCCGTTTTATGCATCCAGTTTCCAATAAACGTCTTCACGTAACATTTCAGTTGTTTAGATCTGCGCTCTCCCCAAGTTTTTGGCACGACGAATCGGGACAGCGTCCCTCGGAGGTCGGAAGACAGACCTCGAATCCGGTACAAAGATTTCTTCGCCGGACAAACATTTCGGTAGGAGTGAGTGCATGTGCCGGTCAAAGCTTCTACCGACCTACCGTACGAGACACCGCAAATGTAATCGAGGAGAGCAACGAGTTTGGTCTCATCGAATCTTCCCAACTGCAAGCGACAAGCCTGCCCGACGACCTCCCACGGCGCTGAGCACGATTTGTTCTGCACCACGACACACTCAAATGCTATTATTTGGTCTCGATGCTTCGTGACACCTGTGGACTTCTAGAAGGGAAAGTCCACACGAAATTTACCTGCCAGTCAGTAATATGATTTTGTATTGTGGGTGATCGCACCTTCTCAGGATTATAAGAGCATCTCCACTCGTCCCCCGAACAGGCCCCCGGCGAGCGTTTTTTCCATCCGGACGGCGAAATTCGGCCCAGTCGCGCCCCCGGTTCCTCGTTTTCGTCCGGATTTGGGCCTAAATCCATCCGGCGATCCCACGACATCCCCGGCCCCCGGGAGCGCTCGGGGACTCCGGACGAAACGAAGCGCGCGAAACGGCGAGGAAACTTCCCGCGCGTCCGGTGGCCCCAACTTGTCGGCGAGAGAAGCCGATCGTCGTCCTCATCGCATCGTCTTCCGCGCGCCGTAAAGCACTGCCGCCGGTCCGCATTCGCCGGCCACGCGGCGAGTTAATGTCGTCGTCTTCCGCGCACGCATCGTCTTCCGCGCGCACTAAAGGCTGCCGCCGGTCGGCTCGCCGCGGACGCGTCGCAATCCACGCGGCATTTAATCCCCGCGCCGGCCACGCCTATATACGCCGGTCCGATCACCGCGAGGCGTACCCCGTGCTCCACTCTCCCTCCACTCTCCCTCCACTCTCCCTCTACTCCCAAGATGGCGTTCTACGGCGACGACGGCGCAGCCAACAACGGCTTCCCCGCCGGTCGCCGCACACGTGGGAGGGGCACCTCCTCCACCAGGCGGGCTACCCCTGCCCGCCGGACACGAGGCCTCCCGGAGGCGGCTGGCGGCTAAGCGCTGGCGGCGTTCCGATCCCGCCGCCGCCGCGGGGCCATGCCCTCGACGTCGCCATCGAGGAGGCGAGGATGACGATGACCGACGAGGAGCGCGCCGACCCGCGCCACCACCCCGACAACTACACGCGGTGGAACTCCTACTTCCTCCGGCGGTGGGAGCGGAGGCGGCGGCCTACGACGGCCCGCCGCCTCCACCTGCGCGCAACAACGCCGTGGGCCGCCGACGGTGGTGGAGCGCGCCGGGCCGGACACTCGAGGCCGTCCTCGAGCACATCGAGGGCGGCAACTTCCCGGTGCTCACGATGCCCCCTCCATCGGCATCGAGGGCATCGGCGAGCCGCCGTCGGGGAAACGTCTGGCAGCCACGGCGCATGGTTGCCGGCTCGTCGTCTTCCGGATCGGCGCCGAGGTCATCCTTGGCGCCGGTGAAGAGGGAGGAGGCGACGTCGCCTTCGACGCCGGTGCGCGTCAAGAAGGAGCCGGCGTCTCCGCCGGCGACCGGAGGGCGCAGCAGCGGCGCCCTCGTCATCCGAGAACAGCCTTCCGCGCCGCGAACGGCCGGAAGAAGAAGACGAAGAAAGAGGCCGCCGCCGCAAGCCGGCTCGCCGAGGAGGAGGCGAAGCGCGCGGAGGACGCCGCGATGGCGGAGGCGATCGCCGGGTCGCCGCACGACATGGAGGAGGAGAAGCGCGCGGACGACGCCGCACCGGACCGGGCCGGGCGCGGCCGGGAGCGCCGGGAGGAGGAGCAGCGGCGGCGGGCTGCCGGACCCGGCCGCCGCACGCCAACTCGCCGCCCGCGCCACTCCAACCGCCAACGACGACTTCGCGCGGTACCGCCGTCCTGCGACACCTCCATCCGGCGTCGCTGTCCCCGTCGTCGACCTCGAGTCCTCCGACGACGACTGGTACAAGCCATCCCCGGGGTGGGGGGCGCCGGCCGGGGCAGCAGCAGCCCGGGCCGCGCGGCCGAAGGCCAACGACGACGGCTCCGACGACGACGGCGACGGCGACTACACGGTGTTCTACCGCCATTTCGGCATGTAGAGCGCCGTGTTTTAAAATTAGCGTTTGCATTCCCCTAGCCGAATTCGAAATATAGTCGAATTCGGCCTCTATGTATGAACTCCTCCCGTTTTAGTCTAAATATCATTAAATTTAGTCTATATTCACCCGAATTTAGCCGTAGTTTGTCAAGTTTCCGTTTTTAAAATTCGCATCGTCGACTTCGCCTGGGCACGCGGCTGGGAAACTACTACTCCCCACGCCAAATCTTCCTCCAATCCGGACGAAAATTTCGCCGGATTTGGGCGTGGGGAGCGCCAACGAGTGGGGATGCTCTAAAAAGTCATCGAAAATGCCATACTACTTCTTGTTGTCTACATAGTTTTTCTGTTTGACGAAAAGCCAGTGGTCTTGTTGTATTCATTGATGAAAAAGAGGGGTATAAAAATTACAACATAACCGCTCACTTTCCCCTCCCCTGCTCTCCTCGCGCTACAGTAGTTTGAGAGGTGCCTCTTCTTCGCCGGGACCCGAGGCCACTCCCGCCGGCGCCGCCGGTCAAGATGTGCTAAGGGTAGGCGGCGGCCTTTGTAGTGTAAATACTAGGTGTAGGTGTGGCCTCTGTGCCAGTAGTTGGCTTGATGCCGAGTGGAGTTCGACGGCCGCCTTGGGCCAGATCTGGCGATGGCTGCCGTTATTCTTCCTTGTCGTCCTCGTCGGAGGGACGCGGTTGGTGTTCGGCGGCTACTCCAACAATAAGGAGCCCTGTAGTGGAGGCGGTGGTCAAGATCTGAGCCGCCGGGTCTTGACCAGGCTAGGGCTGATGCTTGCCCTCTCTCTGCTCCGGTGGTTGGAGGGAGAAGGGGTAAGAAGCAGCGCCGTCTTCTTCTTCAACGAAGCTGCGGAGACGGGTTCTCCTCTCTATCTCGGCAGCACTGCCGAAGTTCCCCTGCCGGCCGTGGAGGCGAGGTGGGGTTTCTTTGCGGAGCTGCAAGGTATGCTTTTTCTTTGCTCCTGGTCGGCCTTGGTGGCGAGGAGGAGCTGAAGCATGGCATGACGGTTTTGGATCGAGGGATAGGACCCGGTCATCTTTGTCGGTGCAGCTGGTGCCTGGAGGTTGCTAGGCTAGGGCGTCTTCTTCCTTGCCATGGCGGTAAGAAGAAAGGCGACGGCGAGCCTCTCCCGGACCGTCTTCATCGACTTTTGCCTCAAAGGTGCTACGGAGTCTTTGTGTGGGAAGCAATCTTCTTGAGCAGCTCTTCGGCGGCACTTGGTTGCCGTCCGACGTCCAAGGCCACTCCATGGCCTATCCATTTGTCGGCGATGGATTCCGGCGAATCAACCTCCTTTGCGAGGCCCTTCCTGAGGTTTGCAGTCGCATACTACGACTGCGTAGAGGCAAGTGGTTCCGTCCCCGCCTCTTCGCATGACGGCGGCGTAGCAGACCTCTGGCTCGACGATGGGGAAAGAGAAGGACCCGATTGCATTTCATCATCTCTCAGTGAGGTCTTTTCTGCAAATGCTAGGGACCTATATGTGTATTTAGATCTTATGGGGTCCTTTGTAATATTTTGTACCTCCACCGTTTGGATTTAATGAGAAGCTTCCTGGCCCTTCGGGGCACTCCTTGTTCAAAAAAAATTACAACATGAAAATTGAAAAAGAAGCTACATATTTCCAATGCTGGAGGCCGGCTTTTGACACCCAGCTAGCTAGCAATATGAGATTTCATGGTGACTGGAAGATTCTTGCTACTGTCTTGATTTCGGCCATGTGCCTGGTGCGAGTTTCATCTACAATTTCCCCCCGAAGTTGATCCGACCTATGTTGGGTTCGGTTGAAGATTTGTGCATTCCATTCTTTCTAGAGCAGCCAAGTATTAGAAGATGTGAACTGGTCCTCTAGATTTGCTGATTTTCGGGCCGCAATAGCTGAAGCTGAATCGCAAGCCTCTGTCGCAGCGAGAGCTCGCCATCAAATGGGGAAGGTTGATGAAAGTAACTCCCCGTTGTTGTCTTCTTGGTGGCTACATCCTGAACATAACATAACCGCAAGCTCCGAATGTGGTGATGTGAAAACTACCCACGGTTCGAATCCCTTTTTTTTCACCTAGATCGAAAAGAAGACACAGTGTGCCATTGACACTGCAAAATAATACTACTACTACTATTCCCTTCATCTTATAATTGTCTTAACTTTGTTAAAATTAAGACCTATCTAGCTGCTAAACTGTGTCTAAATGCACCTAAAATTAAGATAAGTTTTATGAGACGGGAAAGTATTATTTCCGTGCACCATGAACCATGATCAGCGAAAACCAACCTGGGGTTGGGTGGTTCGGTGGGTGGTTGTACCCAACCCACCAGAGTTTAAACCTTAGGTTTGACATTTGTGTGTCTCATAAAGTTGGAATATTCATTCAGTGAGAGACGATTTTTCCGTCGATGACGAGGCGAGATCCAATCCGCCGGCTCAGTCTTCCGGAGGTGCTCATATGGTCAGGATGTGCGTGTGTGCGTTCATGGAGGTCGGTGTATGCGAGTGTATGTAAACTT
Organism: Lolium rigidum; assembly: GCF_022539505.1. NCBI lineage: Eukaryota > Viridiplantae > Streptophyta > Magnoliopsida > Poales > Poaceae > Lolium > Lolium rigidum. The sequence continues at coordinate 94,841,622 of NC_061513.1, forward strand.
CTACGTTTGTACTGCGTTTTTTTAAAAAATAACCATGATCAGCTACGTAGCTAGATTTATTTTGGTCCTTTGTATTTTTGCCAGCTGGCGATAAAAATGGACGCAGACACGTTTCGGTGCAAAGTGCCAAGCCTGTGGCAGAGCGAAACAGCATTATTTTTTTCACAACTTCTCTGCCTCCTCCAGCCCGGGCCCTGCCTCCTCCTCCTCCGAACGCTGCATCGAAGCTCTGCCGCGGGTCATGGGGACGGCAGAGGAGCGACTGAATATATGCTGCCTCGCTTCTGGTACAGTACTGCTCCTCCTGTACAGTTGCACGAGGTGGAGCAAAGAGGTAGGTGCTGCAATTCAAAGCTCGCAGGAGCGGCGTAATCTTGGCGCACTCCCAGCACCAACGCCCCAACCCTAACCCTCCCGCACCCCGCCCTCCGCCGCCGCTGCCGCCGGTAGCGCCGCCGGGGGCAAAGTCCCTCGGGGCGTGGCGGCGGCGGGGCCCCTTCCTCGTCGCCGCGTGCAGATCGGCGGCCGGATCCCCACCTCCTCGATGCTTGGCGGAGCAGACGCGCGTGGGATGGGCGACGGCGGCGGCGGCCCTCCTCCCGTCGGCTGTCCCCTGGCGGACCGGTCGGCGCGGGTGGGATGGGCGGCGCTGCGGTCTCCCTCTTCTCGTCGGCTTCCCGCAGCACTCCGGCAGGGGTTGGTGGTGGGCGGCGGCCAGACCCTCGGTCTGTGCCATGCCATCCACTCCCGCCTCTCGTTGGTGCGTGGAGGCGATCTCGGGCATCTTTCGCGACACGAGGGCGCCCGGGGCAGCAGCCTTGGGTTTGACGGAGGAGGTGGCCTCTTCTTCGCCGGAGAGGGTCCGCCTGCGGTTGGTGGTGGTGGATTTTTGATCTATCATCGCCAGCCGGCGGTGAGATGGAGGTGCATGGAAGCCGGCGATGGTGTCGCCGGTGGAGGGTTGGGTTGGCCAGCCCGGGATGGTCGCCGACGTGGGGGTCCGGCCTGAATAAAGTCGGCGGTCCTAGGGCCTCTCTTGCGTGAAGAGGAGGACCTACCGGAGGCCTGGACTCCTGATCTGGCCAGAGGGTTGAGTTCCGGAAGGCTCCGCCGGCGAATGTAACAGTGCTTTGCCTGGAGTTTGCTGGATCAGAGGTAATCGGTCGTGCGCACCCATGCGTTTATTCCGACCATTTGGTTCTGGAGGGAGCGGCGCGAAGCTCTTTTTCTGTGTTGACATCAAGTGACTATGGATCCATGATGAAAGTCGGAAGAAGAGAATTTCATGAAGGCCGGAGGGGAGGACTAGCTAAGGGTGGTTCAAGTCTCCGCGCTGTTGAGGGCTTGCTTGGTGTCCGGGCTTCACAGCAGCGGTATGAAAGTGGGGGCGACAACACATGTGAAGCGCAGAGTCCTACCTTTCAGGGTGAAAATCCAAGGTCCGGCCTTAACTGGTTGTGCCTGGCAGTGACCTTGGTGGAGGCATTGTTTTGAGAGTGGGGACTATCTTCAGAGTGAAATCTAAGATCTTTGATCAGGCGACGACGGTGTTGGAGCACTGTTCCCTTCTTGGAGGCGTCGTTTTTTGGAGAGTCTGCAATTCAGGTGTTGTCATGGTGGTGGATGTATTGCTGTTGTTAAGTTCGTAATACTGTAGCGGGACTTTTGTTTCTTAGTTTTCTTTTTGTTTTTTTGGCTGTGTGCATCCGTAGTGCCATTAGGGTGGTGCGTTGTTGCAGAGGCTGAGTGTAATTGGTATCTCTCGATATTAATATATTCCCTTTATCGAAAAAGGAGCGGCGTGGGAGTAGGGATGGCACCCACAGGGTATGGGTACGGGTAGAGCCATCCCATACCCGTACCCATCACCTTTAATCTTACCCGTCACCCGTACCCATACCCGTCAATGGGTACAAGTTTTTCCCATACCCGTCACCCGGCAGGGTAAATGGGTACCCGCGGGTAAAAATACCCGCCCTTACAACACATCAAATTCTTCAAAAAAATATGATAGGAGGTGAAGCGATCCTAAATAGGGGTCTAATCCTCACTAATCTACCAACGATTATGAGACAGGAAAGCGTGAGATTTATCCTAGCAACATGAAGACATGATTAGGGAAAAATTAAGTAGTTTAAAATATTATAATGGCTCACTTGTTAATTTTAGATGGGTACATGGGTACGCGGGTATGGGTTCTATGATCCCATACCTGTACCCACTCTACCCGATGGGTATGATATTTTCCCATTTACAAACCCATGGGTAATATTTTGTCCCATACCCGTACCACTATTGGATTTTTACCCGGCGGGTACGCGAGTCATGGGTACCCATTGCCATCCCGACGTGGGAGCACAGGGGTAGGGGCAGCCACTCACTGCCCGCCTTTTGAAATCCACGGATCCTCTCGGTCTCGATGGAGAAAGCCCTCGCGTTCTTGTTCTTTCCGTGTCACGGGCTGCAAATACTGTTCAGACCAACTCTATCAGAACCCCTTAAACTAACGAGTAATGCTACATCTACGGATGTTTTCTTACGGAAAACATCTACGGACTCACGATCGTGCAGCAGTCCAGGAGGTTGTTTCCGCTTTTTAAGCAATGAATCAAATCTGAACCAATCTGTACACTTCACGTCATCCTGTAACTATTTCCGTAAGCAAATAGTCCGTACGTCTAGGATTACCGTAAACTAACCCAAATTCTATTTCTTGCCTGGGCACTCTCTGATCTTATGCGGTGCTCCCATCTTTCGTGTGTCGGATCCCGATCTGACGGCCTGGACGAAGCAAAGCAATCCACCCCGCACATGGCTCTCCTCGCCTCCACGCAATCCTTATCTCAGCGACACTGCCCCATTCCCACCTAAAAATCCACGAACTGCTAGAGATCCAAGCGCCCTCACCGTCCCTTCGCTCCCCGGCGACCTCCTCTCCGCCTAGCCCCCGCGCCACGCCGCTCTTCTTCCCTGCCCTTCTCAGCCTCCCGCGAGTTCCCCTCGGATCGCGCAAGGCGCCATGGCCGCCCATATCTCGTTGACCTCCGCCCCGGCGAGCCGCCTCCAGCTGAGGCGGAAAAGTGGGAGAACTCCGGCGGGGAGGAGGAAGAGTTCAACCTCGGTCTCAGGCTCCGCGCCAAGATCTGACATCCCATCGTCACACTCAACCTAGGGTGCCCCCGCCGCCGGAGCGCCATCCTACTCTTCCGCAACGGCGACGAGCTGGAGCACCTTGATATGGGGAAGATGCGGCGTTGGCCGGGGGCGCCTTGGCTCTTCGCGCGCGGAAGAGCCGCCCCGCCGTCATGCTCCGTTGTTTGCCCCCGCGCGCATATGCACAGTAGCATGCAGCAGCAGCGCCCGTCGCCCTGCCATGCGCCTGGCTCCCGATCGTAAGCAGCAGTGTTGATGGTCGTGCACCCAAGCAGGCAAGCAGACCACTTTTTCGTATCGTGGATGTATCGTCCTCTCCCTCTCTTGTCTTTGTCTTTGTCTTTGCTGGCTGCTCTGTTGTTTCATGCGCATGCTACTTATTAGTACTTGATCTACTCTATTTGCATATTGATGACGTAGTTTTTCACCTCCAGATCCATGGAAGGATCTAATTATGTTCACTAGATGTAATTTTTGCAGTCTAATTTTTGCCTCTTCAGTTATTTTATTTTTACTTCAAGAACGGTAGAAAGATGTATATTATGTCACTGGATGTATTTTTTGCAGACTAATGTTTGCTTCTTAAATTTTTCACTTTCAGAATCACTAGAAGGATGTAACTATATTAGTTTCTTTCTCTAGTTTGGATGTAATTTTTATTAATTTTCTACAACCAGAACATTTAATGGATCAAGGTGTTAAACACTACTATTATTATTGTGATCCCAGTTTCATTATTTTGGATGTAATTTTTATGTTTTTTTTACATCTATCGCTACATATTTTACATCCTCAACTAGATCACAAAATAAGTGGTATGACTTGTTATTTCCGAGGGATGTAACTTTTTGTAAAAATTGGATGAACTTTTGCATCTAAATTACATGGGTTAAAATATTTGTGTGATGTCAGTAGCGTGATTTTTCTTGTTTAATTGCATGTGCGTGGAGATGTATTTGTGCCAGACCTCCCGACTCCGCTCTCGTATGCATAACAAAGCCGCAAGGGGTTCCCGGGCCACATTTCCACTTTGGGTAACATGTCGCTTTCGGTTTGGGATCACTTTCTTTTTATAGAAATAATTTCGTTCAGATAAGGGGAGCACTCCGTAAGACTAACCGGTGCTATAGCACCGCGTAGCAGCGTCCTTAAACTAAACATGAAAAAGAGTCCGAAACAATATGAGATTTTCGGAAGATTAAACTTAAACTTTAGGTGTGCGCAGGGAGTAAAAAATGAAAAAATAAAGGATGCGGCGTGCGCAGCGACGCTTCAACGGTGATACCTCGATCGATTTTTTTTCCTATTCACCCAAGGAAAAGAAAACGAAAATGCGGTGCGGCCTGTCGCTACCGCATGGCCGCCGATGGGCTATCAGGCAGAGCCATAAGGCACCTGCTTACTCATGCGCTTCCTCAATGACTTATCTAAGGACACTTATTTGTCATTGTAAATATGAATAGTTTTTTTAAAACTTAGTGAAACTAATATTATTTGAGGATAAAAATGTATACATCTTATTTTCTGGAACGAAGGGGGTAATAGATGATACTAGTACATTATAAAAAATAAACAAGATATTTCTTAAACTTAAAAGATATGCAGCCTCCACTAAGATATTTAAATATAATGAAATACATAAGCACACCCTAATAAATAACTATCACAAAGTAATCCATGGAAGAAATGTGATTTTTGCTCTCTTCATTTGCTTTGGTTAGATTTCAAGATTTTTTTATTTAGCTGCTGAAAAAATTGATGAAAAATAAAAATTTCAAAACTAAGAAAGTCTTCAAAATGCACAATTGCAATTTCATAAAGATACAGTATTTATTTTTTAGCAAAGATAATACCAAACAATATACATGGTTTTTTAGGCCATTCAATTTAAAAGAGACAAAATTGTATGATAATGGTGTACGACAAAAAATATATACGCTCTCCATCTAAAAATAGGTGTCTCACTTTTGTGTAGATACGAGTTAGAGATACATCATTATCTAGATAAAGTTGAGACACATATTTTTAGAAGGAGAGAGTATATCTAAAGGCACCACAACACATGCATCCCCAAGGCCAAACATTGTGTCCATGGTCTTCTGACGACCACACTCCTGCCTCTAACGCACTCGTGCATCCTTTGCATCCACCGCCCAACACCTTCTCCTTGCGTCCCGCCACTTTGTCACCAAATCTCGTCCCGGTTGTATATAATATTTAAGATATATCTAGAAAATTTTATTAGAAATTTGTGTAGATAAATTTTTGAGTTACACATTCATGATGTTGGGACTCCAAGTGCAGAGTGTTGTGTCAGCAAAGTATTTTCCCCACAAGGGTGACTCGAAGGTTTATAACGAACTCTCGGGAAACTGGACAAAGAGTATACTCTTCCCACTTCTTCTAGCAATCCTGCAAATAAAATAAATGCCTTGTGTCCCCAACTCCACCTTGTGGTTGTCAAACATAATGTTTCGTGTAAGTAAATAAATACAAGTAAAAATAAAGCAAATAAAACTAGACTAGATAAAATAACTAAGTAAAAACTGTAAAAGGGTTGATTGTTTTTGGTGTTTTAGATGCAAATAAGAAAAATAAATATTTTTATATTTTAGGATCAAAATAGTGCAGCTAATAGAAAACAAGATAAAAGCAATATAAATGTGTTTCTTATGATAAAAAGTGGACCGTGATTCATGGGTTTACTTGACTATTTTCTCTTTAAATTGTAGTGGACAAATAACAATTCATCAATGAGATATGAAGGTGCAAATTATAGTATGCATAAGATAAGAATTAATATGGACATCACGTCCTAACATAGAGATGATGCAACATATCTCTCTTATGCTCCACAAGAAAGAAACTTCATCAATCTTGTATTAAGAATTAACAGACCATAGCCATACGTACTTTCAAATAAAGTTTGAATATCAAATATGCTACCTTAAACAAACAAGATCATCATTACTGGCATGTAAAGAACATAGCACATGCATTCACTTTATCCCTGGTGAGGTAGCAAAAGAAAAAAAAAAGCAAAACCATAATAGATCTTGAACATATTCTCATTATCCAATCAATAAAACCATGCTACTCCATCTAATACCCAAATCACCCCACACACGCTCTTGCATAGATGTTGGATCAGAACAAATACTTAAGAATGGAGTACATAATATGCATCTATCAATACATCTTACACATAATATGATCAGATCTCGTAGCACAATATCATATAATAAGGATCCACCACATAGGTATTACAAATATGGCCATAATCATATTATGTAGCTCATATGGCACTAAGAACTGTGAAGATCATGAGAGAAATAGATCAAGCTACTGCCAGAAACCCATAGTCCAGAGGTGGACTACTCTCCCTTGATAATGGTGATGATAATGAAGATGTTGGAGAAGGTGGAGTTTCCTCTGGCGGCGATCCCGACGGAGTTTCCCCCTCCAATCTTCTCTGCAGCAGCCTCCATTTTCGTGTTTCTGTGTTTGTGCGGCGCTCTCCTCCCGAGAACTCTTTGGGGCCATATATATAGTGATTTTTAGGTTAAAATATGTCGGTGGGTGAAAGAATCAGGGCAACCGGACGATCGATGGACGAAAGAGCATGGGTGGCGTGCCCTCCCTTGCTGGGCGCGCCACCTGGTCTCTTTCGGGCCTCAGGCCTCTCCAGGTGTGCTTGCAGTGCCTAGGGTGCTTCTCCCGATGAAAAAATGATGCTCCAAAATTCTCAGGTCAATTTGACTCCTTATAGGTCTCTGAAAGTTAAAAATACGCAAAACAGGGTTTTTCCTGTTCTGCAGAGTTATAAACCAAATATAGGGAATCATTGGTAAATCCCCATAAATCAATGCAAAACATGGTATTATTATCATATATATTGCAAATATGTGGGAATTCAATATGATAAAGGACAAAGTTCATGTATGCATTTTACATGCATCAACATCCCCAAGCTTAACATATGCTTGTCCCGAGCATAAAGGTGATAAAACTAACATGAACTTTAAAATTTATAATATATAGCTTCTAAATAATCATGCAAAGTATCACAAGGTTCATTCAATAAGGAATGAAAATAAGTAATATGAACTCATCAAGTGATAACTCTTACTTTCTACAAAACATGCATAACAGAAATAGCATTGAAAGAAACATGAATGATAAGTATTATGAATCATAAAGCATGCTTAGAAGAATCCTATAGAATTTTTGGAAAACTCTTTGTCCTCTCTTTTCAGCAATATTTTTTTGTCTCTTGAACACAAGAAAATAAGCAGGTAATGTATGTGCTAAACCTCCAACAAAATTAAAAGTAAAGAGCATAAAACATGGTTTTGAGCTATGCAATTCATGTCAACAATAATAATAAGGATGGGGTACAAAGTATCTCATGTATGAAGATATCTATGTGTCATGAGTTTAACCTCTTACGAGTAAGTGTTGTCTCACTTTCATGAATGCTAAGGACTACACCTCTCGTTTGACAACTTCGGGTTACCAAGAACTTTGAACATACATGTTTCAACCAAGTATCGCAATGGGGTACCTTCATGCCACTTGTACAAAGGACCAAAGGAGATGTGTATTTCTTGTGACGGTAAAGCACACGTCCGTTGGGAACCCCAAGAGGAAGGTATGATGAGTACAGCAGCGAGTTTTCCCTCAGTAAGATACCAAGGTTATCGAACCAGTAGGAGATGAAGATCACGTGAAGGTTGTTGGTGAAGGAGTGTAGTGCGGCGCAACACCAGGGATTCCGGCGCCAACGTGGAACCTGCACAACACAATCAAACTACTTTGCCCCAACTTAACAGTGAGGTTGTCAATCTCACCGGCTTGCTGAAAACAAAGGATTAAACGTATGGTGTGGAAAATGATGTTTGCTTGCAGAAAACAAAAGAGAAAAATGATTGCAGTAGGTTGTATTTCAGATGTAAAAGAATGGACTGGGGTCCACAGTTCACTAGTGGTGTCTCTCCAATAAGATAAATAACATGTTGGGTAAACAAATTACAGTTGGGCAATTGACAAATAGAGAGGGCATAACAATGCACATACATATCATGATGACTACTATGAGATTTACTTAGGGAATTACGGCAAAGAACATAGACCGCCATCCAGCATGCATCTATGCCTAAAAAGTCCACCTTCGGGTTAGCATCCGCACCCCTTCTAGTATTAAGTTGCAAACAACAGGCAATTGCATTAAGTACTGCGCGTAATGTAAACAATACAAATATCCTTTGACAAAGCATTGATGTTTTATCCCTAGTGGCAACAACACATCCACAACCTTAGGGGTTGCTGTCACTCCCCGCATTCAATGGAGACATGAACCCACTATCTAGCATAAATACCCCCTCTTGGAGTTACAAGTATCAACTTGGCCGGAGCCTCTACTAGCAACGGAGAGCATGCAAGATCATAAACAACATATATGATAGATCAATAATCAACTTGACATAGTATTCCATATTCATCGGATCCCAACAAACACAACATGTAGCATTACAAATAGATGATCTTGATCATGATAGGCAGCTCACAAGATCTAAACATGATAGCACAATAGGAGAAGACAACCATCTAGCTACTGTTATGGACCCATAGTCCAAGGATGAACTACTCACGCATCAGTCTGGAGGCAGGATGGTGATGTAGAGCCCTCCGGTGATGATTCCCCTCTCCGGCAGGGTGCCGGCGGAGATCTTCTGAACCCCCGAGATAGGGTTGACGGCGGCGGCGTCTCTGGAATTGTTCTCGTATTTTGGCACTCGGTACTAGGGTTTTCGGGGACGAAGGAATAAATAGGCGAAGGGGCAGCGTCGGGGGAGCCAGGGGGCTCCCTCCCCACATGTCGGCGGGGGGGCCCCACAGCCGCGCCGCCCTATGGTGTGGGCCCCCTGCTGGCCTTCCTCGACTCTTCTTCGGTCTTCTGGAACACTCCGTGGAAAATAGGGCCGTGGGATTTTGTTTCGTCCAATTCCGAGAATATTTGTAAACTAGCTTTTCTGAAATCAAAAATAGCAGAAAACAGGAACTGGCACTGTGGCATCTTGTTAATAGGTTAGTCCCAGAAAATGCATAAAAACATTATAAAGTATGAATAAAACATATAGGTATTGTCATAAAACTAGCATGGAACATAAGAAATTATAGACACGTTGGAGACGTATCAAGCATCCCCAAGCTTAGTTCCTACTCGCCCTCGAGTAGGTAAATGATAAAAAGAATAATTTCTGAAGTGACATGCTTCCAACATAATCTTGATCAATACTATTGTAAAGCATATGAGATGAATGAAGTGACTCAAAGCAATGGTCTATAGTTTGCTAACAAAAAGATAATGACTAAACAACTGAATCATATAGCAAAAAACTTTTCATGAATAGTAATTTCAAGACAAGCATCAAAAAGTCTTGCATAAGAGTTAACTCATAAAGCAATAGATTCTTAATAAGAGGTTTTGAAGCAACACAAAGGAAGATTTAAGTTTCAGCAATTGCTTTCAACTTTCAACATGCATATCTCATGGAGAATTGTCAACACAAAGTAATATAATAAGTTCAATAAGTAAACATGTAAGAATCAATGCACACAGTTGACACAAGTGTTTGCTTCTAAGATAGAAAGAAGTAGGTAAACTGACTCAACATAAAGTAAAAGAAAGGCCCTTCGCAGAGGGAAGCAGGGATTAAATAATGTACTAGAGCTTTTCAAGTTTTGAAATCATATAGAGAGCATAAAAATAAAGCTTTGAGAGGTGTTTGCTGTTGTCAACGAATGGTAGTGGGCACTCTAACCCCCTTGTCAAACAGACTTTCAAAGAGCGGCTCCCATGAAGGACGTTATCTCTACCAGCAAGGTAGATCATCCCTCTTCTCTTTTGTTTACACATGTATTTTAGTTTTATTTATAGATGACACTCCTCCCAACCTTTTGCTTTCACAAGCCATGGCTAACCGAATCCTCGGGTGCCTTCCAACATTTCACATACCATGGAGGAGTGTCTATTGCAAACTTAAGTTGCTTACTAATAAATCAGGGCAAAACATGTGAAGAGAATTATTAATGAAAGTTAATTAATTGGGGCTGGGCACCCCGTTGCCAGCTCTTTTTGCAAAATTATTGGATAGGCGGATGTATATGCCACTAGTCCATTGGTGAAAGTCTGCCCAACAAGATTGAAAGATAAAACACCACATACTTCCTCATGAGCTATAAAACATTGACACAAATAAGGAGTAATAAAGTTTTGAATTGTTTAAAGGTAGCACATGAAGTATTTACTTGGAATGGCAGAAAAATACCACATAGTAGGTAGTTATGGTGGACACAGATGGCATAGGTTTTGGCTCAAGGTTTTGGATGCACGAGAAGCATTCCCTCTCAGTACAAGGCTTTGGCTAGCAAGGTTGTTTGAAGCAAACACAAGTATAAACCGGTACAGTAAAAATTACATAAGAACATATTGCAAGCATTATAAGACTCTACACTGTCTTCCTTGTTGCTCAAACACTTTTACCAGAAAATATCTAGACCTTAGAGAGACCAATCATGCAAACCAAATTTCAACAAGCTCTACGGTAGTTCTCCACTAATAGGTTTAAACTACATGATGCAAAAGCTTAAACATGATCTACTTGAGAGCTCAAAACAATTGCCAAGTATCAAATTATTCAAGACAATACACCAATTACCACATGAAGCATTTTCTGTTTCCAACAAAATAACAATAAGTGCAGCGGCTTTCAGCTTTCGCTATGAACATGAAAGATAAAACAAAGAACACAAGTGTTCAAATGAAAAAGCGGAGCGTGTCTCTCTTCCACACAAGCATGTTAGGATCCGATTTATTAAGAAAACTTAAAATAACAAACGAAAATAAAATCACACGAACGCTCCAAGTAAAGCACATAAGATGTGACGGAATTAAAATATAGTTTCACTAGAGGTGACCTGATAAGTTGTTGATGAAGAAGGGGATGCCTTGGGCATCCCCAAGCTTAGACGCTTGAGTCTTCTTGAAATATGCAGGGATGAACCACGGGGCATCCCCAAGCTTAGACTTTTCACTCTTCTTGATCATATTATATCATCCTCCTCTCTTGATCTTTGAAAACTTCCTTCACACCAAACTCAAAGCAATCTCATTAGAGGGTTAGTGCATAATCAAAAATTCACATGTTCAACAAGGACACAATCATTCCCAACACTTCTGGACATTACCCAAGGTTACTGAAATTTAATGGAGCAAAGAAATCCACTCAAACACAATAAAAGAGGCAATGCGAAATAAAAGGCAGAATCTGTCAAAAACAGAACAGTCCGTAAAGATGAATTTTTTCGAGGCACTTAACATGCTCAGATGGAAAAGCTCCAGTTAAACGAAAGTTGCGTACATATCTGAGGATTACTCATGAATTTTTTCAGGATTTTACGATTCTTCTACAGAGAGAAAAACTCAAATTCGTGACAGCTAAAAATCTGTTTCTGCGCAGAAATCCAAATCTAGTATCAACTTTCTATCAAAGACTTTACTTGGCACAACAATGCAATAAAGTAAAGATACAAAGGTATTGCTACAGTAGTAACAAGCACCTTGACTCAAATATAAAACAAAAATTGCAAAAATAAAATAATGGGTTGTCTCCCATAAGCGCTTTTCTTTAACGCCTTTCAGCTAGGCGCAGAAAGTGTAAATCAAGTAACATCAAGAGAAGAAGCATCAACATCATAATTTTCCTTAAAAACACAACTTGTCGCAAAAGGTATCTTAGATGTTCCATTATCTAAATTTCACATAGTGGTACTAAGGGTTTTATCAATTTTAAGCTCATAATGATTCTTTGGCTTTGGCATCTTAGGGACATACATGAACTTTTGCTCCTTACCCACATAAGATTTCTCCTTAAACTTAAGAGAAGAAAAAGTTAAACCCAAGGTTCCCATAGATTCTTCAAGTTCACCAATCCTATGGGTTTGATTATCATGGATAGCACAAGTTTCTAAGACAACAATTCTTTCATTAATTCCTCCTAGGGATTTATCAAGTTTATCAGTATTATAAATTAATATTCCCAATTTAGTCTCAACACTTGGAAGATTTTTCTCTATGGCCTCCAACTTTTTCATGACATCCTCAAGAGAGATTTCAATTTTAGCTTCATTAACAGGTGGTATTCCAACTAGACTCTCAATGATGTAACTAGCTTCTAAAGCAGGAGTACCTAGGAAATTACCCCTGTAAGAGTATCAAGAACATACCTATTCCAGCTAGAGATACCAACATAAAAGTTCCTAAGGAGGATAATAGCGGAGTGTTTCTTAGTGCACCTATGATGAGCATCACTAATTCTATACCAAGCATCTTTAAAACTTTCTCCCCCTTGTTGCTTCTGGACTACTCATTTTAGCAATAAAAATAAATAAAGCAAAACCGAATTAAATAAAGTAAAACAAGTCACTATTTTTTTGTGTTTTTGATATAAAGAAAGCAAACAAGACAGAAAATAAAATAAAGCAAGACAATAAACAAAGTAAAGAGATTGGGTGTGAGAGACTCCCCTTGCAGGGTGTCTTGATCTCCCTGAAAAGTAGCTGCTTGTGACGGTAAAGCACACGTCCGTTGGGAACCCCAAGAGGAAGGTATGATGAGTACAGCAACGAGTTTTCCCCCAGTAAGAAACCAAGGTTATCGAACCAGTAGGAGATGAAGATCACGTGAAGGTTGTTGATGAAGGAGTGTAGTGCGGCGCAACACCAGGGATTTCGGCGCCAACGTGGAACATGCACAACACAATCAAATTACTTTGCCCCAACTTAACAGTGAGGTTGTCAATCTCACCGGCTTGCTGAAAACAAAGAATTAAACGTATGGTGTGGAAAATGATGTTTGCTTGCAGAAAACAAAATAGAAAAATGATTGCAGTAGGTTGTATTTCAGATGTAAAAGAATGGACCGGGGTCCATAGTTCACTAGTGGTGCCTCTCCAATAAGATAAATAACATGTTGGGTAAACAAATTACAGTTGGGCAATTGACAAATAGAGAGGGCATAACAATGCACATACATATCATGATGACTACTATGAGATTTACTTAGGGCATTACGACAAAAAGAACATAGACCACCATCCAGCATGCATCTATGCCTGAAAAGTCCACCTTCGGGTTAGCATCCGCACCCCTTCCAGTATTAAGTTGCAAACAAAAGAAAATTGCATTAAGTACTGTGTGTAATGTAAACAATACAAATATTTGATGTTTTATCCCTAGTGGCAACAGCATATCCACAACCTTAGGGGTTGCTGTCACTCCCCCAGATTCAATGGAGACATGAACCCACTATCTAGCACAAATACCCCCTCTTGGAGTTACAAGTATCAACTTGGCCAGAGCCTCTACTAGCAACGGAGAGCATGCAAGATCATAAACAACATATATGATAGATCAATAATCAACTTGACATAGTATTCCATATTCATCGGATCCCAACAAACACAACATGTAGCATTACAAATAGATGATCTTGATCATGATAGGCAGCTCACAAGATCTAAACATGATGGCACAATAGGAGATGACAACCATCTAGCTACTGCTATGGACCCATAGTCCAAGGATGAACTACTCACGCATCAGTCCGGAGGCGGGCATGGTGATGTAGAGCCCTCCGGTGATGATTCCCCTCTCCGGCAGGGTGCAGGAGGAGATCTTCTGAACCCCCCTGATGTCTATGCACGCTTCTATTCCTGTAGACAGTGTTGGGCCTCCAAGAGCAGAGGTTTGTAGAACAGCAGCAAGTTTCCCTTAAGTGAATCAGCCAAGGTTTATCGAACTCAGGGAGGTAGAGGTCAAAAATATCCCTCTCAAGCAACCCTGCAATTACGATACAAGAAGTCTCTTGTGTCCCCAACACACCTAATACACTTGTCAGATGTATATGTGCACTAGTTCGGCGAAGAGATAGTGAAATACAAGTATAATGGATGATTATAAGTAGTAATTGCAATCTGAAATAAAGATGGCAGCAAGCAAACATGTAACAGAACTTGTTGGAAACGGTGTTTCAATGCTTAGAAACAAGGCCTAGGGGTCATACTTTCACTAGTGGACACTCTCAACATTGATCACATAACTGAATAAATAAATGCTACTTTCTACACTCTCTTGTTGGATAACAAACACCATTCATTGTGTAGGGCTATAAAAGCACACCTCAAACCGGAGTAAACAAGCTCCACAACATCCGGAGTTCATATTAGAGTAACCTCTAGAGTGCATAATAGACCGTTGCAATTTAGACCGAGTACTAACATAACATACACACTGTCAACAATAGCTATGAAAGGGGGAATAGATCGCACCAATACTATCATAGTAATAGTTAACTTCATAATCTACAAGAGATTACAATCATAACCTACGCCAAGTACTACATGATGCACACACTGTCAACATTACATCATGGAGGAGGAATAGACTACTTTAATAACATCACTAGAGTAGCACATAGATTAATAGTGATACAAAGCTCATGATCACATAAAGATCACACCATGGGAGAGAGAGATGAACCACATAGCTACCGGTAGAGCCCTCAGCCTCGGGGGAGAACTACTCCCTCCTCATCATGGGAGACAGCAACGGCGATGAAGATGGCTGTGGTGTCGATGGAGATGACTCCGGGGGCAATTCCCCGTCCCGGCGGCGTGCCAGAAGAGAGACTTCTGTCCCCCGAAACTTGTCTTTGAGATGGCGGCGGCTACGGAACTCTTCGTGGAATATCGTCGAGTGTTTTAGGGTTTTCGCGACGGAGAGAATATATAGGCGGAAGGGCGGCCTCGGAGGAGCCAGGGGGGTGCCCACACCACATGGCGGCGCGGCCAGGGGTGGGCCCGCGCCCCCCTATGGTGTGGGTCCCCTGCTGGCCGCCTCAGACTCTCCTTCGATGTTCTGGAACCCTCCGTGGAAAATAGGAAGTTTGGCTTTTGTTTCGTCCAATTCCTAGAATATTTCCTTTGTAAGATTTCTGAAACCAAAAAAAGCAGAAAACAGGAACTGGCGCTTCGGCATCTTGTTAATAGGTTAGTTCCGGAAAATGCATCAAAACGATATAAAGTATGAATAAAACATGTAGGTATTGTCATAAAACTAGCATGGAACATAAGAAATTATAGATACGTTGGAGACGTATCAAGCATCCCCAACCTTAGTTCCTACTCGCCCTCGAGTAGGTACGATAACAAGGATAATTTCTTAAGTGACATGCTACCAACATGATCTTGATCAATACTATTGTAAAGCATATGAGATGAATGAAGTGATTCAAAGCAATGGTAAAGATAATGACTAAACAACTGAATCATATAGCAAAGACTTTTCATGAATATTACTATCAAGACAAGCATCAATAAGTCTTGCATAAGAGTTAACTCATAAAGCAATAGATTCTTAATAGAAGGTTTTGAAGCAACACAAAGGAATATTTAAGTTTCATGGATAATTGTCGATACAAAGTAATATGATGAATGCAAATAAGCAAGTATGTAAGAATCAATGCACACAGTTGACACAAGTGTTTGCTTCTAAGATGGAAAGAAGTAGGTAAACTGAGTCAACATAAAGTAAAAGAAAGGCCCCTTCGCAGAGGGAAGCATGGATTACTCTTGTGCTAGAGCTTTTTATTTTGGAAACATAGAAACAATTTTGTCAACGGTAGTAATAATTCATATGTGTTATGCATAAAACATCCTATAAGTTGCAAGCCTCATGCATAGAATACCAATAGTGCTCGCACCTTGTCCTAATTAGCTCGGATTTCAATGGATTATCATTGCATTACATATGTTTCAACCAAGTGTCACAAAGGGGTACCTCTATGTCACCTGTACAGAGGTCCAAGGAGATAGATCGCATTTGATTTCTCGTTTTTGATAGAGCTCACTTGAGGACATCCATACCGGGACAACATAGACAACAGATAATGGACTCCTCTTTGATGCTTAAGCATTCAACAACAGATAATATTCTCATAAGAGATTGAGGATTAATGTCCAAACTGAAACTTCCACCATGATACATGGCTTTAGTTGACGGCCCAATGTTCTTCTCTAACAATATGCATACTCAAACCATTTAATCATGATAAATCACCCTTACTCCAGACAAGACAAACATGCATAGCAACTCACATGATATTCAACAAAGGTGTAATAGTTGATGGCGTCCCCAGAAACATGGTTACCGCTCAACAAGCAACTTATAAGAAATAAGATACATAAGCAACATATTCAATACCACAATAGTTTTTAAGCTATTTTCCCATGAGCTATGTATTGCAAAGACAATGAATGAAATTTTAAAGGTAGCACGCAAGCAATTTATTTTGGAATGGCAGAGAAATACCATGTAGTAGGTAGTAATGGTGGACACAAATGGCATAGGTTTTGGCTCAAGGTTTTGGATGCACGAGAAGAATTCCCTCTCAGTACAAGGCTTTTGGCTCGCAAGGTTATTTGAAGCAACTCAAGTATGAACCGGTACAGCAAAACTTACATAAGAACATATTGCAAGCATTATAAGACTCTACACTTCCTCCCTGTTGTTCAAACACCTTTACCAGAAAATATCTAGACTTTTAGAGAGATCAATCATGCAAACCAAATTTCAACCAGCTCTATGGTAGTTCTCCACTAATAGGTTCAATCTACATGATGCAAGAGCTTAAACATGATCTATTTGAGAGCTCAAAACAATTGCCAAGTATCAAATTATTTAAGACAATATACCAATTACCACATGAAGCATTTTCTGTTTCCAACCAAATAGCAATAAATGCAGCAGCTTTTAACTTTAGCCATGAACATTAAAAATAAAGCGAAGAACACAAGTGGTCAAATGAAAAAGCGGAGCGTGTCTCTCTCCCAAACAAGGTATGATCCAATTTATTCAGAAAACTAAGATAACAAAACGAAAATAAAAGCACACAGACGGTCCAAGTAAAGCACATAAGATGTGACGGAAGAAAAATATAGTTTCACTAGAGGTGACCTGATAAGTTGTCGATGAAGAAGGGGATGCCTTGGGCATCCCCAAGCTTAGATGCTTGAGTCTTCTTGAAATATGCAGGGATGAACCACGGAGGCATCCCCAAGCTTAGACTTTTCACTCTTCTTGATCATATTGTATCATCCTCCTCTCTTGACCCTTGAAAAGTTCCTCCACACCAAACTCAAAACAAACTCATTAGAGGGTTAGTGCATAATAAAAAAAATCACATATTCAGAGGTGACACAATCATTCTTAACACTTCTGGACATTGCTCAAAGCTACGGAAAGTTAATGGAACGAAGAAATCCATTCAACATAGCAAAAGAGGCAATGTGAAATAAAAGGCAGAATCTGTCAAAACAGAACAATCCGTAAAGACGAATTTTTTAGAGGCACTTAACATGCTCAGATGAAGCAGAAGCTCAAACTGAATTAAAGTTGCGTATATATCTGAGGATCACTCATGAATGTTCGCTGATTTTTCTGAGTTACCTACAGAGAGACCTACTCAAATTCGTGACAGCCAGAAATCTGTTTCTGCGCAGTAATCCAAATCTAGTATCAACCTTACTATCAAAGA
Organism: Lolium rigidum; assembly: GCF_022539505.1. Classification (NCBI taxonomy): domain Eukaryota; kingdom Viridiplantae; phylum Streptophyta; class Magnoliopsida; order Poales; family Poaceae; genus Lolium; species Lolium rigidum. The sequence goes on from NC_061513.1 coordinate 94,859,431, forward strand.
CTTTACTTGGCACAACAATGCAATAAAGTAAAGATAAGTAGAGGTTGCTACAGTAGTAACAACTTCCAAGACACAACAAAACAGTAGCAAAATAAAACATGGGTTATCTCCCAAGAAGTGTTTTCTTTATAGCCATTAAGATGGGCTCGGTAATTTTAATGATATGCTCATATAAAGATGAGAGTTGAAGCAAAGAGAGCATCAAAAAGCAAGTGTGAAACAAATTTAAGCCTAACCCGCTTCCTATGCATAGGAATCTTGTACACAAATAAACTCATGAGGAGCAAAGTGACAAGCATAGGAAGATAAAACACGAGTAACTTCAAGATTCTCAACATAAAGAGGGGAAACTTAATATTATTAAGATGCATATAACCATGTTTCCCTCTCTCATAATAACTTTCAGTAGCATCATTGATGAAATCCACAATATACCATCACTTAAAACATTCTTATCATGGTTCATATGCATAAAAGTATCATTAATTTTGGCATAAGAAAAACTCTTCTCATTAATAATAATTGAAACGGGATCATTATCAAGAATTTGAACATGGTAAACAAGTTGCATACTAAGGGAATGGTTTTTGGCAATCCCAACATAACTATTACAAGTTTCATAAGGATAATTATAACCTGTGTCATAGCATTCTTTATAATAATTGTCAAAGATTGGAGGCATAGTGTCATCATAAGAAATAGAATAGTTATCTTCCACAGTATGTTCATCTGTAACCATACCATCATTGTTACTAGAAGGAGATGTATCAAACATATAATCATCAGTAGCAAAAGGATTTTCAAACACCTCATCCCCAAGCTTAGAACTTTCTATATCATTATGGGAAGAATCATGGATAGTACTAATACTATGGCAATTATTAACATCATCATTTTCAGATTAGTTTCCCAGAGATTTTCAATATCAAAAGTAGTGTGCTCTTTCAAATCATGATCACTAATGTAGGTAAAGGGCATAGGAATATTATTGTACTCAGATTCATTATCATAATAATCATTAGGAGCAACATACTTACGGTTACCTATCGTTATCTCATACACGCGGGGATATGTCGTTACCTCTTTCTTTTTATTCCCCCTCTTCTTCTTCTTCGTTCCCTTCTTCTTCTTCTTCTTCTTCTTCTCCTTCTCCTCGTTCCCTTCTTTAGGAGGGAGAGGCTTGATGAGAGGCTTCTCCACATAACCTGATTTATTTCTAGAAACAATAGAAGAAACTTGGGAGGATTCCTCCTTTTCATTAATAAGTTCAAAACACACAGCGGACCTATCATATCTTGGCAAAGTGTCATCTTCTAAAATATTTTGTATGTAAGTATTTGTATGGAAACTATCAATGCAATAAGAAAGACACCCATGCAGGACACTATTAATATCAAGATCATTCATATCTAACAAAGAAATTTTTCTTGATAACTCTTCGCACCACAAAAATAAATTAAGTTCATCATGCTGATTAGGAGTAATTTCATCATCACAATACAAATTTGCAGCACTCATGAGGTTCGAATTATCATTGGAGAAGCATTGAAAATTAAAATGACCCACTCTATGGCAAAGTTCACAAATAAAAGGATAGAGGGCACAAACTTTTTCACCAAGATCATCTAGAGCCCTAGACCACTTTCTAGTTTTTTCATTCCTATGATGGATACAATATTCATCTTCGATTTGATTAATTCCACAAGGTCTATGCATTCCACAAAAATTAACATGCTTATAAGAAATAGTATTTTTCAGAAGTTTGGGCATGTTTATTGCAATCATTAACATCAATTTCATTTTCCATGCAAGTGTCTTTAAAAGGTTCATGATACATGTACCAATTTTCTTTAGGAACATTAATATGAGAAGCAAAGGCTTTATAGCAATCGACCATAATTTGAGGATCAAGACCATATTTAGCACTAAGCTCTTGAAAATCAACAGTTTCAATGAAAGACTTAATGCATTCATATTCATAGTTCGGAAGAAGCCTGGTGACCGGGTGTATACGTGAGCACGCATTCATTGGTTGACACGTGTCACATCTAGCAATCCATTGTTACCATCATTGTTGGGTTAGCAAACCACATCAGCACTAACAACACTTCCAAATCATGTAGGACCCACCTTTTTGAATTCAAATAGTGGGCCAGATGCACTTTCAAATCACGTAGGACCCACGCCAAGTACGCTTAGCGATGGATAAGACAACGTCAAGGCAACAGATCCAATTGACGAGAACCGGATCTCAACGCAGATCGTGTGGCATCTAGAGGGTGCTCACGTATACACCTAGTCACCAAATCCCCTCTCATTCATAGTTTATACCTGATTCTTTACCTTTGTCGTTCTCTCAATCTTCAGCGTTCTCCTGAATCCGATCAAGAAGGTCCCATTTAAACTCTTCTTTATTATGCGTGAATGATCCAGAACAAGTAGTATCCAGCAAGGTTTTATCTTGAAAAGAAAGTCTTGCATAGAAATTATCAATGATGATATTACCAGGAAGCTCATGAATGGGGCATTTGAGCATTAAAGACTTCAATCTCCCCCATGCTTGGGCAATACTTTCTCCATCATGAGGCCAGAAATTATATATGTCTGTTTCGGTCTTTGTGAATTTCACTTGGAGGATAGAATTTAGAATAAAATAGAGGCATAATATCCTTCCAATCAAGAGAATGCCCATTCTTCAGCAATTTATACCAATGCGCCGCTTTACCAGACAGCGACATAGAGAATAGTTTCTTCCTCACTTCATCCATAGAGATACCTGCACACTTGAATAACCCGCATAATTCATGCAAAAATAGTAAATGATCTCCATGATGGACAATTCCATCCCCTTCATAGCGGTTATCCATAACACGTTCAATAATTTTCATGGGTATCTTGAAAGAAATACTTTCAGTAGGTGGATTTAAAATATCACAAGCATCATTAGAGTTATCGCATATGGGAGATAAAGTATTATCAGAGCAAATTTTCTCCCCTAAATATGGGAAGCTAAAAAGATCATAAAAACTAGCTTCCCCAAGCTTAGACTTCTCCATAGCATTAGCGATAGAATCGCGTTCATACTAATAACATTGCTACTAGCATGCAAATAAGGTTCCATAGGTTTTTTAATTTTCGCAACACATAATTCATGTCTTATTTCAGGAAATAGATTAAAAAGCTCACTGTTGTTTTCCATTATGCCTGACTAGTGAAAAATAAAAACAAGAAACAAAAATATGCAATTGCAGGATCTAAAGGAAATAGCTTCGAGCACTCACACACCGGCAACAGTGCTAGGAAATAGCTTAGTAGTCGGAGGATGTGAATACCTTTTACCTTACCTCCCCGGCAACGACGCCAGAAAATTGCTTGATGTCTACGCACGCTTCTATTCCTGTAGACAGTGTTGGGCCTCCAAGAGCAGAGGTTTTTAGAACAGCGAGCAAGTTTCCCTTAAGTGAATCACCCAAGGTTTATCGAACTCGGGGAGGTAGAGGTCAAAGATATCCCTCTCAAGCAACCCTGGAATTACGATACAAGAAGTCTCTTGTGTCCCCAACACACCTAATACACTTGTCAGATGTATAGGTGCACTAGTTCGGCGAAGAGATAGTGAAATACAAGTATAATGGATGATTGTAAGTAGTAATTGCAATCTGAAATAGAGATGGCAGCAAGCAAACATGTAACAGAACTTGTTGGAAACGGTGTTTCAACGCTTAGAAACAAGGCCTAGGGATCATACTTTCACTAGTGGACACTCTCAACATTGATCACATAACTGAATAAATAAATGCTACTTTCTACACTCTCTTGTTGGATAACAAACACCATTCATTGTGTAGGGCTATAAAAGCACACCTCAAGCCGGAGTAAACAAGCTCCACAACATCCGGAGTTCATATTAGAGTAACCTCTAGAGTGCATAATAGACCGTTGCAATTTAGACCGAGTACTAACATAACATACACACTGTCAACAATAGCTATGAAAGGGGGAATAGATCGCATCAATACTATCATAGTAATAGTTAACTTCATAATCTACAAGAGATTACAATCATAACCTACGCCAAGTACTACATGATGCACACACTGTCAACATTACATCATGGAGGAGGAATAGACTACTTTAATAACATCAATAGAGTAGCACATAGATTAATAGTGATACAAAGCTCATGATCACATAAAGATCACACCATGGGAGAGAGAGATGAACCACATAGCTACCGGTAGAGCCCTCAGCCTCGGGGGAGAACTACTCCCTCCTCATCATGGGAGACAGCAACGGCGATGAAGATGGCGGTGGTGTCGATGGAGATGACTCCGGGGGCAATTCCCCGTCCCGGCGGCGTGCCGGAACAAAGACTTCTGTCCCCCTAAACTTGTCTTCGCGATGGCGGCGGTGATGGCGTGTAACTCACACGTTCGTTGGGAACCCCAAGAGGAAGGTATGATGCGCACAGCAGCAAGTTTTCCCTCAGAAAGAAACCAAGGTTTATCGAACCAGGAGGAGCCAAGAAGCACGTTGAAGGTTGATGGCGGCGGAATGTAGTGCGGCGCAACACCAGGGATTCCGACGCCAACGTGGAACCTGCACAACACAACCAAAGTACTTTGCCCCAACGAAACAGTGAGGTTGTCAATCTCACCGGCTTGCTGTAACAAAGGATTAACCGTATTGTGTGGAAGATGATTGTTTGCAGAGAAAACAGTAAAACAAGTATTGCAGCAGATTTGTATTTCAGTATTAAAGAATGGACCGGGGTCCACAGTTCACTAGAGGTGTCTCTCCCATAAGATAAAAGCATGTTGGGTGAACAAATTACAGTCGGTCAATTGACAAATAGAGAGGGCATAACAATGCACATACATGTCATGATAAATATAGTGAGATTTAATTGGGCATTACGACAAAGTACATAGACCGCCATCCAACCGCATCTATGCCTAAAAAGTCCACCTTCGGGTTATCGTCCGAACCCCTTCCAGTATTAAGTTGCAAAGCAACGGACAATTGCATTAAGTATGGTGCGTAATGTAATCAATAACTACATCCTCGGACATAGCATCAATGTTTTATCCCTAGTGGCAACAAGCACAACACAACCTTAGGGGTTTCGTCACCCCCAGGTGTCAATGCGAGCATGAACCCACTATCGAGCATAAATACTCCCTCTTGGAGTTACTAGCATCAACTTGGCCAAAGCCTCTACTAATAACGGAGAGCATGCAAGATCATAAACAACACATAGGTAATAACTTGATAATTAACATAACATGGTATTCTCTATCCATCGGATCCCGACAAACACAACATAGAGTATTACAGATAGATGATCTTGATCATGTTAGGCAGCTCACAAGATCCAACAATGAAGCACAATGAGGAGAAGACAACCATCTAGCTACTGCTATGGACCCATAGTCCAGGGGTGAACTACTCACTCATCACTCCGGAGGCGACCATGGCGGTGTAGAGTCCTCCGGGAGATGAATCCCCTCTCCGGCGGGGTGCCGGAGGAGATCTCCGTAATCCCCCGAGATGGGATTGGCGGCGGCGGCGTCTCCGGAAGGTTTTCCGTATCGTGGTTTTTCGCATCGTGGGTTTCGCGACGGAGGCTTTAAGTAGGCGGAAGGGCGGAGTCGGAGGGCCGACGAGGGTCCCACACCACGGGCGGCGCGGGCCCCCTTAGCCGCGCCGCCTTGTGGTCTGGCCACCTCGTGGCCCCACTTCGTATGCTCTTCGGTCTTCTGGAAGGTTCGTGGCAAAATAGGACCCTGGGTCTTGATTTCGTCCAATTCTGAGAATATTTCGTTACTAGGATTTCTGAAACCAAAAACAGCAGAAAACAGAATCGACACTTCGGCATCTTGTTAATAGGTTAGTTCCGGAAAATGCACGAATATGACATAAAGTGTGCATAAAACATGTAGGTATCATCAATAATATGGCATGGAACATAAGAAATTATCGATACGTCGGAGACGTATCAGCATCCCCAAGCTTAGTTCCGCTCGTCCCGAGCGAGGTAAAACGATAACAAAGATAATTTCTGAAGTGACATGCCATCATAACCTTGATCATACTATTTGTAAACATATGTAATGAATGCAGCGATCAAAACAATGGTAATGACATGAGTAAACAAGTGAATCATAAAGCAAAGACTTTTCATGAATAGTACTTCAAGACAAGCATCAATAAGTCTTGCATAAGAGTTAACTCATAAAGCAACAAATCAAAGTAAAGGTATTGAAGCAACACAAAGGAAGATTAAGTTTCAGCGGTTGCTTTCAACTTATAACATGTATATCTCATGGATAATTGTCAACATAGAGTAATATAACAAGTGCAATATGCAAGTATGTAGGAATCAATGCACAGTTCACACAAGTGTTTGCTTCTTGAGGTGGAGAGAGATAGGTGAACTGACTCAACATAAAAGTAAAGAGAATGGTCCTTCAAAGAGGAAAGCATCGATTGCTATATTTGTGCTAGAGCTTTTATTTTGAAAACATGAAACAATTTTGTCAACGGTAGTAATAAAGCATATGAGTTATGAAAATTATATCTTACAAGTTGCAAGCCTCATGCATAGTATACTAATAGTGCCCGCACCTTGTCCTAATTAGCTTGGACTACCGGATCATCGCAATGCACATGTTTTAACAAAGTGTCACAATGGGGTACCTCCATGCCGCCTGTACAAAGTTCTAAGGAGAAAGCTCGCATTTTGGATTTCTCGCTTTTGATTATTCTCAACTTAGACATCCATACCGGGACAACATGGACAACAGATAATGGACTCCTCTTTAATGCATAAGCATGTGACAACAATTATTATTCTCATATGAGATTGAGGATATATGTCCAAAACTGAAACTTCCACCATGAATCATGGCTTTAGTTAGCGGCCCAATGTTCTTCTCTAACAATATGCATGCTCCAACCATTAAGGTAGTAGATCTCTCTTACTTCGGACAAGACGGACATGCATAGCAACTCACATGATATTCAACAAAGAATAGTTGATGGCGTCCCCGAAACATGGTTATCGCACAACAAGCAACTTAATAAGAGATAAAGTGCATAAGTACATATTCAATACCACAATAGTTTTTAAGCTATTTGTCCCATGAGCTATATATTGCAAAGGTGAATGATGGAATTTTAAAGGTAGCACTCAAGAAATTTACTTTGGAATGGCGGAGAAATACCATGTAGTAGGTAGGTATGGTGGACACAAATGGCATAGTGGTTGGCTCAAGGATTTTGGATGCATGAGAAGTATTCCCTCTCGATACAAGGTTTAGGCTAGCAAGGTTATTTGAAACAAACACAAGGATGAACGGTGCAGCAAAACTCACATAAAAGACATATTGTAAACATTATAAGACTCTACACCGTCTTCCTTGTTGTTCAAAACTCAATACTAGATATTATCTAGACTCTAGAGAAACCAAATATGCAAACCAAATTAGCAAGCTCTAAGTGTTTCTTCATTAATGGGTGCAAAGTATATGATGCAAGAGCTTAAACATGAGCACAACAATTGCCAAGTATCAAATTATTCAAGACATTTTAGAATTACTACATGTAGTATTTTCCAATTCCAACCATATAACAAATTAACGAAGAAGAAACTTCGCCATGAATACTATGAGTAGAGCCTAAGGACATACTTGTCCATATGCTACAGCGGAGCGTGTCTCTCTCCCACAAAGTGAATGCTAGGATCCATTTTATTCAAACAAAACAAAAAAAACAAAAACAAACCGACGCTCCAAGCAAAGTGCATAAGATGTGACGGAATAAAAATATAGTTTCGGGGAGGAACCCGATAATGTTGTCGATGAAGAAGGGGATGCCTTGGGCATCCCCAAGCTTAGACGCTTGAGTCTTCTTAGAATATGCAGGGGTGAACCACCGGGGCATCCCCAAGCTTAGAGCTTTCACTCTCCTTGATCATATTGCATCATACTCCTCTCTTGATCCTTGAAAACTTCCTCCACACCAAACTCGAAACAACTCATTAGAGGGTTAGTGCACCATAAAAATTAACATGTTCAGAGGTGACACAATCATTCTTAACACTTCTGGACATTGCATAAAGCTACTGGACATTAGTGGATCAAAGAAATTCATCCAACATAGCAAAAGAGGCAATGCGAAATAAAAGGCAGAATCTGTCAAAACAGAACAGTCCGTAAAGATGGATTTTATTAGGCCACCAGACTTGCTCAAATGAAAATGCCCAAATTGAATGAAAGTTGCGTACATATCTGAGGATCATGCACGTAAATTGACTTAATTTTCTGAGCTACCTACAGGGAGATAGACCCAGATTCGTGACAGCAAAGAAATCTGGAACTGCGCAGTAATCCAAATCTAGTACTTACTTTACTATCATAGACTTTACTTGGCACAACAAAACTCAAAACTAAGATAAGGAGAGGTTGATACAGTAGTAAACAACTTCCAAGACTCAAATATAAAACAAAGTGCTGTAGTAAAAACATGGGTTGTCTCCCATAAGCGCTTTTCTTTAACGCCTTTCAGCTAGGCGCAGAAAGTGTATATCAAGTAACATCAAGAGACGAAGCATCAACATCATAATTTGTTCTAATAATAGAATCATAAGGTAACTTCATTCTCTTTCTAGGGAAGTGTTCCATACCTTTCTTGAGAGGGAATTGATATTTAATATTACCTTCCTTCATATCAATAGTAGCACCAACAGTTCGAAGAAAAAGGTCTTCCCAATATAATGGGGCAAGATGCATTGCATTCAATATCCAAGACAACAAAATCAACGGGGACAAGGTTATTGTTAACCATAATATGAACATTATCAACTCTCCCCAAAGGTTTCTTTTTAGCATTATCAGCGAGATTAACATCCGGATAACAGTTTTTCAATGGTGGCAAGTCAAGCATATCATAGACTTTCTTAGGCATAACAGAAATACTTGCACCAAGATCACATAAAGCATTACAATCAAAATCTTTGACCCTCATTTTAATGATGGGCTCCCAACCATCCTCTAGCTTTCTAGGAATAGAAGTTTCAAGTTTTAGTTTCTCTTCTCTAGCTTTTATGAGAGCATTTGTAATATGTTTTGTGAAAGCCAAATTTATAGCGCTAGCATTAGGACTTTTAGCAAGTTTTTGTAAGAACTTTATAACTTCAGAGATGTGGCAATCATCAAAATCTAAATCATTACAATTTAAAGCAATGTGATTATCATCCCCAAGGTTGGAAAAAATTTCAGCAGTTTTATCACAAGTGGTTTCAAGCAGCTTTAGCGGTTTCGAGTAATTTTGCGCGCTTTGCACTAGGAGTAGAAACATTGCCAACACCAATTATTTTACCATTGATAGTAGGAGGTGCAGCAACTTGTGAATCATTAGCATTGCTAGTGGTGGTAATAGTCCAAACTTTAGCTATATTTTTCTCTTTAGCTAGTTTTTCATTTTCTTCTCTATCCCACCTAGCACGCAGTTCAGCCATTAATCTTATATTCTCATTAATTCTAACTTGGATGGCATTTGCTGTAGTAACAATTTTATTTTCAATATCCTCAGGTTTAGCAGCCATTTTATTAATTAAAGAAGATTGTGACGCAGACATGTATGAGATTCGGGTTTCAGCATTTGCAAGTTTAGTTTGCAACCCAAAAATCTCCATATTCAGATTTTCAAGTTGATTTCCTATATTCTTCAACAAGGTAGATTGTTCATTCATAGTTTTAGTAAACAATTTATTTTGCTCATATTGTGATTGCATAAAGCTCTTGGTGGATCTTTCAATTTCTAACATCTTTTCCTCATTAGGTGAAACATATCTACCATAAGAATTACCATTAGCAGGATATGGCCTAGAATTTTGAGCAACCAATGAAGCTAACGGAACATTATTAGGATCAACATTAGTCCTACCATTCACAAGCATAGACATAATAGCATCAATCTTATCATTCAAGGAAGAGGATTCTTCAACAGAATTTACCTTCTTACCTTGTGGAGCTCTTTCCGTGTGCCATTCAGAGTAATTAATCATCATATTATCAAGAAGCTTTGTTGCTTCACCAAGAGTGATGGACATAAAGGTACCTCCAGCAGATGAATCCAATAAATTCCGCGAAGAAAAATTTAGTCCTGCATAGAAGGTTTGGATGATCATCCAAGTAGTCGATCCATGGGTTGGGCAATTTTTAACCAAAGATTTCATTCTTTCCCAAGCTTGAGCAACATGTTCATTATCCAATTGTTTAAAATTCATTATGCTACTCCTCAAAGATATAATTTTAGCAGGGGGATAATATCTACCAATAAAAGCATCCTTGCATTTAGTCCAGGAATCAATACTATTCTTAGGCAGAGATATCAACCAATCTTTAGCTCTTCCTCTTAATAAGAAAGGAAACAATTTCAATTTAATAATATCACCATCTACATCCTTATACTTTTGCATTTCACATAGTTCAACAAAATTATTGAGATGGGCAGCAGCATCATCAGAACTAACACCAGAAAATTGCTCTCGCATAATAAGATTCAGTAAAGCAGGTTTAATTTCAAAGAATTCTGCTGTAGTAGCAGGTGGAGCAATAGGTGTGCATAAGAAATCATTATTATTTGTGGTTGTGAAGTCACACAACTTAGTATTTTCAGGGGTGGCCATTTTAGTAGTAGTAAATAAAACAAACTAGATAAAGTAAATGCAAGTAAACTAATTTTTTTGTGTTTTTGATATAGTAAACAAGATAGTAAATAAAGTAAAACTAGCAACTAATTTTTTTTGTGTTTTGATATAATGCAGCAAACAAAGTAGTAAATAAAATAAAGCAAGACAAAACCAAAGTAAAGAGATTGAGAAGTGGAGACTCCCCTTGCAGCGTGTCTTGATCTCCCCGGCAACGGCGCCAGAAAAAGAGCTTGATGGCGTGTAACTCACACGTTCGTTGGGAACCCCAAGAGGAAGGTATGATGCGCACAGCAGCAAGTTTCCCTCGAGAAAGAAACCAAGGTTTATCGAACCGGGAGGAGCCAAGAAGCACGTTGAAGGTTGATGGCGGCGGGATGTAGTGCGGCGCAACACCGGGGATTCCGGCGCCAACGTGGAACCTGCACAACACAACCAAAGTACTTTGCCCCAACGAAACAGTGAGGTTGTCAATCTCACCGGCTTGCTGTAACAAAGGATTAACCGTATTGTGTGGAAGATGATTGTTTGCGAGAGAAAACAGTAAAACAAGTATTGCAGCAGATTTGTATTTCAGTATTAAAGAATGGACCGGGGTCCACAGTTCACTAGAGGTGTGTCTCCCATAAGATAAAAGCATGTTGGGTGAACAAATTACAGTCGGGCAATTGACAAATAGAGAGGGCATAACAATGCACATACATGTCATGATAAATATAGTGAGATTTAATTGGGCATTACGACAAAGTACATAGACCGCCATCCAACTACATCTATGCCTAAAAAGTCCACCTTCAGGTTATCGTCCGAACCCCTTCCAGTATTAAGTTGCAAAGCAACAGACAATTGCATTAAGTATGGTGCGTAATGTAATCAATAACTACATCCTCGGACATAGCATCAATGTTTTATCCCTAGTGGCAACAGACACAACACAACCTTAGGGGTTTCGTCACTCCCCCAGGTGTCAATGCAGGCATGAACCCACTATCGAGCATAAATACTCCCTCTTGGAGTTACTAGCATCAACTTGGCCAAAGCCTCTACTAATAACGGAGAGCATGCAAGATCATAAACAACACATAGGTAATAACTTGATAATTAACATAACATGGTATTCTCTATCCATCGGATCCCGACAAACACAACATAGAGTATTACAGATAGATGATCTTGATCATGTTAGGCAGCTCACAAGATCCAACAATGAAGCACAATGAGGAGAAGACAACCATCTAGCTACTGCTATGGACCCATAGTCCGGGGGTGAACTACTCACTCATCACTCCGGAGGCGACCATGGCGGTGTAGAGTCCTCCGGGAGATGAATCCCCTCTCCGGCAGGGTGCCGGAGGAGATCTCCGAGAATCCCCCGAGATGGGATTGGCGGCGGCGTCTCTGGAAGGTTTTCCGTATCGTGGTTTTTCGCATCAGGGGTTTCGCGACGGAGGCTTTAAGTAGGCGGAAGGGCGGAGTCGGAGGGCTGACGAGGGTCCCACACCACAGGGCGGCGCCGCCTTGTGGTCTGGCCACCTCGTGGCCCCACTTCGTATGCTCTTCGGTCTTCTGGAAGGTTCGTGGAAAAATAGGACCCTGGGTCTTGATTTCGTCCAATTCCGAGAATATTTCGTTACTAGGATTTCGAAACCAAAAACAGCAGAAAACAAGAATCGGCACTTCGGCATCTTGTTAATAGGTTAGTTCCAGAAAATGCACGAATATGACATAAAGTGTGCATAAAACATGTAGGTATCATCAATAATATGGCATGGAACAAAAGAAATTATCGATACGTCGGAGACGTATCAGGCGGCTACGGAACTCTTCGTGGAATATCGTCGGGTGTTTTAGGGTTTTCGCGATGGAGATAATATATAGGCTGAAGGGCGGCCTCGGAGGATTGGTACTATCTAGCTTGAACAGCATCTAAGATCTCCAACCAAGACGTCAACCTGCTGAAGAGGCTTGGCCTGATGAAGAAAGAGGACGCCATCCGCTTTCCCAGCGAAGAAAGCTACCCAAACCCTCCAATGGAGTACCGGGTTAGTTTCGTTGATCACCTCATCCGCGGCCTTTCCGCCCCAATTCACGATTTCCTCCGCGGCCTTCTTTTTGTTTATGGGATTCAACTGCACCAGTTGACCCCCAATTCCATCCTCCATATTTCTATATTTATCACGCTGTGCGAATGCTTTCTTGGAATCCCTCCTAACTGGGTTTTGTGGAAACGCATTTTCTGCCTCCGCCGTAATGGCTCCCACAACGCCACTTATAACATAGGCGGCGTTGTTATCTGTGTTCGAACTGACGTTGATTACTTCGACGTCAAATTTCCTGATTCTGTCCAAGGATGGCGCAAAAGGTGGCTCTACATACACGAAGAAAGTGCCAATTCTGTCGAACATAACATAATTCCTTTCGACGGAAGTGCCAAAATTCAACGCCGCCGCTCCTGGGATGCTGAAGTTTCCGAGGAAGAGAAAAAGGCGACAGAAGCACTTATGTCTCGCATTCATCAGCTTCAAAATACTCGAGGCAAAGAGCTGTCTGGTGTTCAAATCACTGCCTACTTTCTTAGGATTAGAGTGCAGCCTCTTCAGGCCCGCAAAAATCCCCTTTGGACGTATGCTGGTGAAAATGACGCCAATAGGCTCTCCAATGATCTTTCTGTGAAGGACTTGGAGAAGCTGATCCGAAGAATTTCCTCGCTGAGCAAGAGGGATCCTATTCCCTCCTCGTGCCGCGTGGAACCATACAGCTCCACCAATCCTCTCCCCGAGGTATTTTATCTTCTCGATTTTTATCTTGTTCCGAACTTTCCCTGCATCTCATTGTATTGATATCTCTCTAATTTTTCTTTTGTCTTTATTTTTCTGCAGAACCATCCTACTATGGCTTCCCTTCCTCCTCTTCCTGAGGGTGGAGATGTCGAGGAAAGGGCCGTTATTGCCGATGACAACCAGGAGGCCCCTCTTTTGTGAATGAACCCGCAGATTCTCGAAAATCTGCGGGATCTATTGAAAAGGATGCTGCCTCTGAAGGTACTACATCAGCACAATCTCCTCCTCCTGCTGTTTCTCCAAAGAACAAAAGGAAAAGGAGTGATGTCGAAGATTCCGGGACCTCTCAACCCGAAGAAGCTGCTCCTTCACCACGAAAGGCAGCTTATGACCCATATCTCGAGAGTCTCATCAGTTCGTGAGTTCCCTGTCTCTTTTTATTTTTCTATTCGAAGAATTTTGTTTGCCTTGCTTTTTATGCTGCCACCCTTTTTCGACAGTGATGATGACGAAGAAACACCAACTTTGGATGTGGCTGCTCGAACGAGTACGTCACATACTCTAATTATTTCGGAGCCGCCAGTTGAAGGAGAAGAATCGTCGCCTCCTCAACAAAACGTCGGCGCGTCTACTCCTCCTTCGAGCCCCCTTGTCCCTTCGCCAAAAAGGGCAAGGACTGAAGCAATTCCGGAGTCGAGTCTCCAATTGAGTAGCTCTTCTAACCCTCTCTTGGATGATGTAAGTTCTCAATACTCTTGTCACTGTTTGTGCTTCCTATGTTTGCTTTTCTATTTGCCATTATATTTTCCTCATACCGAAATTTTCTTTCTTTGTCCTTTTCTTTTCTTAACAGCCCATGATCAAAGAGCTTATTCGCATCGGTGCTCAATTCATTGGCTATCGTGAATATGCCAACAAAACTGAAGGTGATGCCTTGCCGCACTCTCTTTTTTTTTACCATTACTCTGTTGCTCCTTTCTTGTCGATTTTTTAACGAAATGTTTAATCTTTCTTGGCAGAAAAACTGTCGGCTATCAACGAGCGTGCCAACGCACTTGCTCAAAAATTAGAGCAAAGTGAAGAGGCTCGTAAGAAAGCCGAATTAGATGCTGTTGAAGCTAGAGCAGAGGCTGACAAGGCCAAGACTGCCGCTGCTGGTGTCGAAGATCTTAGAAAGAGACTTCACACTGCCGAGACTTCGCTGAGCGAGCATATAACTGCACAATCTGCTCGCGAGGAAGCGATCCTTAAGCGTATAAGGACGCAAAGTCGTCGCTTTGTCAGTAAGTATCTGAACCACTTCGTATTCTTTGTATTTTCTTCTCTGCACTCGTTTGTTGCTCAATAAGTTTCTTCCTTGACAGATAGAACAGCTCAAGAGTTTGAACTTGAAGATCCCGACAATGATCCTCTTCTTGACGCCCTTTCATTCCTCGAGTTTCATGGGTCAGAGGCACGCGAAGGCATTGATCAGGCTAAAGCAGGGCTGTCGCGGCTCTTTCCTTATTTCTTCCCAAAGAAAGAGGAACCCGCAACTTTCCTTAACCTCGCCAAGTGCTTTAATCCACCAGAAGATCTTGGGCTAAAGGTGCGTCACGAGAATATGAAGGTTGCCGTGGAAAACACTGTTGCCTTGGTTGCCGATAGCCAGCAAACTATCGACTGGGCGAAAGTTGGCGACACTGATCAGATAGAACAGTCGAGGTGGAAATTGTTGATCAAGGCAGCTAAGCCCAATACGAAGAAAATCCTGGCCTATCTCGGGTTTAAGCCATCTTCAACTCCTAGCTCATCAAGGCCGGAGGTCTAGTTGAATACCTCTTTGCTTTTTCTTTTTAGCGTACCTCTTTCTTTTGTCGTTGTCGCCGTAGTGTTCTTGGCGATAACTGCTTCAGTAGGTCTGTAGAAGGTCCTTCTTTTGTAATAGACATGTATATATTATGGGAATGAATGGAAATCTATCTTTACTCCGTGATTGATGTCGAAATATTTCTTTTTTCCAGTTAATTTTTGACAATTATACGCCAACTCCTGGTCCTTCCAATATTTCGCCTTCTTCTCGCTCAAGGAGAACTCCTGCTGATAGTACACCTGTCGGGGATTCCTTGCCGCAAGAATTGGATGAACTTCGGCAGCAACTTCAGTGTGCGAAAAAGCAAATACTTGTGATGATGGAAAAGTCTCGTAAGTCATCTGAAGCCGAAAAAATTGCGCTTCAGCAAGCTCGCGAGGCCGTTGCTGCTAGGGAAATTGCTGCTTCTGAGGCTGAAAAAGCAACAACTCGAGAAAATTTCATGCTCGAGTTGATGAATGAAGCCAGTGCGGATATGTCGGGTATGCTTGTTTCATCTTCAATATCTTCCGTCTTCACGCTACTTCTCTTAAAGTTTTCTGCTCCTTTGTTTTAATAGGTTCCTTTACTGATGCTGTTGCCGAAGAGGAGAGGGTAAATACTAGGACAAACCTCCTTGTTAACCTTTCCCTTGATCATGGTTCTCTGTTTTGGGCTACCCCGGAGAGGACCCGCCAGATTGTCAGATTTCAGGATCGCGCTTCTCAAACTCGCGACTTCCTTGACTTCTGTACCAAGACCCTGTCTATGGTTTATAACTCCATGTTTCCTCGGAACGTTCAACCAAAAACTCTTCTCGAGTTAATGGAGAAACTTAAGGATGCCCACAGGATTCATGATTTTGTCAGAGCTCAACTGGTAGCTGGCGCCAGATTTGCCCTTATCATGCTTCAACTCTGCCACTCCAAGCTTGACCTGACCCAAGTTGTTGCGAAAGTTCACGAGAAGGTACGGTGTCGAAGAGTTGGTGTTGATCGTATTGACACGAAGGTTTCGCCTATAGCCGAAGAAATGATTGAAGACCTTCTTCGGATGGATGCCGACTTTTTTGCAGATGGTCACTATGCTGATTTTCTTGGCGCTGCTCCTGAAGAAAACAGAGTTACCCTTGATGATATATTGAATCGTGACTAGTTTTTTTCCTTTGATATATAATTCTTCCTTGTGAATCATGATTGTAATTATATTGTGAAGAAAACATCATATTTCTATATTTGTCTAGCCCCCGAGTGTTTTCGGTGGCTGTTCACTGTATAATGCGAGGTTTTGAACCAAAGCATTTATTCAATATGTAGTTTTGGCGAATACCAGCCCCCGAGCTTTTTATTGAGTACTATTTTGTATTTTTTGCTGACTCACGAGGTATTTTAATACCAAGGCGAGGCTTTTCTTTTTGCGAGGAACTATATTGAATTTCGTCGGATTGGGGATTTTGAGCATGTCGATAAAGAAAAGTTATATTGACACTATCTTTATTATATTGCAGCACCGCGAGCCCGACTCATTAAAAACCTTTCCCGGCCCCACTCGGTGCCCCGAAAAAGGAAAAGAGTGCGTCTGAAAACTCACGGGCGTTTCAGTACATTGAAGTTTTACAAGGACTATATTTTAGCTCTAGGCGTAGAACCGCCTGAGTTGCGCCACGTTCCAGGGGTTTTGCTCCTCCACCCCTGTCTTCTTGTCCTTTATCCTGTATGCTCCTCCTCCGATTACTTTCGTGACAATGTAAGGGCCAAGCCATGGTGACTCGAGTTTTTCATGACTTTTTTGCGTGAGCCGAAGAACTAGGTCTCCCACCTGAAAAGATCTTGGCCGCAAACGTCGACTGTGGTAATTCTTCAAGTCCTGTTGGTATTTGGTTACCCTTGATAATACTTCGTCTCGAGCTTCATCGAGTGCATCTACGTCGTCTTCCAATGCTTTCCTGGAAGTTTCTTCATTATACTCTGTGACTCTAGGGGAGTCGTGCTCTATCTCTATTGGTAATACTGCCTCTGCTCCATGGACCAGGAAAAACGGGGTCTCCTGTGTCGCTGTATTTGGTGTTGTTCGGATGCTCCACAACACACTTTGTAGTTCTTCTGGCCAGGTATGTCGAGCTTTTTCCAGTGGTCCTAAAAGGCGTTTCTTGATGCCGTTGCAGATGATGCCATTGGCTTTCTCGACTTGCCCATTGGTTTGAGGATGTGCGACTGACGCAAAGTGCAACTTGATACCCACTTCTTTGCAATAATCTTTGAATTCGTGGGATGTGAAGTTACTGCCATTGTCCGTGACGATGCTATGGGGCACTCAAAATCTGAAGACGAGGCCCTTTATGAATTTTCATCGCGGATGCTCCGTCTGGTGAATTTATCGGCTTCGCTTCTATCCACTTTGTGAATTTGTCGACAGCTACTAGCATGTATTCCTTTCCTCCTGGCCATGACTTGTGTAACTTGCCCACCATATCGAGTCCCCATTGTGCAAAGGGCCACGACAATGGTATTGGTGTTAGTTCTGCTGCTGGAGAGTGAGGTTTTGCGGCAAACCTTTGACACGCATCGCAAGTCCTTACTATTTCTTTGGCGTCCGTGATTGCTGTCAACCAGTAGAATCCTGCCCGAAAAACCTTGGCTGCAATAGCTCGACTACTCGCGTGGTGGCCGCATATTCCTTCGTGTACATCCTTCAGAATTATTCTTCCTTCTTCGGGTGTGACACACCTTTGCAGGACGCCTGAAATACTTCGCTTGTACAATTCTCCTTTGATCACCGTGAAAGCTTTAGAGCGTCGAATTACTCGTCTTGCCTCAACTGGATCATCGGGTATTTCTTTCTTGAGGATGTATGATATATATACTTGCATCCAAGGAACCTGTACCATCATCACAAGCTCTTGTTCCTCTTCATCCTCCGTTGTTTCTGTGAGGGGTGTCGAAGTTTTCTCTTTTGCTTTTTTCTGCACCTTTTTTGGCTTCGTAGATCTCTCCGCTATTTCTTCCCAAAATACTCCTGGCGGGATTGGGAGGCACTGCGACCCGATGTTTGTGAGGACGTCAGCTTCATCGTTGCTCAATCTACTGATGTGATTTACCTCGCATCCATCAAATAGCTTCTCGAGTTCATTGTACACCTTCTTGTATGCTACCATGCTATCATTGACTGCGTCACATTGGTTCATAACTTGCTGAGCCACCAACTGTGAGTCGCCAAAGATTTTTAATCGAGTTGCACCGCAAGCTTTCGCCATCTTCATCCCGTGTATGAGGGCTTCATATTCTGCTTCATTGTTAGATGCGTTAGGGAACGTCATCCGGAGGATATACTTTAATTTGTCGCCTTCAGGTGATATAAGTACTACTCCTGCGCCAGCTCCTTCTACTCTTTTGGACCCGTCCAAATTCATGGTCCAGGTTCTTGACAAGTCTGGGGGTCCTGTGTTTTGCAGCTCCATCCACTCTGCGATGAAGTCTGGCAGAACTTGCGACTTGATTGCTTTTCTTTTTTCGTACGTGATGTCCCGAGGGGAAAGTTCTATTCCCCAAAGGGAGACACGACCCGTAGCTTCTGGATTGTTTAGTATATTTGACAAGGGAGCTTCATTGACCACTATAATCGGGTGTGCCGAAAAATAGTGGCGCAATTTTCGTGCTGTTGTGAACACTCCATATGCTAGCTTTTGGTACTGAGGGTACCTTTGTTTGGATGGCGATAAAACTTCGCTGACGAAGTATACTGGCCTCTGTACTCCGTGAATTTTCCTTCTTCTTCTCGCTCGACAACTAGCACCGTGCTCACCACTTGGGGCGTGGCTGCGATATATAGCAGGAGAGGTTCCTTTTCCTTTGGCGCCACCAAAATTGGTGGTGTAGTCGAGATTGTGCGCTTCAGATCTTCGAAAGCTCTATCTGCTTCTTCGTTCCACTGGAATTTTTCCCCTTGCTTTATCAGAGCGTAGAACGGTAGTGCTCTTTCTCCCAGCCTGGCGGCGAATCTACTTAATGCTGCGACTCGCCCAGTTAACTGTTGTACTTCTTTCAACTTTGTTGGCTTTCTCATTGTTACGATAGCTTGTATTTTATCGGGATTTGCTTCAATCCCTCTTGCTGAGACTAGAAACCCCAGAAGTTCTCCTCGCTGGGACGCCAAAGGAACACTTCGTCGGGTTCAACTTCAGGCAGAATTTGTTAAGGTTGTCAAAAGTTTCCTTGAGATCCTCGATCAATGTTGTCCCCTTTTTTGACGTTATGACGACATCGTCAATGTATACTTGTACATTCTTTCCGATCTGTGTCGCCAAACATTTCTGCATCATCCTCTGATATGTTGCTCCCGCGTTTTTCAACCCGAAGGGCATTGTTTTATAACAAAATACACCGTATGGTGTGATGAACGCTGTTTTGGCTTCGTCGTCTTCTCTTAATCTGATCTGGTTATAACCGAGTATGCGTCCAAAAAGGAAAGACGTTCGCATCCTGCCGTGGAGTCGATAATCTGATCGATCCTTGGGAGGGGAAAGTGATCCTTTGGACAATGTTTATTGAGACACGTAAAGTCGACACACATGCGAAGGACTTTAGTGTTCTTTTTTGGCACCATCACTGGGTTAGCTACCCAAGTGGCTTCGGTGGATATTTCTTTGATGAAACCAGCTTCTCTGAGTCGATCAATTTCTGATAGCATAGCTTTGCGGTTTGGTTCCGAAAAACGCCGCAAAGGTTGTTTCATTGGCCTCGCTAATGGATCCAAGTTTAGGTGGTGCTCGGCAAGTTCCCTGGGTACTCCTGGCATGTCAGCTGGACACCATGCGAAGATTTTCCAGTTCTCACGGAGGAACTCGACGAGCGCGCTTTCCTATGCGATATCCATGTCGCTTGCGATAGATGTCGTCTTTTTCGGGTCTGTCGGGTGAATCTGCACCTCCTTAGAATTTTTCTCGGTGTTGAAAGTTGACTCTTTATTTGGCCTTCCAACGTCTGGCGGTACGTCGTAATCAGTCATACTTTTTGACGCCAAATACTCAGCTTGCATCCCGAAAGTTTCTGATAACCGATGAAAATCCTTGTCGCACTTATCGGCTAAGGCGAAGCTTCCTTTGACTGTGATTGGTCCCTTTGGTCCTGGAAATCTCCACAACAGGTATGTATAGTGTGGTACCGCCATAAATCTAGCATATGCTGGTCGTCCCAACAAAGCGTGGTACTGTGATGGAAAATCCACGACTTCAAATTCCAGCTTCTCGATTCTGTAATTTTCTCGGGTTCCAAACTGAACGTCGAGATTGATCTTCCCCAATGGATAACTTGGTTTCTCCGGTGTGATGCCGTGGAACCTTGTATCTGTCGGCTTCAAGTTTGCTAAGGATATGTTCATCTTCCTCAATGTATCTGCATACATAAGGTTTAAGCTGCTGCCGCCATCTATGAACACTCGAGAAACATCAAATCCCGCAATGACCGCTGGCAAAATAAGTGCTGACTGCCCTGGTCGAGGAACTTGCTGCGGATGATCTGCTATGGTGAAGCCAATGTCTTGCCCTGACCAATTAAGATACTCCACTGTTGGTGGAGGCATTTTCTCTGCCATAAACACCTGTCGTGAGATTACTTTCTGAGCTCTATTGGATGTCCTTCCTTTCTGAATCATCGACACCGCTCCGTTTGAGTTAGGATCAACATAAGGTGGTGGTGGAGGTGCTGCCGCTATTCTGAGCTGATGCCGATTGTCGTCTGTAATCGCGGGAGGTGGTGGCAGGTGAACCTCGCTCCCGGGCTCCCGAGGATTTCTCTCGTGCTGCTCGAGCGTTAGCGTGCTCGCATACCTTAACATTGCCCGAAAATTTCGACGGTCTTTCGCAGGTGCCCCGACTGTCTTTTTCCGTTGCTGTCGAGGAAAAAATGCATCTGGCACGGTCCGTTCATCATGTCTTCGGGGGACACGAAAGGCCTTGGGAACCTAGGCCCGCTATTTTGCCTGTTATCTCCTCGCTGCTCACTGCTTCTCTGATAATCATCTCTGTTGTTTCCTCCTGTGTTTGCCCGAAAACCTGCCAAAATTTGTCCTGGGGCGTCATAGTTCGAGTACTGCCGAGGAAATCTTCGCCTCGGTTGGTAATTTCGACCACGGTCCTCCTCTGGCGACCTGTGCCGTTTGTTGTGGACAGCATCTTCTCCATCTGCCCATCTGTTTGCTATCTCCATTAACGCGGATACTGTCTTTGGATTGGTCCTTCCCAAGTCCTCGACAAAATCTCCACGCCTGATTCCTGCGACAAACGCATCTATTGCTCTCTCGTCAGATATATTTTCTGCCGAGTTTTTGATGATGTTCCATCTTTGGATGTACTTTCTCATTGGCTCATCTGGCTTTTGTCGACATGCTCTCAATTCTTCTAACGACGCAGGTTTTTTGCACGTGGATCTGAAGTTCTTGACGAATACGTCCTCGAAACTTTCCCAGCTGTCGATAGATCCTGGAGTAAGTTTCTTTATCCAAGATCGTGCGGCTCCACTCAAGTGCACCTGAATACTTTGCATGGCTGTTGCCCTAGTCCCTCCAGTTAACTTCACTGTTTCCAGGTAATCGACTAACCAATCTTCTGGATCTTGCAGGCCGTCGAATTTTTTGAAATGATCGGGTAACTTGAATCCTGAGGGGACTCGAGTTTTTCGGACTCTCCTCGTGAAGCATGGTAAGCCGCACATATCTTCATCGTTAAGCTCCGGAGATTGTCGATGATCCCTTCTGCTTTGCCGGGCTCTATCGACCCTTGCTTGTGCTGCTGTGTCTCTTGCTCCGCTTGGTCCTTCAGGGGCTGCCGCCGTTGCTGCTGCAGGTCGTGGACTATTTTGCCTTGCCGCTCCTTCGGGAGGCGTTGATACAAACGCTGTCCCCATAGCTCCAACCCTCGCTATCGCCATATTGTATAATGTTTCCCTTGGATCACCTGGAGGTGGTTTAGATGCGAGGATAAAAGCTTGTGTCGCCATATACCCAGCTTCTGGTGTCTTAGGGATAATGTTCCCTCTTGTATCTATCGACATAAAGGACATGTCGAGGTTTTGAACCAAGTGCTCTCTTTCTGC
Organism: Lolium rigidum; assembly: GCF_022539505.1. NCBI lineage: Eukaryota > Viridiplantae > Streptophyta > Magnoliopsida > Poales > Poaceae > Lolium > Lolium rigidum. The sequence continues at coordinate 94,881,844 of NC_061513.1, forward strand.
TTCGGGTATGTGTTGTAACCTTGATCTTCCTCTGTTCCGAGCCTCCCTGTGGCTATCACCCGAAACTCTAGATTGTCGACTTAGATCTGCCCTTCTCCTGCTGGATGCAGAAGCTGCCTCCTTTCTCCTGTTTAACTCAGCTGTCTGTTTTTCTATTTCTCTGGCAGCTCGTGCGAGCCTATATTGATATGCTTGTAATTCCTCTGGTGTGGCTGTGGTAGCCATTGGTTCTGTACCGTTCATAGCTCTCGCAGCTCTGTCCCACGCTGCTTGTGAAAGTTGAACTCTGTCTCGTGGCTCTGGCCCGACGTATTTGTTGCCTAGCCCTTGTCGCAGATTGGAGGGATCGACATATGGATTTCCCAGATCGTCGAAAGCCTCAGATGTTTCCTCTTGATCCTCAATGGCATAAATCTGATGATATTTTGTACTCAGATCTATGTTGGGTTTGGTGACATCATCGTCGAGATTGATGAAGACCTTGCCCATTGTGATAGATTTGTCGATGAAGTCGTAGCTCGTCGACATCGCTTGAGCCATCGCTTATATATGAGTCCGCGGATGACTCAAACGACATGTCACCGAAGATCTTGGCGAGTTTATCTCTTGCTCCGGTGCCGACGTAGCGTGGTGCCGAAGTTTCTTCTTCTCCTGACTCGGTTGACGATGTATAGCTTGAAAAATCGGAATCGACCGCTGACGATCCCGACGAAATCGGAATTTCGACACGATACGATCCTTCCTTCTCGATGCGAAAGTGGAACCTTCCGAACGTCATCTCCATGGGCTCCGCCAGATACGCATATGCATCCAAACGGGAGGGTGGGCGAGGAACAAAATCGACAGGACCAGTAGCGATCTGTTTACCTCGATCCATTGCGTTGCTTGCGGTTGACGATGTCGAAGATCTTGAACGTGCCATCGAGATCAGATCCTTACGCCTCTAATTCCCACAGACGGCGCCAATTGACAAGGTATCAACTTATCAATGCCTATGGATTGTAGTCTAGGGTTTAGTTGGAAGTAGAGGGCAAGTAGATCTCGAAGGTTTCAGCCGAAAAGTACTCGACGATTATCAAAACTAGGGTTTGCAGACAATGATTCGATGATCTCTTCGTCCCTCGACTCCCCCTTTATATAGGAGGTGGAGCCGAGGGTTTCGTTTCGTACAAGTTACAAAGTCCGGGACGGTTTCTAACTCATCCCGCCAGATTACAAATAACACTTCTTATTACAACTCTAACTTTCCTTAATACATCTTGGGCTCCCGAATCTTCTTATTCTTCGGATAATGGGCCTTCAGTAAATCCCGGGTACTATCTTCGGCAGGCCCATTTGGGATGCCTATGTCACCAGGGGGTGCCCACACCACATGGCGGCGCGACCAGGGGTGGGCCCGCGCCCCCCTATGGTGTGGGTCCCCTGCTAGCCGCCTCCGACTCTCCTTCGATGTTCTGGAACCCTCCGTGGAAAATAGGAAGTTTGGCTTTTGTTTCGTCCAATTCCGAGAATAGTTCCTGTGTAAGATTTCTGAAACCAAAAACAGCAGAAAACAGGAACTGACGCTTCGGCATCTTGTTAATAGATTAGTTCCGAAAAATGCATCAAAACGATATAAAGTATGAATAAAACATGTAGGTATTATCATAAAACTAGCATGGAACATAAGAAATTATATATACGTTGGAGACGTATCACCCCCGAGATAGGGTTGACGGCGGCGGCGTCTCTGGAATTGTTCTCGTATTTTGGCTCTCGGTACTAGGGTTTTCGGGGACGAAGGAATAAATAGGCGAAGGGGCAGCGTCGGGGGAGCCAGGGGGCTCCCTCCCCACATGTCGGCGCGGTGGGCCCCACAGCCGCGCTGCCCTATGGTGTGGCCCCCTACTGGCCTTCCTCGACTCTTCTTCGGTCTTCTGGAACACTTCGTGGAAAATAGGGCCGTGGGCTTTTGTTTCGTCCAATTCCGAGAATATTTGTAAACTAGATTTTCTGAAATCAAAAACAGAAGAAAACAGGAACTGGCACTGTGGCATCTTGTTAATAGGTTAGTCCTAGAAAATGCATAAAAACATTATAAAGTATGAATAAAACATGTAGGTATTGTCATAAAACTAGCATGGAACAAAAGAAATTATAGATACGTTGGAGGCGTATCATGTATCTCAACTATAGGCCATCCATACCGGGACAACATGAACAACAGATGTTGAGCATCCTCTCTAACTCTCTCTCACACTTTTTTCTCATACTCGTTTTTCTTTCTTTTCTTTTCCCACTCTCTTTTTTCACAACTCTTTTTCTCTTACTTTTTTCACTCGTATTATAGATGATGCTCCTTGCTGAAACTTTCACCATGATTAAGCATGACTTTGGTTAGCGGCCCATTGCTCTTCTCTAACAATGCATGCCTAGTTGCTTAAAATAACCGTCATTCATTCCACAAGAGATAGCCATCAACAAAACAAAATAAATGATGATCAACGCAGGGTGCAATACCCTAAAAGTGCAATGTTGAAAGACTTCGCCAATAAACATGGTTACGGTCTAGCTCATTACTCATAATCAGTAAAGCCAACAACATGCATAGTGGAATTTCCTACCAAACCTTACTTTCTTGATCTTTAAATTACACAAAAAGGAAACTTTGAAAAGGTTGGAGGCAAAACACATACATTATACTTGGAATAGCAAGTTCTATGTAGGTAGGTATGATGAACATTGCATTTCAGTTGAGCTTGGAAACAAATCTATGCTTGTGTAAGAATTCAAATCTTTTGGCTAGCAAGAGGTCTAAAAGCATGCAATAGTATCCATAGACTATTCATTCATCATTAATCAATGATACTTAAAATTAAACATCTATGTATACTAGCAAGAAGTAGCACTGAATAAGGCACATAACAAATAAACACTTAATAGAGCATGTGAGACTAGAAATACCATACATAAAATTAATTTTAGCTTTTAGGCATTCCTCCTTTTCTTTTATAATCATGCAACTTATTGTACTTCAGACATTCGGAGATAAAGACTTTGGTAGAGTAGCTTATACACATGCACTATAAACACTCAATATGATGGTCCTCTCATAAAACAAAACAAAACTAGAACCAAATAAAACAAGGACACTTCAAGTTTTTGCGAAAATTCTATGTTGCTCAAACATAGCCTCTAATAGTAAAAAAAGTAAGATTTGGGGAAGTTGCTGTCCTGAAAACAGATTCTGTATTGTCGCCATAAAAATTTGTATAAATAGCCAGAGCGGAATTTTGAGCTGATTTTTTTTTGCATATGATCCAGGTTATTATCTAATTTTCGTTAGTTGACCACTTTTCGAGATGATCAACAGAAGATGTTTGAAAAAATCGATTTTTACCTGCTATTCTGTTTTGGCAGATTTCTGCCACTATTTGCATTTGCCTCTTAATATTTTTCTTTTTGAGTTCGTTTGATTCAAGAGTTTTTTGAAGTGTTGCTATGATTGCTAATGCTCTAATAGATGTTTGATATATGTTAGTAATAAACCTAAGTGGATATGTTTATTTTGATTGAACTAATGTTGCTAATAAAGAATTGTGTGAAGTTTTGTATGAAGGAAGTTTTCAAGTGTAGGGAGAGAAGAATGATGTAATGAGATGAAATATGGACAAAAGCTCAAGCTTAGGGATTCCCCTGCACCCCAAGAAACATCCAAGAGGTACAATCATCAAAGCTTTGGGATGCCCAAGGCATCCCCTCTTCATCAACAAAGCAACAGGTCATCTCTCTATGCGCTATATTTTTATTACTTCCTACGCTATGTGTCGTTCTTGGAGCGTCTTTATTTTTGTTTTTTTGCTTTGTTTTGCTTTGTTTGCTATAGAATATGGTTGGATCCCGGCATATTTGTTTTGGAGAGAGACATGCTCTGTTTTAATTGCATAGAACGCTCTAGTTCGGTCTTATTGTTCTGTGAGTGTTCTAGTTTGCTAGTACCGCGTTTAGCTCTTTTTATTTCACTCAAATTATGTTCAGAGCTCGTTAGTTTTCTTTATTTGTGTATTATTATCTCTCTGGTCCATATTGTTTTTTTTTATCTCTGAGAGTTATTTCAAATAAGTTGATTGGTGTTGGAGACGAGTAAAATGTTTCATGTCTATAGTGATGCAAAAGGAAGCTTGTCTAGACTGTGGTATGCCATGTTGGCTGTTATTCTTGTCATATGATTAGTATTTATTGTTGTAGAATGACTTGTTTCAAATAGCTGAGAGTGCATATTGTTTCATTGAAAGAATCATGTGTTGTTTCTATCATAAAAGCATAATATTGTGGTATTCTCCTTTGATGCTTTATTGGGTTGACTTGGCACATGCTTATACCATGTTATGACTACTATCAGTCAACTAAAGCCTCTATGATCATTTATTTTTTACTTGTAATATCACTTTATGCTTTTGTTGATAATGTTTTGTCGCTATGCATGATTATGGCCATTACCGCTCTCTTAGTTGGTCGCTCCCAGTCTTTTGCTAGCTTTTGCCTGGACTGAGTATGAACTCTACTCGTGCATCCAACCAGCATAAACCATATCTACCTACTAGCATTATTGATATTCTAAGTATATTCATGACGTTTTTATTTATCTTCCAAATTAAATTTTGGCATGAGAAAATTAGTCAGTAAAGCTCTCACGAACTTGATGGCACATTTACTTTCTTGCACTTAATAAACTTGATCATTGTGACTATCTTATGAAGTTTATATGTTTGCAAATTGCATGTTGGGAGTTAGCACAACCATGCTTTCATGGGGAACGCTTTCAACATTGCACTTATTCAAATTTAGTTGATGTCATGTTATTTTGCTTATGGATGCCTGGAGTTTGTGTACGTGTTAGAGCTAGTCCCAAAATTATTATTGATTGATTCATGCTTATGACTATTGATTGTTCTTAAATTACTTGTATCTAGTCACCCTTTCAACTTTAAAGGTGTCCTAGCATTTATGTTTTGCTACTTCATAAAGGATATGCTGAATACCACTTTGCTATGTTTTATCTATGCTCATAAACAAACAGTTGCTTTCAATGCACTATTATTCACGATCCTTTGTTTCAGTTACTTCTCATGTTATAACATAGTTGCTATGTTATATTGTTAGAATTATATCTATCATGCCTATATTTAGAATACTTTGATCCCAGCTCATAATGCTTTAAAATGCTTGGATCAAGATTGTGTTGGCTTCATGTCACCTAAAAAAATATTTTTTTATCACTTACCCACTCGAGGACGAGCAGGAGTTAAGCTTGGGGATGCTTGATACATATCAAACGTATCTATAATTTTTTATGCTCCATGATTGTTTTACACCAATTTATATATGTTTTGCTCATGCTTCGTTGCACTTTTATACATTTTCTGACACTAACCTAACAATATGCCACAGTGTCATTTCCTTGTTTTTTGTTGTTTCGTATTTCAGAAAATTTGTACATGAAATATTCTTGGAATTGGACGAAACAAAAGACGAAGTCAATATTTTACCGTAACGAAGACGGAGTCCAGAAGGGGGTCGAAGAAAGGCAGCAGGGCAGCCAGACCAGCCCTAGGCGCAGCCTGGCCCTGGCCCGCGCCTAGGGGTGGTGTGGGCCCCCTGGCCTCCACCGACATCGCCCCTCCGCCTATTTATTCACAATCTCGGGAAAACCTTGAACACCGGAGCCTCCATCCACGAAAAGTTCCGTCGCGGCCGCCATTGCAGACCCTAGCTCAGGAGGGTTTTAAAGCTCTTCCCGGCACCCTGCCGGAGGGGGAGATCATCGCTGGAGGCATCTACATCGCCATGCCCGCCTCCGAAGTGATGCGTGAGTAGTTCATCCCTGGACTATGGGCCCATATCAGTAGCTAGATGGTTATCTTCTCCAATTTGTGCCTCATGTTTAGATCTTGTGAGCTGCCCTACATGATCAAGATCATCCTTATGTAATGCTATATGTTGTGTTTGCTGGGATCCGATGAATATTGTGTACTATGTTGAGACCGATTATATATTCTTGTCATATGTTATTTGTGATCTTGCATGCTCTCAGTTGTTAGTAGATACACTGGCCAAGTATATATGCTTGTGACTCCAAGAGGGGGTATTTATGCTTTCACAAAACATATTACAAATGCTCTCATAAAAGCTAGAGAGGAGAAACTAAAACTTGAAACTTCTATTCCTAGAAAGCTAGAGGATGGTTGGGGGCCCATCATTAAAATGAGGGTCAAAGATTTTGATTGTAATGCTTTATGTGATCTTGGTGCAAGTATTTCTGTTATGCCTAAGAAAGTCTATGATATGCTTGACTTGCCACCATTGAAAAACTGTTATCTGGATGTTAATCTTGCTGATAATGCTAAAAAGAAACCTTTGGGGAGAATTGATAATGTTCATATTATGGTTAACAATAACCTTGTCCCCGTTGATTTTGTTGTCTTGGATATTGAATGCAATGCATCTTGCCACATTATATTGGGAAGACCTTTTTCTTCGAACCGTTGGTGCTACTATTGATATGAAGGAAGGTAATATTAAATATCAATTTCCTCTTAATAAAGGTATGGAACACTTCCCTAGAAAGAGAATGAAGTTACCTTATGATTCTATTATTAGAACAAATTATGATGTTGATGCTTCGTCTCTTGATGTTACTTGATATACACTTTCTGCGCCTAGCTGAAAGGCGTTAAAGAAAAGCGCTTATGGGAGACAACCCATGTTTTTACTACAGCACTTTGTTTTATATTTGAGTCTTGGAAGTTGTTTACTACTGTAGCAACCTCTCCTTATCTTAGTTTTATGTTTTGTTGTGCCAAGTAAAGTCTTTGATAGTAAAGTAAATACTAGATTTGGATTACTGCGCAGAAACAGATTTCTTTGCTGTCACGAATCTGGGTCTAATTCTCCGTAGGTAACTCAGAAAATTAAGCCAATTTACGTGAGTGATCCTCAGATATGTACGCAACTTTCATTCAATTTGGGAATTTTCATTTGAGCAAATCTGGTGCCCTAATAAAATCCATCTTTACGGACTGTTCTGTTTTGACAGATTCTGCCTTTTATTTCGCATTGCCTCTTTTGCTATGTTGGATGAATTTCTTTGATCCATTAATGTCCAGTAGCTTTATGCAATGTCCAGAAGTGTTAAGAATGATTGTGTCACCTCTGAACATGTAAATTTTTATTGTGTACTAACCCTCTAATGAGTTGTTTCGAGTTTGGTGTGGAGGAAGTTTTCAAGGATCAAGAGAGGAGTATGATACAATATGATCAAGGAGAGTGAAAGCTCTAAGCTTGGGGATGCCCCGGTGGTTCACCCCTGCATATTCTAAGAAGACTCAAGCGTCTAAGCTTGGGGATGCCCAAGGCATCCCCTTCTTCATCGACAACAATATCAGGTTCCTCCCCTGAAACTATATTTTTATTCCGTCACATCTTATGCACTTTGCTTGGAGCGTCGGTTTGTTTTTGTTTTTGTTTTGTTTGAATAAAATGGATCCTAGCATTCACCGTATGGGAGAGAGACACGCTCCGCTGTAGCATATGGACAAGTATGTCCTTAGGCTCTACTCATAGTATTCATGGCGAAGTTTCTTCTTCGTTAAATTGTTATATGGTTGGAATTGGAAAATGCTACATGTAGTAATTCTAAAATGTCTTGAATAATTTGATACTTGGCAATTGTTGTGCTCATGTTTAAGCTCTTGCATCATATACTTTGCACCCATTAATGAAGAAACACTTAGAGCTTGCTAATTTGGTTTGCATATTTGGTTTCTCTAGAGTCTAGATAATATCTACTCCCTCCGTTCTTTTTTAATTGACTCAAATTTAGTACAAAGTTGTACTAAATCTGAGTCAATTAAAAGAGACCGGAGGGAGTAGTATTGAGTTTTGAACAACAAGGAAGACGGTGTAGAGTCTTATAATATTTTCAATATGTCTTTTATGTGAGTTTTGCTGCACCGTTCATCCTTGTGTTTGTTTCAAATAACCTTGCTAGCCTAAACCTTGTATCGAGAGGGAATACTTCTCATGCATCCAAAATCCTTGAGCCAACCACTATGCCATTTGTGTCCACCATACCTACCTACTACATGGTATTTATCCGCCATTCCAAAGTAATATGCTTGAGTTCTACCTTTAAAATTCCATCATTCACCTTTGCAATATATAGCTCATGGGACAAATAGCTTAAAAACTATTGTGGTATTGAATATGTACTTATGCACTTTATCTCTTATTAAGTTGCTTGTTGTGCGATAACCATGTTTCTGGGACGCCATCAACTATTCTTTGTTGAATATCATGTGAGTTGCTATGCATGTCCGTCTTGTCTGAAGTAAGAGAGATCTACCACCTTTATGGTTGGAGCATGCATATTGTTAGAGAAGAACATTGGGCCGCTAACTAAAGCCATGAATCATGGTGGAAGTTTCAGTTTTAGACATATATCCTCAATCTCATATGAGAATAATAATTGTTGCCACATGCTTATGCATTAAAGAGGAGTCCATTATCTGTTGTCCATGTTGTCCCGGTATGGATGTCTAAGTTGAGAATAATCAAAAGCGAGAAATCCAAAATGCGAGCTTTCTCCTTAGACCTTTGTACAGGCGGCATGGAGGTACCCCATTGTGACACTTGGTTAAAACATGTGCATTGCGATGATCCGGTAGTCCAAGGTAATTAGGACAAGGTGCGGGCACTATTAGTATACTATGCATGAGGCTTGCAACTTGTAAGATATAATTTTCATAACTCATATGCTTTATTACTACCGTTGACAAAATTGTTTCATGTTTTCAAAATAAAATCTCTAGCACAAATATAGCAATCGATGCTTTCCTCTTTGAAGGACCATTCTTTTACTTTTATGTTGAGTCAGTTCACCTATCTCTCTCCACCTCAAGAAGCAAACACTTGTGTGAACTGTGCATTGATTCCTACATACTTGCATATTGCACTTGTTATATTACTCTATGTTGACAATTATCCATGAGATATACATGTTATAAGTTGAAAGCAACCGCTGAAACTTAATCTTCCTTTGTGTTGCTTCAATACCTTTACTTTGATTTATTGCTTTATGAGTTAACTCTTATGCAAGACTTATTGATGCTTGTCTTGAAGTACTATTCATGAAAAGTCTTTGCTTTATGATTCACTTGTTTACTCATGTCATTACCATTGTTTTGATCGCTGCATTCATTACATATGTTTACAAATAGTATGATCAAGGTTATGATGGCATGTCACTTCAGAAATTATCTTTGTTATCGTTTTACCCGCTCGGGACGAGCAGAACTAAGCTTGGGGATGCTGATACGTCTCCGACGTATCGATAATTTCTTATGTTCCATGCCACATTATTGATGATATCTACATGTTTTATGCACACTTTATGTCATATTCGTGCATTTTCTGGAACTAACCTATTAACAAGATGCCGAAGAGCCAGTTGCTGTTTTCTGCTGTTTTTGGTTTCAGAAATCCTAGTAACGAAATATTCTCGGAATTGGATGAAATCAACGCCCAGGATCCTATTTTGCCACGAAGCTTCCAGAAGACCGAAAGGGATACGAAGTGGGGCGACGAGGCGCCGCCACCATAGGGACGCGCGGCCAGAGGGGGGCCCGCGCCGCCCTATGGTGTGGGCCCCTCGTCAGCCCTCCGACTCTGCCCTTCCGCCTACTTATAGCCTCCGTCGCGAAACCCCTGATAGGAAGAACCACGATACGGAAAACCTTACTGAGACGCCGCCGCCAATCCCATCTCGGGGGATTCTGGAGATCTCCTCCGGCACCCTGCCGGAGAGGGGATTCATCTCCCGGAGGACTCTTCACCACCATGGTCGCCTCCGGAGTGATGAGTGAGTAGTTCACCCCTGGACTATGGGTCCATAGCAGTAGCTAGATGGTTGTCTTCTCCTCATTGTGCTTCATTGTTGGATCTTGTGAGCTGCCTAACATGATCAAGATCATCTATCTGTAATTCTATATGTTGTGTTTGTCGGGATCCGATGGATAGAGAATACCATGTTATGTTAATTATCAAGTTATTAACTATGTGTTGTTTATGATCTTATTAGTAGAGGCTCTGGCCAAGTTGATGCTAGTAACTCCAAGAGGGAGTATTTATGCTCGATAGTGGGTTCATGCCTACATTGATATCTGGGGGAGTGACAGAAACCCCTAAGGTTGTGTTGTGTTGTTGCCACTAGGGATAAAACATTGATGCTATGTCTAAGGATGTAGTTGTTGATTACATTACGCACCATACTTAATGCAATTGTCCGTTGCTTTGCAACTTAATACCGGAAGGGGTTCGGATGATAACCTCGAAGGTGGACTTTTTAGGCATAGATGCAGTTGGATGGCGGTCTATGTACTTTGTCGTAATGCCCAATTAAATCTTACTCGTACTTATCATGACATGTATGTGCATTGTTATGCCCTCTCTATTTGTCAATTGCCCGACTGTAATTTGTTCACCCAACATGCTTTTATCTTATGGGAGAGACACCTCTAGTGAACTGTGGACCCCGGTCCATTCTTTTATACTCGAAATACAAATCTGCTGCAATACTTGTTCTTTACTCGTTTTCTCTCCAAACAATCATCTTCCACACAATACGGTTAATCCTTTGTTACAGCAAGCCGGTGAGATTGACAACCTCACTGTTTCGTTGGGGCAAAGTACTTTGGTTGTGTTGTGCAGGTTCCACGTTGGCGCCGGAATCTCTGGTGTTGCGCCGCACTACATCCCGCCGCCATCAACCTTAAACGTGCTTCTTGGCTCCTCCTGGTTCGATAAACCTTGGTTTCTTTCTGAGGGAAAACTTGCTGCTGTGCGCATCATACCTTCCTCTTGGGGTTCCCAACGAACGTGTGAATTACACGCCATCAGCCACCGTCGACGCACAAGAGGACGCCACGGCGACGACAAACTCCACGTCCCGGCCGCCATTCTGGACCGCGCGACCGACGACGACCCGCCTTGATCATATTAATACACGGCCGAAGCCCTCCTCGCTCGTGTTCTTCCCTTTTCCCCAATTCATCAAACCCTAGCCCGTATAGTCTCCGGCTATCACCACCGGTAGGGATCTCACCGAGCCCCGGCGTGGTCGCCATCGTCTTCACCACCCTCGACTTGCTCCTCCTACACATGGAATCGAGCCGTAGCCTCCCGGAGCACCGTCGTCGACTCCATCTTCTCCGACGGCCGGAGCAGAAGATTCCGGCGAACCAGCCATCCCCTGGCCTCGCCGCCACGCGCATCATGCTCAGGGTGAGCCACTAGTGCTCAAGCACCCCATATCCTCTTCAATTTCGCCCTCAATCGTGATCGCCACGGTAGCCTGCGAGCGCCGCCGCTCGGCCTCGCCGGCGAGCGAGTTCCGGCGACCAATTCGGGGCGGCGTTAATACCAGTAGGTTCGTCTCGACGCGCTTAATCTTGTGGTGTCGTTAGTTTGCCCGGGGAAGCACCACAACGCCGGCGATCCCCGTCACTGGCCGCCGGTGACACACATGGTGGCCACGTCAAACACCACGTGGTCGCCAGCGTGGACACGGCCTACCAGTCATGGACTGTGTGGGTGTTCTGTCCGGGTAGCTTTAACAGTTTCCGTTTAAATTCAAAATTCATAAATTACTGTAACTTCAAATAATTATAGAAAATTCATTTTAAGTCAGAAAAATATAAATGAGATATCAAAATTCTTAGAAAAGAAAACTCTATCCAATAAAAATATAATATGAAATTTTTATTTATAATAAAAATTTAAGTATTTAATACTTATTAATTAAGCATTTTCTCTTATTCATAATTGAATTAAAAATTCAATAACTAGGAAAAGATTATAAAATAAATCAAAACCAGTAAAGTAAATAAATAAAATATTAAAACTAATTTTCCTTATCTGGAACTTATTAAACCTTTATTATTGAGATTTAAACCCTAATTAATAATTATCTTAATTATTAATCTATACCTAATAATAAAGAAAATAAGGTTTCCTTGGTTCGGTCCGTCACAATATTTTCGTCCGTCGTTGTGAACGCCTTGGTCCGTCCCACGATTGATCGTATCGTACAACCAATAACGTGTTTGATAAAAAAAAAAAGTGTTTGGTACAAACTCGACCCTGCTAACTGGCTCACAGCCGGAGACCTGACTTTGTCACAATCTGGAAAGAGATAGGTGGATCCGATGGAAACTCCGCTTCCAGCACGACAAAGAAAGTAATCTTGTGCTTATAAAAGTCCAGTCGTAGCGTTTCCTCGATCGATTGAGTCGTGCGTGCTACTCGGCGATCCCTTTCCTTACCAGACGAGAAGTCGTCTCCGCGAAGCACTGACCTATCCCTAGCCTCCGCCATCTCGGTCGTCGGTGCCGTCTGAAGGGACCTCTACGATTCGAGCTACTGCCAACCGTCGTCGGCGCAATGAGCTTCGGAAGTACTCCGTAGGGTTGAAGGGTCTGCTGCGATTTGAGGTCCTGCCTCGACCGTCCGGCAGCCGCGGTGTGGAGGAGATGGATTCCTACTATGGGCCGATATGGCTCCTGGTCCTGGACCCCTTATTCTTGCAGAAGAGCCAGTGCTTCATGTCTGCCTTGTAGAGGCACTAGCGGGAGCCGATCGGTCAGGTCGTGTACGCCGATGCAGAGGCCCTGCCCCTAGAGGAGTTGGACATAGCTGGTTTCCCAAGTATAGATGACGAAGGCCTTGACTTTCTAAGGAGAGGGAGTAATTCAATCCAGGTAATCACGTTTCAGGGATACTGGTTTGGAGAAGATGTCGTCTGCTGGCCCCGATCTCATCTGGGAGATGCTCAACTTCTCGCTGTCTGATTGGACTAGACGAATCAAATCAAACCATGAACGAGAAGCTGTTGGATTTTTCATCTGTCAGGGGATACAACATATTACTACAAGGGTAAATGCCAGAAGAAATTTGCGCCATATGATTCCTAAATAGTAGATGCATCTGTCACGGGTTGCATTGCTAAGATGTGAAAATTATTGCTAAATTTGTAACTGTACTCAAGTGTTGCTACTTTCAGTGTTCTTCAGATCTCACTCTCCAGAATTATGAACCACTAATAGAAGATGATGTAACACACTTAATTTCAGAGAAATTCACTGAGGAAGTTGGTCTGAAAAAAAATTCTGTTCCGAGCTGAGTTAGCATTGACAGATTCATTGTACAACAAATATAAACTCATGCATCTCTTCACCGCCATGTAACAACTTAATCTATATTCTCTGGCGCGGATTGACTAGACAAACGAGCGGTCATATACTATGCTAATAATACAATCATACTGTCTATATTATAGAGTGCAACTTTTAGTTCGTAATCTTTGTACTCTGGCCAATTGATCTAAATAGATCACCCGTTCCGTATGGATGAGAGAAGGTGCACTGAAACACCTTTGCTAACTTTTTAGTATTATGTTATATAACTTCCATGGTGACATAACCGAGACATGAGTGTTGCACAAGGGCTGGTGAGTTTATGTCATGCCATGTATCATGTATAGCTCAATAGACGATAAAAACTCACTTACAATAATCAGTACATGTGATCAGCTTGGCTTCGCGGATGCTCGGCTCCGGCTGCAGCAATTGTATCCTCCTTGATTGGAAAATATAGAGCTGGAGTTGCAAGTGGATTTCGACTCCTTCTAAAAACTCACTTACTACTTGACATGTATGGGTTTCTGGAGATTTTTGGAGAGATTCTCCACCTGAATCTATTGCATTTGAAAAAAGGCTCAAAAGCAAATTATTTACAGCAGAGGTATATGAGACAGACGGAGAGAAGGTAGGCGACCAGTGAGAGAGAACATGCCAAAACATCTAGCAAAAGCGCGCGCCATACGTGATCACAGCTCCGCGGGCAGCCTCGGGAGCCTGAGCACTCCACAACTCGGCGTCACACACCAGCATGCAAAAAGGAGCTGGAGGAGGGAAGGGCGATCATGTTGGAACACGACCCCGTTTATGTGATCTGGTTTGGAGGTATAGTAGGGATTTTCTCAACAGATAAAACTTGCTGGAGGCAATCGAGCATTTCATCTGGCATCGATGGTCATGTGGCATCTCTTTTGGATAATCTGGTGCAGTATGATTTACTCTTAGTCGGTGGATTCACAAAAATCTTTTATGGGAATTATTAATTGCGATTTATCAGAATACAAAAATACTAGCGTTCAGCAAATATTAGCATGTACTACTTTCTGGAATGCAGCATGAGTACCAAGTTTAAGTTTAGGGTATGTGTCACCACGTCTCTTTTTCATACAGTATATAATAATCAGTACATGTTACACACACATACATGTTAAAATACACGCCCAATACATACTACACTTATTTTAACACATTGTATTGTGTACATTCCGCTATAATCTTGATAATTTTATCATTAACTTTTTACTAAACATAGTATAATTATTTTTACTGAACCAGCCATTATTTTTACTAAATTTTTTTGTTTGAATCCATATCTTACTGAAATTTAAGGCACCCACCATCATTATAAGTTTGTGGTATTACAAGTCGGTGCAGCGAGAGGCTTACAATCCAATATTGTTATGAATAGTAGAAAATGGGATCACCGTCGATGATGATGATAAAGAGGAGAAGTATCAGCATAGATGGTTTGCTAGAGCGTTTGAGTATTTGGTGACCCGGTGCAACGCACGGGCACTTTTACTATCCATTACAAAAATAATAAAAAGCCGAATTCAATATTATTTTTATTTCTAAGTAAGTAATAACTTCAACTTTATAATGAAGTTATTAATCCAATAATTATAGGGTAATTAGCAAACCCTAGTTCCATTATAAATAAAGTGATAACCTCATCATTTCATGTGTAAACCCAAAACCCTAATTCACTAGAAACCCTAGCTCCACTATTTTATGTGTGAACCCTAAATTGTTTCCAAACCTAAACCCAAGTACCATGTGATCATGTTACTTCATTAGTTATCATATCTAGCAACTAAATACTAGATCAAATCCACATAAAATATGGGAACCCTATCACTACTAATCGGTATCTCATGTGTTCATCCTCAGACCTAAATAATCTAGTAGGATCAACCAAGTGTAAAACCCTAGTTCATATTCCCAAGACCACCATCCTTAACTATCCAGGATTAACATCACACCGTTGTGATGAACCCTAATAGTAACCATGATTAATGATTACATTACTTAACCTTGTTCCATTAAACCCTACTAGTGTGGGATACTTCTCAACCATCCTATTTAGGAACCAACCCTCCCTTACTTAGTGGATCAAATAGCAAACCCTAGACAATCTCAATCCTAATTGATATACTTCTTATTAGTTAAGAAGTATGTTCTTCAAAAGTTATTCTTTTGAAGAAAATATAGAATAGTCATCAACCCTGCCTAATAGAATCTATAAACCCTAGCCAGCTATCACCAACAAGGTATACCAACCTTGATAACACCATTTTTAATCAATTACCTAAGATATGCTTCCAACCTTGTTAGGATCCATGTAATATCTGCTCAAGAACTAGTTAAAGCCATAGTAAACCATAGAACCCCACAACCCTAATTATCATACTTGTTCTTTATTTAAGAACATGTTCTTCAAAAGTTATTCTTTTTGAAATATATAATAAATAATCATCAACCATGCACTATAGGACTTAAAATTGACAACTTCTCCTTACTTATTATTACAACTACTATCCTTTAGTATGTATGCTTGTTATTATGCATTCTACCACTTGTTTATGATTCTAAGACAACAAAACCATAATAAGAACCTTGTTTGTGAATCACTCTAAAAGTGCAACACACCTTGAACTAATCAGTACCACTCACTAATAATCGGGGTTAGATCACGCTTAGAGCGATTGCATCTCATACTTATGCATTATTGCATCCTTGCCAATCTTTTAAACATCGTCCTTACCGGACGATGATGCTATTTCAGAATTTGGAGTTATTGCGTATCGAAGACCTTGACTGCATAATCTTGCAGTCAAGAAAGGCAAGTTCATCGCTTGCTCATGTCATTTGAGTATCTTTATCAAATTACTTGCAAAGTACTATGATTATCACTATTGCATAAAAACCAAAACTACTACTTTCATAACTATGAATATGACTATGTGGTGGCCAATGGAACCATGGATTGTGTTGATATGGTGGAGGTTCCATTGCAAGGGTTTATATCCATCTAGGATTAAACAACAAATGTCGCCAGTGATTCTTGTGCCGTAATAACCGTGTTAACCATAAGATCCGGAGTGGGACGGAGTAGTCAAAAGTGTTTCCACCTCTCGTTCATCAACGGATGCGCTTTACCGTAGTACACTTGTAATCCAAGGGGGCAAGCGGTGAGGCTGGGGACTCCTAAGTCCCCACGGCATTGTCCGTAGTACACTTGTCGTTGCCTAATCGACGGTACCTCGGAGGAGGGATCCTCACGAGGGGGAGAAGAAGTAGGGGCCATAGGGCGGAGTGCACACGGGACGGTGGTACGCGAGTTACCCAGCTTCGGAACACCTGCACGATGACAGGGCCTACCGCTGCTTGTCCGGAATTATCCGGGCGCTTTCGCGTTGTTACAATGAGTTGTGGTTGTGCCTCTAGGGCTCCCGGGATCCGGCTTATAAAGGCGCACGGATCTAGGGTTTACATGGAGAGTCCTAGCCGGAATACAAGTTGCCTAACTACGGTACAATGTCTTGCCGTGTACGTCAAGGATCCGCCTTCCTCCGGTACGTGCTGGATCCGGATACTTCATGGGCTGTCACGGATCCGGCCTCCTTCGTAGGTCGGTTGAGATCCGGCTTCTCGTTCTCGGGCTGGACTTCATCCTTCGGGATCTACGAGCAACTGGGCCGCCCGATGGGCCACATGCCTCACCACCATCTATGGGCCACCCGGGCTTGCCGGATCTAGGCCATGCCGTCGATATACCCATAAAGTATACCCACAACAGTAGCCCCCGAAGTTCTCCGAGATTCATCATTCCTCCGACTTCATTCAGCTCGGATCCGAAGAGAATCTTGAAGAGCTTCAAAAACTTCTACTTGATTCCGGGTTCATTCACTCGGAATTCCTTCGTCTTCATATTAGGTATCACAACGGAGATTCCGTTTTTCCCGCGCACAACCTCCTTTTTTCCCGCGCTAAATTTTCGCAAATGCCAATCTTTAGCCGGAAATTTCGGGAGCGCATGGTTAAATTACCTTCACGTCATTTTACCGCATTTGACCTAAAACACGTGTCGTTCATCCAACGGTGCGACCGTTCCGTTTCCGCCGTTGGATCCGAATCCCGAATCTCCGCGCGTGGCCTATAAATACCCCCGCGGTTCGGTAAATTTTCATTCTTTCACCTCTCCTCACCACTTCGTCTTCCTCCTCGCGCCGCGCCGCCCAACAGATCTCGACCCCGACGAACTTCGCCACGGTGAGCTCCACGCGCCGCCAGCCCAAGCCTCCCCTCACGCCAAGATTCCTGCGGTTGAACGGGAATTTCTCCCCGCCGCCGATTCGTGGTCTTCGCGGGGCAGTTCTCCTCAAGTTCGGCGACCTCGTCTTCACCGGAGCTCCGTCGAGCCACCGCGCCATTAGCGGTAAGTGCGCCGGCCTTGTAGAAGATAGACTTAGTGTAGAAGATAGATTAAGTGATCCGGGTACTCAAACAATTTGTATGGGCGCAGCCGGAAGCATGCCACTTGATTCATCGCACTGTACTGGTAGCTCTCCGAGTAGCCCGGATCCCAATCCAGTAGAACCAATATGTCCGGATCCCATAGCATTCCTGCCACCATATATTTCCGACATCAGGCTAGCTCAACCATTTTCCGCATCTTCCAGCACCGCGCCAAGCCGGATCCCCTCCCTCAAAGAGCTTCAAGAAGAACTCGAGGGACAAGCTAGGATGGCAGCCAAAGTACATGAGACGGAAAACAAGAAGGCATCCAAGGCCCGGATCCGTGAAGGAGAGCGGGGTCAATGGTGGCCTTGCGCAACTACCGATGTGGAGCTTAGAGAGCTCCAGAACGAGGGCATGATCTCCTCTCACTGGAGCTTCACTCGTGACTCCGACGTCCCCAAACCTGAAGCCGGAGAAATTGTTATGACCAAGGCTTGGGTGGAACGCGGACTTTCACTTCCCTGTTCGGAATTCTTTCTCTCCGTCCTCAACACATACGGGCTCCAGCCCCACAACATCTGCCCAAACTCATACCTCCTCCTGTCCAACTTCGTAACTCTCTGCGAAGGGCACCTTGGGATCCGACCAGATATCAAACTATGGCAGTTCTTCTTCCGGGTGAAGAAAGAAACCAAGGACAAAGCAATGGTGAACTGTGGGAGCATGACGTTCATGCTCCGCACTAGCCGTATGTATCCTCCCCACGACTCGCATGAATCCGTTCGGTACTGGAACGCCGGATGGTTCTATGAGAAGAACGCTTCAGTTCCGAAGGTCCATGAAGGCCTCCCCCAGTTTGTCAACAAGCCTCCGGAAGAACTCGCAAGCTGGAGCTTCGTTCCTTCGCTCGCCCAAACCCCAATCCTGGAGAAGGCAGCGCGGAGAATCTCCCTGGCTAGTCCACGACGGACTGACCGGATCCCAGCTCACACTTAGCTGGTTCTCTCGGAGGATCCAGCCCCTGCGCCACAACGCACGCTTGATGTGCGCTTATACCGGAGCGGACGATCTCCTCCGGGTTACCCGCCATGATCTTCCGGCCGACTCCCTGAAGAGAAGGTTCAAGACTCTGGTGAAGATTTCCAGGGGCCAACAGGTCCCGGAACTGACCAAGGATATTTATACAAACGACCAATGTCCTCCGGTAAGCTCTGTTCTTTTCGTTGCTTCGAACTTCACAAGTTTTTCTTTGGATATTAACTTTAACTTTTATGCATGTTCCTCCCAGCTCAACACTTTGGCGGAGGAAAACTTCCGCACCATCATTCGTGTCCCTGTCAGTGGCGACGCGGCGGAGGAGGTTCCGGATGACGATGAGGAGGAAGAGGAACAAGCGCCCCGCAAGGCGGCCCCTCGTCCTTCGAAGCGTCCCCGCGCCAAAGCTTCCGGCTCAGAGGCCGAAGCTAGCGGCGAGGCCTCCGCCAAGAAGTCAAGAACCGTAAAGCCACCTCCGCTAGACTCAAGGAAAGCAGAACGTGCACGCCTGAAAATGCTGGAAACAGCTGGCAAACGCACGCGCCCCGTCATCCCCGGCGCCTCGTAAGTTTCCGAATATGGTGCACCTTTATGTTGGCGAAATTATTTCTTATTCCACCCCTTTCACTTGTTTACAGAAATCCGAGTACCACCGCTACACGAACCGCCAGCCAAGAGCCCATTACTAAGTACATGAAGAAATCCCCGGCAGTCGGTCCTGCTACTCCGACTCCGCCAAGTGCCTCTCATCCTACTCCCCAGCCATGTCCCCCTCAAGCTGATCCGTCTCCCCCTCCTGCCGCAAACACTCCACCGGAAATAATTCCGGTTAGCAGCGACAAGGTGGGCGGAGAAGATCCTAAGGCCAAAGGCCCTGCCCAAGAAAATGCGGAAGAACAAGGCCAAGGAGAGGCTGAGGTCACTTCTTCTGAGAAGGCCGGAGACGGCGCTCGGCGACATCGTCGTTTTTCCGAAGAACTTTGGAGATCCGGCTGACATCACTTCCACCCCCAAGGCGTATGCTACCAAGTTTTTCAACAAGCTATCTGAGGCGGAGAAATGGGAGCTTGAACAAGACCTGCTCAACGCCATGCTGAACAACGCCGGGGGAAATCTGACGCCGCGACATCGGAGATCCAAGATTTTAAGAAGGATGTCGGCCATTTCTTCGACAAGCTCATCTGCAAGCAAAAGGTACTCCCCAGTAGCCCCCAAGCATGTATGTGGAAACTCAAATAATAATTAGCGCTTAGATGCTTAGAGAAAAATTACTTCCGGGAAAGTTTTTAAATTGGACCAGTAGCCCCCAAGCATTATGGCGGAAAGATTCCGGCAATGATGCTTTGAAAGAAACCACTGTTACAGGCGGAATTTTTACTCCTGCACTGTTTATGTTTTACGAGAACAGCAGGCGCTGCATTACGAGCTTCACAAGAACATTGCCCTGCAGCGCCGCGTTACTCTGAGTCAGGCGGAAAATATCCGGACTCTGAAAGATGAGAATGCGGAACTGTCGAAACAACTGGCGGATGCCCAAGGTTGGTTTCCGTCTCATTTGTCATTAGTCATATTCCGACTTTGAACTTGCGTTTGACTTACTTTATTATAGGCGCATCCTCTTCCCTTGCTACGGCCTCATCCGAACTTGAGAACCTGCGCTCCTCGTACCAAGATCTGGAAACGAAACTAAAGGAGGCGGAACTAAAGAGGGAACAGGCCGAGAAGCAGCTGGCGGAGAAAAACTCCGAGTTCATCAGGGAAAAGGGCGAGCTGATATTGAAGAAAAATGTTGACAGCGAGACCATAAAAAGGCAGCAAAAAGAGCTCAATGGACTCCGGAAGTATATGGAGACCGCGGAACAGCACTGGGATTTGCTCAATGAGAACATCTTGGGTACTTATACTGAAACCTTGTCCAGATATTTGCTCCGACTTTTTACTTTATGCTCAAATTGCATGCTTATATCCTGACTGTTTTATGCAGAGCCGCTTGGGTATCCGGAACAGCGCCGGAATTTGTTCCCGCGGGATGACCTTCTCCAACTTGCAGGCGATGACTGCAAAGATCTCATCTCCGCCTCCCGCAAGATATGCTATAACCTATCCATCAAGAGGAGTCGCACTTGCGACGTTCGCAAGCTTGTTGGAAAGATGGACGTTCTGCCGGAGCTGGTGAAGGATCTTCAAGCATCATCTGCCCGAGGCGCAGCTGCGATGGCCTTGACCATGTGCTTGGCACACAACCCGGAGCTTGATCTTGACCAGGTGACCGCCGCAGTTCCCTCGGACGCGGATGTCAATGCGCTTTTAGACGCAGTAAACGGCTACGACACCCGCATCGCGCGCAGGATCCGGCATGACGAATTCTACGACAAGTTCGTGCTTCCCGCGGACGAGGCCCTGGAAGCGGAACTTCAAGCGAAGCTCGACGCGGAAGCACGTCTTGCGGAATCCGGCTCCCAGTTTACCTGGACCAGCTCTAAGGATGCTCCCCAAGATGAACCCAAGGACGGCGCTGCGTCTTCGTCGGAAGAAGGTGACGAGGACGTGTCGTCTCCGGCAAAGGATGCCGAAGAAAATGACCCAAAGGGCAAGGCTTCTCCTGCTAAGGGGGAGTGAAAACTTTCTTCCTGCGGAATAAAACAATGCATCATTTTGGCCCCGGCGAGGGTTTGTACTAAGACTTTAAATTCTTAAGTAGTTAGGGACGAAACAATTATGCATGGGCGGAAACAACTTATCCTGCTATCCTTTAGTATTATTCTGCATGTTTCGTTTTATGTGGGAAAGCAAGTGCTGATGTCGTTGTTTTCCGGCATAATCGCTTGACCTTCCACGAGCCGGAAGACCTTAGCCGGAAACGCTCGCCAGCGGCGACGAAACCCAATGGTAATCCGTCAATAATCGCGGAGACAAGCCCCCAAGCATAGGTGCCGGAAATCGCTACTAGGAATCCACGAGTTCGCAACAGATAACAATTTAATCAGAAAACTTAAGGTTACGTCCTAAGGGACGATTTTTGAAAATCACAACTTTCATACACGCCTAGGCGGAAATATCCAGCTCTGCGGTTTTAGTCGGAAAACATACACGATCTAAAAATGAACAAGTAAAGGAGGTAAATGACTCATAGAGTGAACCAAAAGCTTTATTTCATTGATCATGTATAGCTATTACAGAGTTTGGAACTCGGAAGAAATATGCTAAGTGTAGAAAGGACGTAGCTGTGCAATGTTCCAAGTGCGATCTGTTTCGTCGTAGATATCATCCGGATCCTCACGCTTGCGTTTCCGGCGCCAATTAGCAGGTCTGTCCCTCAGCTCTCGGAAATCAACAAGGTAGTACGATCCGTTGTGAAGCACTTTGCTAACGACGAAGGGTCCTTCCCATGGAGATTGCAACTTGTGATCTTTCACCGGCGAAGGCGGAGAACCAGGTCTCCGGCCATGAACGAGCGATTCCGGACTCGACGACGCGTGATAACGTCGGAGCTTCTGCCGGTAGATGGCGGAGCGCTGGTCGGATAAATTCCGAGCTTCTTCGATCGAGGTCCACGAGATAGCTGTCCGGCCTCGTCGACTGTTTCTTCATTATAGGCGGAAACTCGCGGTGAATCGTGGATGATGTCGGAGGGAATCACGGCTTCGGATCCGTATACCGGGAAGAATGGGGTAAACCCTGTTGACCTGTTAGGGGTAGTTCGCAAACTCCACAAGACAGCGTCTAGTTCGTCGGCCCAAGCTCCAGCTGCTCGTCGCAGCGGTTCTTCAAGGCGTGGCTTGATTCCTGATAATATTAGACCGTTAGCTCTTTCAACTTGACCATTGGATTGTGGGTGAGCCACAGATGCAAGGTCCAATCGAATCCCCATTGTCTCACAATAATCCTTCAATTCTCCTTGAGCGAAGTTTGTGCCATTATCCGTGATTATGCTTGTGTGGGATGCCGAATCTCATCACGAGGCTGCAGACAAATTTTAGTGCCGTAGCACCGTCGGCTTTTCTCACTGGCTTTGCCTCGATCCACTTGCTGAACTTGTCAACAGCGACCAATAGGTATTCAAAACCGCCAGGAGATGACCTTTTTAATTTACCAACCATATCGAGCCCCCAGACCGCAAATGGCCAGGTGATAGGTATGGTCTTCATCTCTTGGGTTGGAGCGTTTGGTTGAGTAGCGTAGTACTGACAACCTCGGCAGGTCTTGACTATCTTGTCAGCATCTTCTTTAGCTGTGAGCCAATAAAAGCCTAGCCGAAAAGCTTTTGCAACGAGTGACCTGGGAGCGGCATGGTGCCCGCGAGTCCCCTGCGTGGATCTCTCTGAGGATTTCAATGCCATCTTGATTGGAGACGCATTTGAGAAACACCCCTGTTGCGCTTCGTTTGTAGAGCTGTCCATCAACAATTGTGTATGATCGTGCTCGCCTGATGATCTGTCGTGCGAGGACCTCGTCCTCCGGCAACTTCTGATCGATGAGGTAGTCCAGGAAAGGCTGTGTCCAAGCCGGAATGGTAGCCAATACCTCTTTGGCCGGAGACACTGCCACTTCTGGGTTTTCCGGGTTAGCGCCCTTCACCGAGGGTATCCGGAGATGCTCTAGGAAATTTCCAGGCGGGATTGGCTTTCTGCCGGATCCGAGCTTGGATAGCATATCTGCCGCTGTATTGTCGTCTCTCCGGACATACTTGACTTCGTATCCTAGAAAGCACTTGGCGATCTCGTCAACTTCGTCTCTGTAAGCCGCCATGACGGAATTTCTGGCGTTCCAGGTTCCGGCTACTTGCTGTGCCACCAGGTCGGAATCTCCACAACAGATGATGTGCTTGATCCCTATCTCCTTAGCGATGCGCAGTCCGTGTAGTAGAGCCTCGTACTCTGCCATGTTGTTTGTAGCTTCGAAGTGGATCTGCAGAACATACTGCAGTTCTTCTCCGGTAGGGGACTTCAGGGTGACTCCGGCTCCTGAGCCTTGATGCTGCTTGGATCCATCGAAGTGCATAACCCATGTCTCTGGTTCCGGCTCCAGATTTGCATCCGGAGCTTCTGTCCAATCTGCAACGAAATCTGCCAAGACTTGGGATTTTACCGCAGTCCTTGGCTTGTAAGCGATGTCGAAGGCGGATAATTCAATGCCCCATTTAGCCGTCCGTCCTGTTGCGTCAGCGTTGTTGAGAATTGTTGAGAGCGGAGCCTTGCTCACAACTCGTTATCGGGTGCTCTTGGAAGTAGTGTCTCGGCTTCCGGCTGCCTAGGAAAACTCCATAAGCTAGCTTCGAAAGTGAGGGTATCTTTGCTTTGACTCCGTCGGCACCTCGCTTATGTAGTAGACAGGTCTTTGGACGTCGTATTCATGACCTTCTTCCTTTCGCTCCACCACGATGACGAGGTCGATGACTTTGTTGGTAGCTGCCGGATAAAGGAGCATTGGCTCGACTCGCTGGGGCTGCCAAGATAGGTGGGGAGGTAAGTATTTCCTTCAACCCTCGAAGAGCTGCGTCGACTGCGTCGTCCCGAACAAATTTGTCTCGTTTTCTTCAGCAACTTGTACAGAGGTAGCGCCTTCTCGCCAAGACGGCTAACAAACCTACTGATTGCTGCGACACAACCAGTTAGTCGTTGCACATCTTTGAGACAAGTTGGCCGTTTGATACACAGGATTGCCTTGATTTTTTCCGGGTTAACCTCAATGCCTCTGTGAGAGACTATGAAGCCAAGGAGTTTTCCGGCTGGCACGCCAAAGACGCACTTCAGCGGATTCAACATCATCTTGTATCGACGGAGATTCTCAAAGGTTTCTGTGAGGTCGCTGATCAGGTCGGATCCTTTCCGGGTCATGACCGCGATGTCGTCGACGTAGGCGTGCACGTTCCGGCCAATTTGGTCCTTCAGGCACCGCTGCATCGTACGTTGGTAGGTGGCACCTGCGTTTTCAAACCAAAAGGCATAGTAACATAGCAGTAAGTACCAAACGGGGTAATGAATGAAGTCGCCTTTTGGTCGGATTCCTTCATCCGGATCTGATGGTACCCGGAATACGCATCAAGAAAACACGAAGTTCCGCCCCGCCGTCGAATCAATGACTTGGTCAATGCGCGGCAAGGGGAACGGATCCTTCGGGCAATGCTTGTTCAAGCCGGAGTAATCGATGCACATTCTTAGTATTTCGGTGTTCTTTTTGGGTACAAGGACGGGATTCGCGACCCAATCGGTGTGGATAACTTCTATTACAAAACCTGCTTCTAGTAACTTTGCTAGTTCCATTCCTATGGCGCGGCGCTTCTTATCTCCAAAGCGTCGCATAGCTTGCTTCACCGGTTTAGCCCCGGATTTATGTTGAGGTAGTGCTCGGCGAGTTCCCTAGGTACTCCGGACATGTCAGAAGGTTGCCATGCGAAGATATCCATGTTAGCGCGGAGGAACTCGACGAGCGCGCTTTCCTATTTGGGGTCCATGTTGGCTCCGACTGAGACCTGCTTGGAATCGTCGCCTTCCTTGAAGTTGACTTTCTTGGTCTCTATCGCGGCCCCGAAGGAGTTTTTCTCGTTTGGAGATCCGCTTCTTGGTGGTTTGCATCTCGGCCGGATCCACCGCGGCCCTGTAGCCTTTCAGCTCTTCTCCGGATATGACAGACTCTGCGAAGGCGGCTTCGCCCAACTCGCACTCGTGAGCCTTTTTGTAGTCTCCGGTTATGGTGATCATACCATTAGGACCCGGAATCTTGAGCTTGTTGTAGATATAGCACGCTCTTGCATGGAACTTGTGGTAGGTGGGCCTGCCGAAAATGACGTGGTAGGAGCTCTTGAAGGGCACAACTTCGAACGTGATCTTCTCTTCGCGGAAATTGTGAACATCGCGAAAGCCACGGGAAGTGTGATGCTGCCAAGGGAGTTCGCCTTCTTACCCGGAACCACGCCGTGAAACTCGGTGTTGCTGTGTTTGAGCTGTTCCTTGGTGAGGTTCATCCGCTCCGAGTCTCCGGGTACATGATGTTCAAGCCGGCTCCGCCATCCATGAGGCACTTGGAGAAGTCATACCCGTCTATGCGGGGACTCACAACCAAGGCGTAGTATTCTTTTGGCACAATGGCGGGATGATCCTCCCTCGTCAAATGTGCACGGAACTTCCGACCACTCGACATACTGCGGCACAGCCGGAAGCGTGGCGTTCGGGATCCGGGTAGCTGATTTTGTAGCGCGGACCGTGGGGGTTCCGAGGAAGGTGTGGTAAGCCCCCACGCTCTTTTTCTCGAAGGGGTTGGATTTACCTGCGGATCCGGCTTTGGGATCCGGCGAGTTATCATCCTCGTCCATCGCCTCGGAACTCGTCCTCCTCCTTGTCCTTGTTCTTGCCCTTGCCTCCTTTGCCGCGTGGGCGGTGCTTCCGGGCTCGCTTGTATCCTGCCTCCGGGTCGTTCTTTAGGTCGTTGACCCACTTGCAGTTGCGGTTGGTGTGTGTGGACTTCCCTGTAGCCGGATCCAAGTGGGCCAGGCAGGGCATGTCTCTGTACTCCTCGTAGGTTTGCGGGGCGCGGGATCCGCCAGCGGTGACCTCAGTGCCATGCTGCTGACCCCTGCCGGCTCCGCCTCCGCGGCCGCGTCCTCTTCCGCCTCCTGAACCTCCGCGTTGGAACGCCATGGCGACCATGTCGGATCCGCCACTCTTCTGGTCATCAGGGTTTTTGCGTTTGTGGCCGCTGTTGTTACCGTTATCACGGTTCTTCTTTTGTTGGTGCAGGGGAATTGCTGTGGCTGCGATATCACCGCCTGCGTCGTCATCGGCGGTAGTGTGATCACTGGCAATGGAGATCATCTCATCCAAAGTCAGTTTGTTGGCGTTAGCCAAACATGTGAGCTTATGCCTCAGCAATCCTCCTCTCTGCAGTCCACCAATGAAGGCGTACATGGCAGTGGTGTGGTCGACGTTTTCGCACTCGTTCCTGCATGCCAACCATCGTGTGAGGAAGTTTCTTGAGGATTCTCCCTTCTTCTGGATACAAGCTTGTAAGTCGCTTGCCGTGGCAGGTCTTTTGTAGGTGCCTCTGAAGTGTTTCTCGAAAGCGGTCTTCAGGTCAAACCAGCAAAAGATGGAGTTCTTCTCAAGGTCGCTGAGCCAGATCCGGGCTGGTCCTACAAGGTACAACTGGAGCATGCGGCAGGCGATATTAGGGGTTCCTCCGGCAAAGGTTACTGCATTATAGTAATCCTCAATCCAAGTATCCGGCCTTTCGGTGCCATCATAATGCTTCAGATTTCCGGGTAGCTTAAGGGAGCTCCTTGGCTTTGGTTCCTCTCGAATCATCCTGCCAAAGCACTTTGGTCCGATGTAGTCGGTTCTGTATTCGTTGAGGCGTTCCCGTGCGTCGCGCGAACCGTTACGGGGGACTTTGAGCGAGAGCGAGATCTCCGGCCACCGCCTCCGCCTCCACCTCCGCCGCCACCGCTAGGTGGTGGTGAGGGAGACCTGCGAGGGGGCCGATCCGACCTCTTGCTTCCGCCTCCAGATTCTCCCCGGCCCTCCCGGTGCTGGCTCCGGCTCCTGTGGCTGCCTTCGTCGTGGCGCTGGCTGCCCTGGTCGTTCCGGCTCCGGCGGGGCTCCGGGTCGCGCTCCTCATTCCGACTTCTCCTAGGCTCGGGCTCACGATCGTTGTTCTGATTCCGGCGAGGTTCCGGCGTGCGCTCCCTGTTCCGGTTTCCGGAGGGCATCACGATGTCGCGGATAACAATTCCACCATGCCCGTGAGGCCTGGTGTTTCCGGCTGGACTACGGCGACGAGGGGGACGCGGGTAACCATTAGGCGGAGGAGAGGCGTTGCGGTACTTGTCTCGTCCAGAGTACATTGCATCCTTTCCCTTTCCCGGATCTGACGGTGGCGTCTTTGATGGTACGGGGATCGGATTTGGGTGTTCCCTGGTTTTCCTTCTGCGTCCCGAGGATCCGGTTCGCGATTCGTCATCTCGATGGCGATTGTCGTGGGCGTCCTTCTGCGCAGTGGAGACGCAATGCTCCGGGTTAGATTCCAATTTGCGCGAAGTGTCTGCCTTGCTCTGCTGTTTAACCGCTGAAGCGACGAGCATGCGCAAGTAATTGATGTCAATTTCCTCGTCACTTTTCTTCAAGATCTCTGCAGCTTTCGTCATATTGTCCTTTGGGGTGGCGAGCGGCTGCTGTTCGGCAGGGGTTGCGAAGTTGATCCTGCGGGGAGGGATTGCTTCTCTGACGATTCTATCGGCCTCCGCCTGTGCGTAGGTCATTTTCACCTCCCACTCCTTTCTCATACTCTTGACTTGCTCGAGCGTTGCGGTGACTTCGCGATCCTGTCTTTCAAAGCGATCCATGATCTGTGCAGCTTCTTCCCTCTCATCCAATATAGCAGCTGCGGTGTTGGCAAACTTTTTGGCTATGGCCAGCATCTCCTTTCTAGTGGCCTCTAAAGCCTCCGGATCTGCGTCATCGCCAGGGGTTATTGGCTTGTTGAGGACGTCTGACTTTGCGACCAAATCCATGCGTGCTTGTGCAACTATCTCTTCAGGCGACAGGAGGCTCTCCGAGGAAGGATCCCTACGGGGCTGCTCCCGTGACATCGGAGATCCGTGGTGGGATGGCTGAGGGTCGGATTGAGTGCCTGCTTCTTCTGATCCGTTTTCTCCTAGCGCCGCTACAGTTGCAAGTACCTGCTTTGGCTGGGCGGAGTCAACTTCAGGCTGGCCGCCGTATCCATACTCCTTCACCTTGCGATCGAACTCTTCAGTGTCCATGGACTGGGAGTCTCCGGAGATTGGGCTTAGATTTCCCAAAATCGACTCTTCAGCCGGAGTTTCGCTTTCTCCGACAGCCTCTTGCTGATCCGGAGCAGCGTTGTTTTCCGGGGCCTCGACCTGCTCGGGACCAGCTCCGGCTACTTGAGGGGCGGTTCCGGCGGTATGGGCCAAGAAGTGTACGAAGTGACACCTTTGCTTCTCTAACACCTGGGAGACCCGGGCGGATCTGCATTGGTCTTCCACCGTTACTTCCTGCTCAGGGGCGGATTGGGTGGGTTTTGATTTTTTCGGATCTAAGGCGGAATCTTCGCTAGGAAGTTCCTGCGTCTCGGATCGGATCTTCGCGACCGCGTCCTCGCTCGGCGGCGGTCGCGTCGGCGCTAATTACCGGTGGGTTTCCGTCGGAATCGACGGTTTCCCCGATGAAGATGTGTATGCCGCCAACTGGGACGATGGAGAGCTTGACGGGGTCGGTTTTAGCCGGAATCCAACATTCATCCGGAGGGACGATCGGCAGATTTCCGGCGTAAAGGACACGCCCCACAGCGATGGTGTCGTCGTAGCTTCCCATAGCGGAACCCTCCCGGTTCCGGCCTCCAGACGCCGCAGGCCCCACGGTGGGCGCCAACTGCCGTTGCCTAATCGACGGTACCTCGGAGGAGGGATCCTCACGAGGGGAGAAGAAGTAGGGGCCATAGGGCGGAGTGCACACGGGACGGTGGTACGCGAGTTACCCAGCTTCGGAACACCCGCACGATGACGGGGCCTACTGCTGCTTGTCTGGAATTATCTGGGCGCTTTCGCGTTGTTACAATGAGTTGTGGTTGTGTCTCTAGGGCTCCCGGGATCCGGCTTATAAAGGCGCACGGATCTAGGGTTTACATGGAGAGTCCTAGCCGGAATACAAGTTGCCTAACTACGGTACAATGTCTTGCCGTGTACGTCAAGGATCCGCCTTCCTCCGGTACGTGCCTGGATCCGGATACTTCATGGGCTGTCACGGATCCGGCCTCCTTCGTAGGTCGGTTGAGATCCGGCTTCTCGTTCCTGGGCTGGACTTCATCCTTCAGGATCTACAGCAACTGGGCCGCCCGATGGGCCACATGCCTCACCACCATCTATGGGCCACCCGGGCTTGCCGGATCTAGGCCATGCCGTCGATATACCCATAAAGTATACCCACAACAACACTTGTCGCCCGAAGGAGCAAGCGGTGAGGCTGGGGAGTCCTAAGTCCCCACGGTATTGCGGTCTATGATGGGTTGCAGCTACCGGCATAGGAATGTATGGTAGAGCCCTGCATTGACGTCGTGGTCGGGGTCCACCCTGAAAGCTACGGGAATAATGGGACCGGCGTGGACCCAGGGCCTGGGCATGCAACAAAGGGTGGGTGTTCGAGGTAGCGGAGGAACATGATTGGCTAGACCTTATACCGGGCCTCACACCATAGGAAGTGTGGACGGGTCATTCCCGGTTGGCACCAAGGTTAAGATCTCTTATGGGTAAAGCAACACACCTCTGCAGAGTGTAATCAACCGTGACTCGTCACTCCCCGTTCCGGGATATGGAACTGCGAACGCTGCCGGAAAGGAGCTCCATGAAGTTCTAGTAAACCGGTGAAGGCTGACGGACATAGTTCTTCTGAATAAAAGAAACCTTTTAAAGAAATGGTTATGAAAACCTTCATTGGTATTAGACTTTCTGGTCTAATGCCGTAGCTAGTGCATTAAACACCTCTTTCCTATAATGAACTTGTTGAGTACGCTCGTACTCATCCCACTCTTAAATCCCCTGCTTAGATATGGAGGCATCGAAGGAGGATCTACCGTGCAACTCGAAGACCGAGGAGTCTACAAATACTTCAAGGGGACAGGAACCTACCGAAAGAGTCAAACACCACAACTACCATGGAGAAAACCTAGATTAAGTAGTAGAAGGGAACTAGCTTCCTAAACCTAGATCCTATTTAGCTAGAATCTGGTCATAGCCTCTTTAGCTAGTCAAATACTCTATAATTAGAGTCCGTGATAAGATTAGATCACGATTCGTTCTTCTGGTGTTTATTTGCAGTTTTACCTCATTGTAAAGTAGGAGGCTGTGTGGATCTTTTGTAAAGAGTCGGTGTTGTAATTCTATAGACATGCCTTGGACCCGCATATGTTTCTGTTGTACCACTCTGAGCGATATAATACGAGTGGAACGGTGTTTCATTGGTGTTATATCAGACTAGCATACTACACCATGCAGTGGTATGCCGGGTCACCACAGTTGGTATCAGAGCAAATGCTTTGACCTAGGATTAAAACTCTTTAAAGGAGACCTATAGGATTGGTAGTGTCTATAGGAAGTTGTCTTAGTTAAACCAAATATTATTATGACTTGAGATGGATATTCACTTGAGAATAATCCTGACACACTTGAGTCAACATTTCTTACCTAACTTACCAAGATAAAGTAAAGTTAGTCAGCTAATCCCAAACATGTAGTACACAATTAAGTTCCTAAACCATAGATGGGTAGATCACAGTTCGTATACAATACATGGTAGTCCAAAGAGAGGATACAACCATAAGGAAGATATCCTATTGGAAGATGTGTACCAACACTTGCCATGAATAAATAAGAGTTATCCAGACCTGTAATAGGTGTGATAACAAGAGATTAAAATCAGTACATTAGGAAGATATCCTATTAGAAGGTGTAAACCAATACAAGTAATGGGTAAGTAAATTATCCAAACTTGTGAAACAACGGATAGTAAGTGATAAAACAAGTGATATGAGGTAGTATAGACCATGATGAGTCAATCATGGAAAATAAGGAAGAGGGATAGCAATAATATATGCCTACTTACATGGTAGAGTTGCTAATCATATATGATTCACCTGAGAATCAGTATGTGATGGAATAGAACATCATAAACATTTTGGAGGAGAACAATATGAAGCCAGACAATAGTGCAAGAATTGTGTTCCAAAACAATGGGAAGTGTGCCAAGAACGTCATGACCATAGTTTTATGATAGAAACACTTGGAAGTATAGGAGTTATATCTTAATAGATATGTATTCAGAGTAGCCATGTTAGAACTCAATGTATCATAGGAAGTAGTCCTCAATAGCACTTATATATGGTATACTACTTTGTTAGAACTTCCAAAGAAAATTAGGTTAACCTTAACCATCCTAGGCCATTCTGTTTCAAGTTTGTCTCATTGCAAATGTGCAAGGTAAGATAAATATTGAGACAAATAGTAGAAATTCACGTATTCGTGCTAAGTATCACGATATAAACCTATATTATGTGGTGTTCTATACTACACATCAGAGCCTGATGTTTAGAGATGTTTTACTCAACTATTATATTCAGGCTTATGATGGTGTGTATGATAAGCACAAAGCTGAATCTTCTTGGATTTTATTGAATTTTCATTGTTTGACTAGATCCATACATGAAGTTTGACTTTGATATGCAAATGCATGTTGCAATATCAAGTCCTTACTTGATGCTATAGATCTAGAGGGTAATGGTATTCATGTGAGGAAGTGACGAATTCTGTATATTTTGAAGACAAGATGAAGGTTCATCAGATAAAGGAAACAAAGTTGTGGGAAGCGACCACAATACTCTGAAGGAAGTGCCAATCAATATTCATGCTTTACCTCAACATAGGAGTACTTTAGTACATAAGAAGCATGAAGGTGAGAAATATAATGATTATGGTGAAGCTGAAGCAGATCCATAGTCAACATAGAAGAGGGAATGCATGGGAAATCACTTAGGATACTATAATCATAGTGTCAGCTAGTGGTTTTCTTGCAAAATAAACCCCGAATGAAGGAAGGTGATATATGAAATCATAGCAGACATAAGAAGACCATAGTCGATATCAGAAGACCACAATTGGTATAATACCAATACTGCGAGATAAAGTAGAAGATGTCTCGTCCAGTTGATCAGAACCTATAATAGAATCCATTTTTTAGATATCAAATAGCCACAGTTGGTATAATAACCACAGCTGGTATCAGTTGGTATTACAAATAGTCCCCGATTTAATTATTTGTAACAAAATTTTGTGAACAAATAAAATCTTGTCAGCCAAATAGCTAGATCTATAATCAGTTAGTCGAAGGATTCACATTGGATGTCCACAATTGAGTGGATACACCACAAACATTCTTCACGAGACCTTAGAAGAAGTAAAAACCATAAGTTAGAACCAGACCAATATTCCAACCATAAGTCCAATAGTTGGAAGAAAAGGAGTTGAAGACCATAAGAAAACTCTAAGGGGTAGAGTAAATATTGAGTTGGATGTACAATAACTCAATACTTTAAGCTATATAGAAGCAGAAGGTCTGAACTGAGAGGAAGTTCGATCTTATTTTCATAAGATTAATGAACACTACTTTCAGAAGGATGTCAGACCAGAAGCCGAGGTTTATACCTCGAGGAAGTTAGAATTGGACTATCACTTGGGAAAATGAGTAATATTTACTCAGAAGTACGATAACTCAAGTAAACTTAAGTAAATGAAGTTGGATGAAGAAAATAACGTAGACCAAATACAGCTTGAGAAGGCTAAAGACTGAAGGAGATTGACCATACCAAAATGAAAGTCTATTTGAAAGATTCCTTTCATGGAACCTAAATAACCCAAAATAGTATAGGTATCAACTATAAACCATGATTGGATGGACTAAATGAGTCTAATCCATTATTAGAAAAATATACCATCACGACCAATTCCATAGTTAGTACCTTATTAAGTACCATTATTGCAATTTTGGTAGTAAGGGAAAACAAAGACCCATTTACCAATTAGGAGTATGTTATCAAACTAGACTTCTGTTGAGACTAGCAGCCTCAGAATAAGTCCCAATCATTGAATCTTCAATGGGAAAGGAAACAAGATTATGATATTGAAAGAAATCATGGAATTGAAGTAAGGAACCATGATTCAGGGACAAACCCTAATGGATCCCAGGAAGAATCTGGACAAGGGATATATTCAATTATATCCAGCAAGATCTACATGGAGTTCGAGAAAAGTTGTAGTCTGCACAAGTCAGATCAACACTTCGGAAACGTGAGAGAGTTCAAACTTCGAGGACGAAGTTTAGTTTAAGGGGTAGAGACTGTAATATCCCAGGTATTGGGGTTACAAAAATAGAGGAAACAGATGTGTGCATTGCATTCATGCATAGAAAATCCAGGGAATTTTCGCGCTTTAAAGTAAAACAATCACAGTAACTGAAGTTTCACTTGACCTTGGTGGAATTGAAGTAGGTCATCAAGTCAAGTGCTATAAACCTCAATGTGACTCTGCTAAAACCTTGTTTTGGGTAGAGATAAGTTGATCTAAGGGGTTAGATCAAATGGAATTAAAACCAACACAAGAACATATGAATCAAGGATCAACTACTTGGTCTTATTAAAGATCACAACATGGTATTCCTTGCCATAACATATGAACATCCATTTAAATAGAAATCAAGTAACAATAAATGAAGAAACCATTCTTCACTTATCTTTTCCATGTCCTAAGTCTAATCTATTATCCTACCATGAAAC
The DNA here is from genome assembly GCF_022539505.1 of Lolium rigidum. NCBI lineage: Eukaryota > Viridiplantae > Streptophyta > Magnoliopsida > Poales > Poaceae > Lolium > Lolium rigidum. The sequence continues at coordinate 94,915,908 of NC_061513.1, forward strand.
CTCATGGTATTCATTCCACTTCAACATTGGAATTATAACAAGAAGATCCACTTCAGAAATAGATATTCTTCTCCATTCCAAGTTATTACACATCAAACCTAGAGAGGTGAGAGTTCTATAGTATTTATTAGAGAAGCAATGGAAAACCTTCAGCTAAAACCTTGGATATACATCCATGTAATCCAACCATCACCTTGAAGAGAAACCCTAGGATATTATTCCAGACCATCCCTAGAGAGAGAACCCAATTATATTAACCATAGATACTGGTGACTACATCATTATCTTTGGAGAATTACCTTAGGTTAGAATTGAAGTTCTTCCCAAATGAGAGAGAGCATTCATATCAATCCTAGCTTTACCTAATTAAGAATAAAGGACAATTCTTGAACTAAAGTATTAGGACCAAAACCATTTCACTTCCAAATGATGGGATAACCTAATATCAAATGGAACAAGACTATATCCATGGGTTGGTAAAATAAAGTAGAACCTAACCTAACATCTTCGGCATTCTCTTGGGATATAAACTTCAGAGGCAACCATAGTAGTCCCATTCAAGAAGGTAAATTAGAAATACTAAACCCTAGTTGATCAAGACAATACTTAATCTTGGGAGTGAGAAACCTAAATTCTTGAGAGATAACTTAGAAGCCAAACCTTGATCATTATAAATTGAGTGATGATCATAAACCCTGAGAACTTGAGGTAGAGATATTAAGAACAAGTTGATCATGCCTAATACATGATCATGCTCTTGATGTATGTGAGGATAAGTTAAAGCCTAATAGGATAAGTAGATATCATTCACCACATGAAATTATAGGGAGATCAACAGTAAGCAAACCTAGGCTTATATCCTAACTTTAACTTGTGAATCACTTGGTGATCATAAGTACAATTCTACCACATCTACATTCCACTTATCTTTCCCTTCAGAACCACAAGAAAACCTTTAGAGTAAAACCCTATACTTAATATGGTGAGAAACCATCCATCCATATGACCAAAGTTAACTATAAAAAGAACTATAACAACTTTAGTTACTTTAACAATAGATTAGGGATTTAATAGAGATCTATTGGTATAAGATAAAACCAATTCTCAAGTCCTTAGTAATTAAAGGAGAAAAGAAACAACTAAGCAAGAAACCATATCATCTTGGTTAGGGGAGCTTAAACCCTAGCTAATGCAATATAATGTCATCCCAATTCTATAAACTAGAAGTATATCTCAACCCTAGTTTATGCATCACTATGGTGATCATAATATGAACCTAGGCCATAATTGAAATTCAAACCAATTGCCATTAGGTAAATATCATTAGAACCCCAGTATGGCACATTAATAAAATCTTAAGCTATAATTATTAAACCTGGGAAAACTCTTGTGATACATCTTATAATTAGAACCATAATTGTGATTAACAACCACTTATCTTTATAACCAAAGTCCAACCATGAGGAGAGTAATGTCTACTCTAGGTAATTCAAAGTGTTATTAAAATATAATACTAGTGCTAACCTTGACATAGAGTGATAATCAAAATTACAAGATCTTAATAAATAGAGGATCACATAAAAACATATGCAGGGAACTAAATTCTCATTTAAGAGCTCAAACCCTAATGATAAATTCTAAAAACACTTAGAGTAGAAATTATCAACCCTAATAACTCAAAATAGATTTGATTACACAAGAAAAAGGAAATTTAAATGAGTGCATAAAATCATGATTAACTACAATTTGTAATAAAGCTCACATATGTGAAATGTTTAATCACAACAATTGAGTATTACAATAATACTTTTATTAGTCTTCATTAAAGACCAATTGTTTAACACCTGCAAAATAGAAAATAGTTAAAACATGAATTCAAAACAGAATTGAAAACAATAAAAAGAAAACAGAAATAAAGAAAGAGAAAAGGGACTTACCAGACTACCTGGTCGTGCAGCCCACCAAGTGCAGCCCAACCGAGCCCAACAGCAGCCATGGCCCAGCGCCACTTCGCAGCCCAACACCAGCCCGAGTACCGTTTCGTGCAGATAAGGGCGAGGAGAGCGTCGTCTCCTTCTTCGCCACCGTCGACGCACAGGAGGACGCCACGGCGACGATAAACTCCACGTCCCGGCCGCCATTCTGGACCGCGCGACCGACGACGACCCGCCTTGATCCTATAAATACACGGCCGAAGCCCTCCTCGCTCGTGTTCTTCCCTTTTCCCCAATTCATCAAACCCTAGCCCGTATAGTCTCCGGCTATCACCGCCGGTAGGGATCTCCCCGAGCCCCGGCGTGGTCGCCATCGTCTTCACCACCCTCGACTTGCTCCTCCTGCACAGGGAATCGAGCCGTAGCCTCCCGGAGCGTCGTCGTCCACTCCATCTTCTCCGACGGCCGGAGCAGAAGATTCCGGCGAACCAGCCATCCCCTGGCCTCGCCGCCACGCGCATCATGCTCAGGGTGAGCCACTGGTGCTCAAGCACCCCATATCCTCTTCAATTTCGCCCTCGGTAGCCTGCGAGCGCCGCCGCTCGGCCTCGCCGGCGAGCGAGTTCCGGCGACCAATTCGGGGCGGCGTTAATACCAGTAGGTTCGTCTCGACGCGCTTAATCTTGTGGTGTCGTTAGTTTGCCCGGGGAAGCACCACAACGCCGGCGATCCCCGTCACTGGCCGCCGGTGACACACATGGTGGCCACGTCAAACACCACGTGGTCGCCAGCATGGACACGGCCCACCAGTCATGGACTGTGTGGGTGTTCTGTCCGGGTAGCTTTAACAGTTTCCGTTTAAATTCAAAATTCATAAATTACTGTAACTTCAAATAATTATAGAAAATTCATTTGAAGTCAGAAAAATATAAATGAGATATCAAAATTCTTAGAAAAGAAAACTCTATCCAATAAAAATATAATATGAAATTTTTATTTATAATAAAAATTTAAGTATTTAATACTTATTAATTAAGCATTTTCTCTTATTCATAATTGAATTAAAAATTCAATAACTAGGAAAAGATTATAAAATAAATCAAAACCAGTAAAGTAAATAAAGAAAACATTAAAACTAATTTTACTTATCTGGAACTTATTAAACCTTTATTATTGAGATTTAAACCCTAATTAATAATTATCTTAATTATTAATCCATTACAAAAATAATAAAAAGCCGAATCCAATATTATTTTTATTTCTAAGTAAGTAATAACTTCAACTTTATAATGAAGTTATTAATCAAATAATTATAGGGTAATTAGGAAACCCTAGTTCCATTATAAATAAAGTGATAACCTCATCATTTCATGTGTAAACCCAAAACCCTAATTCACTAGAAACCCTAGCTCCACTATTTTATGTGTGAACCCTAAATTGTTTCCAAACCTAAACCCAAGTACCATGTGATCATGTTACTTCATTAGTTATCATATCTAGCAACTAAATACTAGATCAAATCCACATAAAATATGGGAACCCTATCACTACTAATCGGTATCTCATGTGTTCATCCTCAGACCTAAATAATCTAGTAGGATCAACCAAGTGTAAAACCCTAGTTCATATTCCCAAGACCACCATCCTTAACTATCCAGGATTAGCATCACACCGTTGTGATGAACCCTAATAGTAACCATGATTAATGATTACATTACATAACCTTGTTCCATTAAACCCTACTAGTGTGGGATACTTCTCAACCATCCTATTTAGGAACCAACCCTCCCTTACTTAGTGGATCAAATAGCAAACCCTAGACAATCTCAATCCTAATTGAGATACTTCTTATTAGTTAAGAAGTATGTTCTTCAAAAGTTATTCTTTTGAAGAAAATATAGAATAGTCATCAACCCTGCCTAATAGAATCTATAAACCCTAGCCAGCTATCACCAACAAGGTATACCAACCTTGATAACACCATTTTTAATCAATTACCTAAGATATGCTTCCAACCTTGTTAGGATCCATCTAATATCTACTCAAGAACTAGTTAAAGCCATAGTAAACCATAGAACCCCACAACCCTAATTATCATACTTGTTCTTTATTTAAGAACATGTTCTTCAAAAGTTATTCTTTTTGAAATATATAATAAATAATCATCAACCATGCACTATAGGACTTAAAATTGACAACTGCTCCTTACTTATTATTACAACTACTATCCTTTAGTATGTATGCTTGTTATTATGCATTCTACCACTTGTTTATGATTCTAGGACAACAAAACCATAATAAGAACCTTGTTTGTGAATCACTCTAAAAGTGCAACACACCTTGAACTAATCAGTACCACTCACTAATCATCGGGGTTAGATCACGCTTAGAGCGATTGCATCTCATACTTATGCATTATTGCATCCTTGCCAATCTTTTAAACATCGTCCTTACCGGACGATGATGCTATTTCAGAATTTGGAGTTATTGCGTATCGAAGACCTTGACTTCATAATCTTGCAGTCAAGAAAGGCAAGTTCATCGCTTGCTCATGTCATTTGAGTATCTTTATCAAATTACTTGCAAAGTACTATGATTATCACTATTGCATAAAAACCAAAACTACTACTTTCATAACTATGAATATGACTATGTGGTGGGCAATGGAACCATGGATTGTGTTGATATGGTGGAGGTTCCATTGCAAGGGTTTATATCCATCTAGGATTAAACAACAAATGTCGCCAGTGATTCTTGTGTCGGAATAACCGTGTTAACCATAAGATCCGGAGTGGGACGGAGTAGTCAAAAGTGTTTCCACCTCTCATTCATCAACGGATGCGCTTTACCGTAGTACACTTGTAATCCAAGGGGGCAAGCGATGAGGCTGGGGAGTCCTAAGTCCCCACGGAATTGTCCGTAGTACACTTGTCGCCCGAAAGAGCAAGCGGTGAGGCTGGGGAGTCCTAAGTCCCCACGGTATTGCGGTCTATGATGGGTTGCAGCTACCGGCGTAGGAATGTATGGTAGAGCCCTGCATTGACGTCGTGGTCGGGGTCCACCCTGAAATCTACGGGAATAATGGGACCGGCGTGGACCCAGGGTCGGGGCATGCAACAAAGGGTGGGTGTTCGAGGTAGCGGAGGAACATGATTGGCTAGACCTTATACCGGGCCTCACACCATAGGAAGTGTGGACGGGTCATTCCCGGTTGGCACCAAGGTTAAGATCTCTTATGGGTAAACCAACACACCTCTGCGAGTGTAATGAACCGTGACCTGTCACTCCTCGTTCCGGGATATGGAACTGCGAACGCTGCCGGAAAGGAGCTCCATGAAGTTCTAGTAAACCGGTGAAGGCTGACGGACATAGTTCTTCTGAATAAAAGCAACCTTTTAAAGAAATGGTTATGAAAACCTGCATTGGTATTAGACTTTCTGGTGTAATGCCGTAGCTAGTGCATTAAACACCTCTTTCCTATAATGAACTTGTTGAGTACGCTCGTACTCATCCCACTCTTAAATCCCCTGCTTAGATATGGAGGCATCAAAGGAGGATCTACCGTGCAACTCGAAGACCGAGGAGTCTACAAATACTTCAAGGGGACATGAACCTACCGAAAGAGTCAAACACCACAACTACCATGGAGAAAACCTAGATTAAGTAGTAGAAGGGAACTAGCTTCCTAAACCTAGCTCCTATTTAGCTAGAATCTGGTCATAGCCTCTTTAGCTAGTCAAATACTCTATAATTAGAGTCCGTGATAAGATTAGATCACGAGTCGTTCTTCTAGAGTTTATTTGCAGTTTTACCTCATTGTAAAGTAGGAGGCTGTGTGGATCTTTTGTAAAGAGTCTGTGTTGTAATTCTATAGACATGCCTTGGACCCTCATATGTTTCTGTTGTACCACTCTAAGCGATTGTTATCACCAGAATTTGACCGGATCAGAGGCGGGCCGTGATTGGAGAAGAGTTTGAAGAAGATACATAGAAGAAATACATGAATCGGCCTTGTGTACCAAGTTGGGCTAGTTTGCCCGTGTATCTGTACCATAGTAGGATACGTGTCGATTAGAAGTTAGAGTTTTGCCCGTGCACGGTTTGGTGCACGCCCACATTAGAAAGTCCCCTGGACTATAAATATGTATCTAGGGTTTATGGAATAAACAACAACCAACGTTCAACACAATCAATCTCGGCGCATCGCCAACTCCTTCGTCTCGAGGGTTTCTCCGGTAAGCACCATGCTGCCTAGATCGCATCTTGCGATCTAGGCAGCATAAGCTTATTCACGTTGTTCATGCGTTGCTCGTGCTGAAGCCTTTTTGATGGCGAGCAACGTAGTTATCTTAGATGCGTTAGGGTTAGCATTGTTCTTAGTATCATATGCTGTCGTAGTGCAACCCTTATGCATCTAGCCACCCTTACACCTATCTTAGGTGTAGGGGCGGCACCCCGCTTGATCATTGTTTAGTAGATCCGATCCGTTACGGTTGCTCCTTGTTCTTCAAGGATTAGTTTAATATCCGCAATAGTTAGGCCTTACAAAGGGTTGGAGGATCCAGCGGCGTGTAGGGTGTAGTTTGCTGGCCCTAGACAGGATGTTCGGGGATCAACCTCGTGTTGGTTTTTAGGCCCTGTCTAGGATCGGCTTACGATCACCGTACGCGAGCGCGAGGCCCAATCGTGAGTAGGATGATCCGATTATGCGGTGAAAACCCTAAATCGTCGTAGATCGCATTAGCTTTATCTTGATCAAGCAGGACCACCATATATTCGGACACCTTGTACGAATCATGGGTGGATCGGCTCTTTGAGCCGATTCACGGGATAACCCGAGAGCCGATCGAGGCTCGTATTTAACGTTTACGTGTGTGCCCTGCAGGAAACTAAGCGAGGCATCATCCAACACCTTCCTGACCAGGTATAGGTCAGGTGGCACGCCCTTGCGACAGCATCGGGCGTGTGACCAGAAGGCTTTGCGGGCCGTCGCTCTGAGGGACTAGGGCCAGCCGCAGCCCTGAGTTGTTCCCGGCTCTACGGTGTTGCCAGTCGTTGCTCGACGGTGGGTTTCTGACCGCAACACATTCTGGCACGCCCGGTGGGACAATCTTCGACATCCACCGCATCGCCATCTACTTCTGAGATGGCGGAAAGCACTCCGGTCAAGTATGAGGACCTGACTGACGACCTCAAGAAGAAACATGACGAGATCAAGGCAGTCCTCGAAGCCGACCTCATCGGCTCTTTCCACAGAACCCGCTCCCATGGCATCAGGTGGAAGGGGTTCTCACCTGAATGCGCGCTCGATGGAGTGGACCTGTCCACCCCGTCAGAAGAACGCACCAGGTCGCTGCGTCAGGAGATCAACTTCATGGTGGCTCATTCGCTGCACCGCCATTCTGAGAGCCTGGTGAACACTTTGGAGCGTGTCGCTCTTCGCGTGATCCAGGAAATCATGAGCCATCGGTACTCTCCGTCAGGACCGGCTCTGGGGACATACCAAGGAGAGATGCCACTCCACTCCCGTCCACCGCTGCCGTTCGCGTTGGCAGCACCAGAAGTGCCGACTCATCGGCATCCACCGTTAACATGGTGAAGCTCACTCTCCCTGGAGGGTGCCAGCCGAGATTCTCGTTCGACATCAACATGATAGGACTCGGGCACCGCCCTGGTTAGGACGGAGATGAGGGCAGCTGCTCTCACAGCGAAGACAAGGAAGAAGCCGTTCCACGCGACCGGCTCCGACACTATGTATGGGCAAAACGCGGTAATGCCGATCCGTAAGATTGGCCCCGAGAGATTTGTGAAGAAACATCGGCAGACCTTCATGGGCCTACTGACATAGAGGCCAGAATCGTCCTCACCATGCTTCCGGCCTGGGTTCAACATCGATCTAATGGGCAATGGGATGCGTCGGCTGGTGCACTGGAAAAAATCCACTGCGTTCCTAACAAAGCCGACGTTCACATTGTAGTACCTTGGCTAACCATAGAGCCGATATCGGCAGTTACCTGGCAGAATCGGCTCGGGGGGGCACCTAGGCATATGAGCATGCGCGACACCATTGAGCATGTGCGGAGAAATATTGGTGGCTGGTAGGGAAATCGGCCAGTAAAAAATAAAAAGAGGGGGAAACAACAAAACAAATCGGATCATGCATCAGTTTACACGGCAGTCAACCTTACAGCGAAGCAAGTTTACATGCATCAGTTTACACAAAGAGGCCCTACTGAAGAAAAGCATCAAGGGCGCGAAGAGCATCGGCACGGATTCGATCCACCTCGGCGATCTCGGCTTCATCATCCTCGTCTCTCCCCATCACCAGCTGGCTGCTCAGAGCACGAATTTCAGCCAGGTCGGTCTTCAGATCAGCTGTGAGACCTTTTGCTTCCTCTTGGGAGCGAGCAATGAGGGTTTCCTCATCCTGGATAAGTTGTTTGGTCTCCCTGGCCCTCTTTTCAAGGTCTTCCAGCTCCTTGCACAAGGTCTCGAGTCTAACACTACGGGTGGAAGTGGCGGTCTTAGCGTCTAAAGCGGCTTTCTTCTCGTTGAGCCGTTGACATTTGTCTGCAATATCGGCCCTCAACGGGAGTTGGCCACGGCGAAGAGTAATCCTCTGACGAGCCGACTGCACCCTTGACCTGAAAACTGACAAAGTCACTGCCGGCCAAAGCTTAACTTGCAGCGTTACTGGGAGACGGAGTTGGATGTCCTCGAGGATGCCCTTGATTGCCTCGGGGTTCTCGATCAGGTTTTCGACCGAGGAGGAGAGAAAAACTTTGAGACGCTGGAGCGAGCCATCGACCGCGCTAGGATCTGGCTCTTCACCTGCCTTGGAGACAGCTGGCTCGATGGAGTTGGGGTCGAACGTCAGCAAGCTTGAAGGATCACACCCCTAACAGACGAGCAAGAGCAGCATGAGCATACGACAAAGGAAAAGAGTAGGCCCGAGAGAATGGATCTTACCTCTCCCAAGAAAGGAAGGGAAGCCGAGGTTGTGATAATCGGCTTTGCGGTAGCCTGGGCCAGGTTAGCCACTTGGTCAGTCATGCTTGGCGAGTTGGGAAGGCCAAGGGTAGCCGATGGCATCGGCACCTCTTCAACGTTCCCGCTAGAAGTCCCATTAGTCTGCAAGGGAAATGGTGAGGCAATCCAGTTAGTAGCGAGACGATGTGGAACACGAGCTGTTGAGGTGATTACATTTGAAACTTCCTGGCTCGGCGAGGAGACTTGAGGGTCTGTGTGAGCCCTTTTGACGCATCTACGCTTCATGCGTGACCCCGTTTGGATCGAAGCCTGAAGGACAGCAGGCTCGGGAGGCGACCTTTTCCTAGAAGCCGACGTTGGCGAGTCCGTCTGGCTCTGTGTGGTGGATCTTTCTATATCGCCTGAGGAGGAGTCCCTTGGACTGGACTGTGTTCCCTCACTGGAGTTCTCTTCAGTGGAAGCCTGAAAGAAGAAGTACAACCATGTTACAAAGGTTGGAAAGGCAGATGTGTTCGGTCAAGACACGGATCGACTTACGTGCAAGCGTTCCTGGGCAGGAGCTTTGCGTTTTAAGGTCTTCCTGGCAGCCACCTTTCTCACTGCCGTCCTCGCCTGAGTCGAGGCTCGGGGGCAACTGACCCCGAAGATGCTTTACTCTTGGGAGCCGATTTCGGTGAAATCGGCTGACTCTGCATTATGATTTTCTTCAGAGGTGGCGAGTTCTGGCAGAAGAGAACCACTGGGGCCGGAGGAAGGAATACGAAGGGGGAACCATCGGCCTGCGTGGGAGCTGGGCCATCTTGTTGCTGTCAGGAGAGGGGGTTAAGTCGCAAACAATCATCATAAGTGGTTGCAAGAAATATTTTGAGTAATGGTACCTGGTCTGCGGGGATGTCATACTCGGCATCAAGTTGTCTCAACAGCGGTCCTAAAGCCCTTCTGAAGACATGGGTCTTCCACATGGACCACCAAGTCTCGAAACCATCGGTAGTGAAGGAGAAACGGAGGTCGTGGGGAATGAGAATGGCCAAAGCATCAAAGAAGGTATAACACCTTTGGCCCGTAAGGATGTCAGACAGTTCAGCTCTGCTTGCTGTCAGATGGTGCAAGAAGAAGTGTGGAGGCACCTGCCCAAGACTGAGTTGTCGGACTGCCACTACCGGTTGATAACACTCATAACCAGGCTTGATGATCCGGTTCGAGGTACTCATGCCAACGGGGAGGAAGCAAGGACGAATCATGATGGAATACAGATGCTGGGTGCTGGCGTCATCGGCAAAATTATCCAATCGAAAGGAGACTGGATTTTCAAAATTCTCCGGTTCAGTATAGGGAAAGAACAGGGGGTTGTCTAAACCTTGAAAGAAGATCTTGAACCACCCTGCTGCTTCTTTAGGGATCAGCCTGCTGCCTGGGAGACCATACAAAGCTTGGCCATAGCTGGTGCATCGGATATTCTTTCCATTGGCATCTGGAAAGGTGCAGGAGGTCAAAGGTGGGAAGTCTGGGATCTGGGTCTGAAAGTATAGCTGCGCCCATAGCTGAATAAACCACCAAGGACCGCCAGTTTTAACTGTCTTTTGAGAGAACAGTTTGACAGACATCGATTGAAGAGATCGATAGACCTCTCCAAGAAACGGTTTACCTAGGCCTAGTTGGGTGCCTTTAGCCAGTTCATAGGCCAGGGAAAGGTAATTCTTGGTAGGGGCAAGGGATGGGCCACAGAAGATAAAATGCTCCAACCAGAAGTTCAGGAAGGCCGTATGTTCTCTCTCTGTCACAGGGCCTTTGGTCTTCATATAACGTTTGAGGTAGGCTCCCCAGCTGGTACACTCTTTTTTAGAAGAAAGGGTGAAAGGGACTCTCGGCAGTTTGAATGCAGAAGGGCTTGGGGACGCGATGTCTAGGCCTGTGATCATTGCTACATCCAGCAGAGTTGGTGTCATAGGGCCATGGCCGAACATGAAACAGTTCAGTGCGTCAGACCAGAAATAGCCGATGGTTTTCAGAATGTTTTCATTCTTCTCAAGAGGAGACAATGATAATGACAGGGCATCGGCTATTCCTATGGTTTCCCAAGTGGCATAATGGGTTTTGGATACTCTATTGTACCATACCACCCAACCCTCAGGAGGATTAGGCCAGGCTCGCAGGCAGTCGGCCCAGGAGGTCAGATCTAAGTTCTGATTCGCGAAGGGGATCCTGTTAGCTTCGCAGGAAATTAAGAGGGCAGGACTCTCGGAAGAGCGAGGACCGAGGCACATAGAATTTGCGAGAGAAGGATGTGGCAGCAGGATGTCTGAGACCTAAAATCGATAGCGGAATAGAGCATTAATTCAGGTGCTTGCTGTTTACTCCTAATATTGGTGCACATGACGAGAGGGCTGTTGAGGATTACCTTCAGACCGGAGACCATGGCGTTGGCGTTGGATGATTCCGCCATTGGATGCGCTGAGGAATTGGGACGGCGCAGCTGAGATCTAAGATTCGTGGAACTGCCGGGGCGGCGATTTGGGGATCTAAGTTTCTCAGACGGAGGGCGCAGGTTACCGTTTGGAGGGGCAGTTAGGTTGGCCCTGCTCCTGTTTTATCGTAGAGGCTGATGTGGTACCATCGGCTCTTTTGGGGAGTGCTTGACTCTAGCTATCGGCGAAGTTAAGTGAAGACATTCCTTCGGTTTAAGATGAATTCTTTAGATTGGTGATAAAGTCAAGAAGGCAAGGCGCCATGGCATGACCCGATGTAGAAAAAGCATAATGATTTTGGAAATATCATTTCCAAAACCAGGGGGGCATGTGTTATCACCAGAATTTGACTGGATCAGAGGTGGGCCGTGATTGGAGAAGAGTTTGAAGAAGATACATAGAAGAAATACATGAATCGGCCTTGTGTACCAAGTTGGGCTAGTTTTCCCGTGTATCTGTACCATAGTAGGATACGTGTCGATTAGAAGTTAGAGTTTTGCCCGTGCACGGTTTGGTGCACGCCCACATTAGAAAGTCCCCTGGACTATAAATATGTATCTAGGGTTTATGGAATAAACAACAACCAACGTTTAACACAATCAATCTCGGCGCATCGCCAACTCCTTCGTCTCGAGGGTTTCTCCGGTAAGCACCATGCTGCCTAGATCGCATCTTGCGATCTAGGCAGCATAAGCTTATTCACGTTGTTCATGCGTTGCTCGTGCTTGAAGCCTTTTTGATGGCGAGCAACGTAGTTATCTTAGATGCGTTAGGGTTAGCATTGTTCTTAGTATCATATGCTTGTCGTAGTGCAACCCTTATGCATCTAGCCGCCCTTACACCTATCTTAGGTGTAGGGGCGGCACCCGCTTGATCATTGTTTAGTAGATCCGATCCGTTACGGTTGCTCCTTGTTCTTCAAGGATTAGTTTAATATCCGCAATAGTTAGGCCTTACAAAGGGTTGGAGGATCCAGTGGCGTGTAGGGTGTAGTTTGCTGGCCCTAGACAGGATGTTCCGGGGATCAACCTCGTGTTGGTTTTTAGGCCCTGTCTAGGATCGGCTTACGATCACCGTACGCGAGCGCGAGGCCCAATCGTGAGTAGGATGATCCGATTATGCGGTGAAAACCCTAAATCGTCGTAGATCGCATTAGCTTTATCTTGATCAAGCAGGACCACCATATATTCGGACACCTTGTATGAATCATGGGTGGATCGGCTCTTTGAGCCGATTCACAGGATAACCTGAGAGCCGATCGAGGCTCGTATTTAACGTTTACGTGTGTGCCTGTTATCACCAGATTTTAGACAAATCCAGAGGTGGGCCGGGCTTGGAAGATTACATGTGGAAGATTTCTAAAGCGGCCTGGCACGAAGGGTTTTGGGCTGAATTGCCCGTGTATCTTTATTTAGTAGTTTATTATTTTAGATAAGAGATAGAATCTTACTCGTGCACGGTTTAGTGCACGCCCTCATTAGAAAGTCCCCTGGACTATAAATATGTACCTAGGGTTTATGGAATAAACAACAACTCACGTTCAACCCCAAAACAAACCAATCTCGGCGCATCGCCAACTCCTTCGTCTCGAGGGTTTCTATCAGGTAAGCGATATGCTGCCTAGATCGCATCTTGCGATCTAGGCAGCACAAGCCCCACGTTGTTCCATGCGTTGCTCGTATCGAAGCGCTTTTGATGGCGAGCAACGTAGTTATCATTAGATGTGTTAGGGTTAGCATTGTTCTTCGTTTAAGCATGCTTACGTAGTGCAACCCTTGCATATCTAGCCGCCCTCACGCCTATCTCGGGCGTGGGGGCGGCACCCCGCTTGATCATTATTTAGTAGATCTGATCCGTTACGATTGCTCCTTGTTCTACAAGGATTAGTTTAATATCTGCAATAGTTAGGCCTTACAAAGGGGGGGAGGATCCAGTGGCACGTAGGGTGGCGTTCGCAAGTCCTAAACGGGATGTTCCTAGGATCAACTTCATGTTGTTTTTTTTGGCCTTGTTTAGGATCGGCTTACGAGCACCGTGCGTGGCCGCAAGGCCCAACCTGGAGTAGGATGATCCGATTATGCGGTGAAAACCCTAAATCGTCGTAGATCTCATTAGCTTCATCTTGATCAAGCAGGACCACCAAGTATTCGTGCACCCCGTACGGATCATGGGTGGATCGGCTCTTTGAGCCGATTCACGGGATAACTCGAGAGCCGATCGAGGCTCGTATTTAACGTTTACATGTATGCCCCTGCAGAAACTAAGCGAGGCATCCTCATCACCTTCCCGACCGGGTATAGGTCAGGTGGCACGCCCTTGCACTTCGCATCGCCGCGTGTGACCGGAAGAGCATTGCGGGCCGTCGCTCGGAGGGGTCTCGGCCAGCCGCAGCTCTAGGCTCTTCCCGGCTCTACGGTGTTGACAAGGCCGCTGCCCGCCGGTGGGTTTTGGCGGTCAACACATTCCGGCACGCCCGGTGGGACGATCGTCTACATCAACCACATCGCCATCTACATCCGAGATGGCGGACGACACGCCGGTCACCTACGGGGATCTGCCTGACGACCTCAAGAAGCAATACAACGAGATCAAGGCTACCCTCGAAGCCGACCTCATCGGCTCTTTTCAGAGAACCCGTTCCGGTGGCATCAGATGGAAGGGGTTCCCACCGCAAGGTGCACTCGATGGGATAGACCTCTCTACCCCGTCGGAGGAACGCACCGGGGTGCGCGGCGGGGAGATCAACTACCCGGTGGCTCACTCACTACACCGCCACTGCGAGAACTTGGTCAACGTGTTGGAGCGTGTCGCTCGCGCGTGATCCGGGAGATCATGAGCCACCGGTACTCGCCGTCGGGACCAGCTCTCGGGACTCATCAAGGAGAGTTGCCATTCCGATCCCGTCCACCGCTGCCATATGCGTTGGCAGCACCTGCTGAAGTGCCGACTACACCGGCATTCCTCGTCTACGAGGATTGGTGGCGACCCTAGTGACTACCGGTTCTTAATGGAGGCGCCTAAGGAGATCCCTCAAGGATACGCGTGCATGTATGTGCCGGATTGTGGTGACCGGGCACTCACAAACCAGGCCACAACATCGGGGACTCCGGCGAAGACGAGGAGGAAAGTCGGCGACGGAGCGGACGTGGCTAACTAAATACGCCACGCCGACGAAACTCCCGAGCCCAGCTCCTGCGGATGGCTCGGAGCTGGAAAAGCAAACATGGCAGGCCAAGTACGCCACCCCGGCGAATCTTCGGAGTGCAACTCCTACGGCCAGCACGGCGGATCGGATCGGTACCATGCCGAGAGACCGGTTCGGCATGATGCCGAAAAGAAGAGCGATCGGCTATTCCAAGCCGTACCACGACGATTACGAGATGATCCCGCTGCCACCTAAATATCGGCTCCCCGACTTCTCCAAATTCGGTGGATCGGATGGCTCCAGCTCCATCGAGCACATCGGCCGATATTTGGCTCAACTAAGACCGGCTTCGGTGTCGGATCAGCTACGCGTGAGGCTCTTTTCACGGTCCCTCACGGGATCGGCTTTTGGATGGTACACCTCTTTGCCGGCAAACTCCATCCGAGTCTTGGAAGCAATTGGAAGAACGAGTTCCATATGCAATACCATTCGAAGCTTCCGAGTCCGGCATTGCCGATCTAGCACAACTACGTCGAAGCGCGGGGAAACGGTGACAGAGTACATCCGGCGCTTCAGGAATCTTAGGAACCGATGTTATTCGGTTCGTATAACTGAAAAGGAAGCGATCGAGTTGGCGGTAGCGGGCCTTGCAACACAGCTCAAGGACATGGCCTCCCAAGCGGATTATCCCTCGGCTGGCGCACATGGTTCAAAAACTATCGGCATATGAACAGCGCCACCCCGACCTGTACCAAGACAAGTTCAAGCGTGCGGTAGTTATGGTCGACACGGAGGAAGATGAAGTGCACTGCGGGAGGCCAAGAGATAGCGATGGCTGAGTGGACTCGGGGGGAACCCCGTGGCACTGCAAATGGGTAAAGCCACCGGGGCCGCCCGGGGATTTGATTTTGACGTAACCAAGACTGAACGGATCTTCGACCTCCTGCTCAAGGAGAAACGGTTGACGGTTCTCGAAGGTCTCAAGTTCCCCACGGCGAAGGAGCTAAACGGAAAGCCGTACTGCCAAATTCCACAACTCGCTTTCCCATTCCACCAACGACTGCCGGGTGTGGCGTCGGCACATCCAAGCGGCGATAGAGAAGGGGCGGCTAATTTTCAAACCAGTACGCCATGAAGGTCGACACCCAACCCTTCCCCGCCGTTAACATGGTAGAAATCACCTACCCTGAAGGTTGCCAGCCGGGTCCCTCGTTCAGCATCAACATGGTAGGACTTGGAAACCACTCTGGCAAAGATGGAGATGAGGGCAGCTGCTCTCATAGCAAGGATACAGAGGAGGCCGCTCCACGCGATCGGCTCCGTCATGATGGCAAGCGCTATGTCACAGAGGGAGAGGTGAAGAATATAAGATATCAGCGACCTCTCTCTGATCACCTCCTCAATAAATATGTGAGTCAGTATGACCAACGCCGACGGCACAATTACGATGATAGAGGAGATCGTCTGGCTAGAGAAGCCAGAAGATATCGTCGGCAGAATCGCGATGAGGAGGAGCACGAGCGCTGTGCCACGGAAGCATCAAGGGAGCAAGATGATAACGCCAGACACTGGGACTGCCCCTTCTTCAGACACTGCTGGGATTCAGGAATGAGCCGATTGCCCACAATCGGCAATTGCCCAGAATGCAACAAGAAGAAGAAGGAGGCAGCCAACGTGTCTGTGTTCGAGCGCCTAGGGCCTCTCCCGCCACAAAGCAAACGCGCCGAGTCACCTCGTTGGGCAGATCTTGAGGATTCAGAAGACGAGGGAGAAGTGGAAGAAGACAGGTATCACCGGCCAAGGTGGTGCCCCGACGGACTCAGCCGTTCCCAAAAGCGCAGGGTTCAACGATTGCGCGGCCTCGGAGGAAGCCGAAAGGTTGTACCTGCACACGCTAAGGAAGGCACGGCCTGATCTGGCCGCAAAGGTTCAGCGAACCCTAGATGAAGAGGGTCGTCCACGGAAAATGGAGTGGCGCCCCAAACAGAGGAAAGCCGATGATGAGACATCGGCTGGCACAAACATGGTACTCGTCTTGCCGACAGAGCTTAGCGCTCCACGACTCCACGGAGCACTCAAGGTGGACGACAGCAAGCGCATCAAGTCAGAGGTTGGGTTGGTTTTATCCAGCCTGACCAAGTAGCAAGATCAAACCAATGAGCAAACCAGGAAAGGCTGATCCTTGTGATCGGCCCCAAAAATTTATGAAGGGAACTTACAAAACCTTCAACGAGCAAGCAACGTGGAGGCCGATTCCAGCAATCGGCCAAAATTATCCTCACCCACTATTCTGCCTGGGTTCAACATGTTATCCAACAGAGCCGATACCATCAATTCTCTTGACGAGAATCGGCTCCGGGGGCACCTGAGTAGACAAAATACGAGGATATGTAACGGAAGCATCTCATCTTTTGGTGATGGGTATTGGAATATGGGGGCCGATGCACAGGTCGGCCGTAAAAAAAGTGAAAATTCGAAAATTTTCGAACACAGCCGATGCAGCAGGCATCGACTTAAGGATATAACAGCCGATGCATGGCCATCGACTCAAGGGGAGTAACTGTTACGATCAGAGGGTCAATAGAGCACAAAGGGAACTCCTCAATGGAGCAGTTAAGGAAAGGAGCCTATCTGGCCGGCAGGAACTGAAGAAACTCGGGGGGCAGCTCACCTTGAGGGCTCTCTGCTTTGGGAAGCCGATTTATGTTTAAATCGGCTAGCTCGGCATAAGGAGTTCCCTCGGACATGATCGAGCCCAGGTCCATACGGCTCTGTTTTGCCTCGGCTAAGACTCGGGGGGCAACAAGCCTGGAAGATGCCCTGTTTTTAAGAGCCGATTAGAGTCACCTCGGCTGCGGCTGCATCATGGTCGTCTCAGGGAGGAACTGGGAAGGAAAAGCCATCGTCTAGTACAGGGCCTGGACTATGCTGTTGCTGCAAGAAAAGGAAAGAAGTCCGACGCGTTGCTATCGGTCTTAGCATGACAAACGGAGGGAATGAAATTGGAGCGATTAAAGGATGAATGGAAAGAACAATTTCATTAATTCAAAGGAGCGGCTTTACAAGAAAGAGCCGATGGCTCTCAAAAGAGGGATCTGGTGCCTAGTGCACTGCTACTACTAGTCCTATACTACTAGTCGTCGCTGTCCTCGTCATCGCCGCCGTCGACGTCGTCGGCGCTGCTCCCAAGGAGCTCCTCGTCGCTGCTGCCCCAGCCCTTGGCCGGAGCCTCTTCCTCCTCGTCATCATCATCATCCTCGCTGTCCGCCCGGGAGCGGAAGCGCTTGGTCGGCGGATACCCGATGGAGGAGGAGGAGTCATCCTCCTCCTCTTCCTCTTCGTCATCATCTTCGTCCTCACTTGTCCGCCCACATGCGGGGGCGCTTCTTCGGCGGGAGCTTGGCGGAGGGGGAGGCCTTGGCCTTCGCTGCTTCTCCTTCTTTCTCCTCCTTGTCGGAGGAGAAGGGATTCACTGCGGGGTGGAGGCTGTCCTCGTTCTTCTTCTTCGGCGAAGATTGGGGGAAGAGTTTTGAGAAGGAAGAGGAAGAGGAAGACATCGCTACAGGAGGAGAGGGTTTTTGGTGCCGATAGCTGGGATGGAATAGAGGATAAAGAGAGCTAACCGATCGGCACGGTTAAATAATGAGAAATCTGGTGAAGGTTTAATTCCATTGCAGCTTCCAAGGGATCGATGCTAAAGCTGTCGAATTTTTAGAGAAGCTGAGAAGACGGGGCATAATGATGACGGATGCTCGTAACGGCTCGCTCTCGCCACGACATGACCCTTCGAAGGGAAAGCATAATGATTTTGGAAATGTTATTTCCAAAACCAGGGGGCATGTGTTATCACCAGATTTTAGACAAATCCAGAGGTGGGCCGGGCTTGGAAGATTACATGTGGAAGATTTCTAAAGCGGCCTGGCACGAAGGGTTTTGGGCTGAATTGCCCGTGTATCTTTATTTAGTAGTTTATTATTTTAGATAAGAGATAGAATCTTACTCGTGCACGGTTTAGTGCACGCCCTCATTAGAAAGTCCCCTGGACTATAAATATGTACCTAGGGTTTATGGAATAAACAACAACTCACGTTCAACCCCAAAACAAACCAATCTCGGCGCATCGCCAACTCCTTCGTCTCGAGGGTTTCTATCAGGTAAGCGATATGCTGCCTAGATCGCATCTTGCGATCTAGGCAGCACAAGCCCCACGTTGTTCCATGCGTTGCTCGTACTCGAAGCGCTTTTGATGGCGAGCAACGTAGTTATCATTAGATGTGTTAGGGTTAGCATTGTTCTTCGTTTAAGCATGCTTACGTAGTGCAACCCTTGCATATCTAGCCGCCCTCACGCCTATCTCGGGCGTGGGGGCGGCACCCCGCTTGATCATTATTTAGTAGATCTGATCCGTTACGATTGCTCCTTGTTCTACAAGGATTAGTTTAATATCTGCAATAGTTAGGCCTTACAAAGGGGGGGAGGATCCAGTGGCACGTAGGGTGGCGTTCGCAAGTCCTAAACGGGATGTTCCTAGGATCAACTTCATGTTGTTTTTTTGGCCTTGTTTAGGATCGGCTTACGAGCACCGTGCGTGGCCGCAAGGCCCAACCTGGAGTAGGATGATCCGATTATGCGGTGAAAACCCTAAATCGTCGTAGATCTCATTAGCTTCATCTTGATCAAGCAGGACCACCAAGTATTCGTGCACCCCGTACGGATCATGGGTGGATCGGCTCTTTGAGCCGATTCACGGGATAACCCGAGAGCCGATCGAGGCTCGTATTTAACGTTTACATGTATGCCCCGCAGAAACTAAGCGAGGCATCCTCATCACCTTCCCGACCAGGTATAGGTCGGGTGGCACGCCCTTGCACTTCGCATCGCCGCGTGTGACCAGAAGAGCATTGCGGGCCGTCGCTCGGAGGGGTCTCAGCCAGCCGCAGCTCTAGGCTCTTCCCGGCTCTACGGTGTTGACAAGGCCGCTGCCCGCCGGTGGGTTTTGGCAGTCAACAGTGCCCTGCAGGAAACTAAGCGAGGCATCATCCAACACCTTCCTGACCAGGTATAGGTCAGGTGGCACGCCCTTGCGACAACATCGGGCGTGTGACCAGAAGGCTTTGCGGGCCGTCGCTCTGAGGGACGTACTAGGGCCAGCCGCAGCCCTGAGTTGTTCCCGGCTCTACGGTGTTGCCAGTCGTTGCTCGACGGTGGGTTTCTGACCGCAACAGCGATATAATACGAGTGGAACGGTGTTTCATTGGTGTTATATCAGACTAGCATACTACACCATGCAGTGGTATGCCGGGTCACCACATAGAAGTCCTCCATGATTATATGTATTTTTTTATTTGGGCACATTAATTGCCTTGTAATTTTCCTAGTTATTTTATTTGTGTATATAATTGTGTGTATCATTGATATAAGATTCCAGGCTCATGAAATTTAATGGGCCTTGTCATAAGCCTAACTTGGCTGGCCCAGAATGCAAGTTGACTAGTCAAACAACCAGGGCCCTACAACTTAGTGGGCCGGTCCACTTACAGTAGTGTGGGACCCACTTTCATTTGGACCGGCCCACTTACTTATTGGGCCAGCCCAATTGCTTTAAGTGGACCCCACTCACTAGCTGGGTGCTTGTGACGATAAAGCACACGTCCGTTGGGAACCCCAAGAGGAAGGTATGATGCGTACAACAGCGAGTTTTCCCTCAGAAAGAAACCAAGGTTATCGAACCAGTAGGAGATGAAGGCCACGCGAAGGTTGTTGGTGAAGGAGTGTAGTGCGACGCAACACCAGGGATTCCAGCGCCAACGTGGAACCTGTACAACATAATCAAACTACTTTGCCCCAACTTAACAGTGAGGTTGTCAATCTCACCGGCTTGCTGAAAACAAAGGATTAAACGTACGGTGTGGAGAATGATTATTGCTTGCAGAAAACAAAAGAGAACAATGATTGCAGTAGGTTGTATTTCAGATGTAAAAGAATGGATCGGGGTCCACAGTTCACTAGTGGTGTCTCTCCAATAAGATAAATAACATGTTGGGTGAACAAATTACAGCTGGGCAGTTGACAAATAGAGAGAGCATAACAATGCACATACATATCATGATGACTGATACGTCCATTTTGCATCACTATTTTATATCATAATTTACTGTTATTCATTGATATATTTCATATTTAGAGATGATACTTATGTTATTTTACATATTTTGCATGTTTCATGATTATTGGAGAATTACTCACGGGAGTCAGGATTCTGCTGGAAAAAGCGCCGTCAGGATACAATATTTCTGAAGATCAACAATTGACGGAAAATATACCGAAGCTCCTATTTTTTCAAATGACGGAGCCATCCAAAAGGGGAGGCCGAGGAGGGCCGCCATGGGCCCTCCCCATAGGCCGGCGCGGCCACCAAGGCCGGCGCGTTACCACGTGGGGAGGGGGCCCACGACCCCCTCAGCCATCGCCCTTTCGCGTACTTCATCTCCCAGAAACCCTAAGGTGCGGGGGTACATCGAGGATAGTCAGCGCCGCCTCCTCGAGGCGGAAAACACCAGAGAGAAAAGAGCTCTCCGGCAAGGCAGAAATCTGCCGGGGAAATTCCCTCCCGAAGGGGGGAAATCATCGCCATCGTCACCGTCATCGAGCTGGACTTCATTGGGATCATCATCATCATCTCCACCACCGACACCATCATCTCCACCGCTGCACCTCGTCTCCGCTGTAACATCTAGGGTTGAATCCTGAGTATTTCATAGGGGAAACTCTCCTGGTGTTAATTACTCCTTGTTATTGATGCTATTGAGTGAAACCGCTGAATCAAGGTTTATGTTCAGATTGTTATCCATCATCATATCACCTCTGATCATGTTCCATATGATGTCTTGTGAGTAGTTCGCTTAGTTCTTGAGGACATGGGTGAAGTCTAAATGTTAGTAGTGAACTATTTTGAGTAATATTTAATGGTTTGATATTTAAGTTGTGGTGTTATTCTTCTAGTGGTGTCATGTGAACGTCGACTACATGATACTTCACCTTTATGGGCCTAGGGGAATGCATCTTGTATTCGTTTGCTAATTGTGGGGTTGCCGGAGTGACAACAACCTAAACCCCCGTTGGTATATCGATGCATGAGGGACAGCAGGATCTCAGAGTTTAAGGCTGTGGTTAGATTTATCTTAATTACTTTCTTGTATTTGCGGATGCTTGCAAGGGTTTTAATCACAAGTATGTATTAGTCCTAGGAAGGGCGGTGCATTAGCATAGGTTCACCCACACAACACTTATCAAAACAATGAAGATTAATCAACTATATGAAGCAAAAGCATTAGACTAAATTCCCGTGTGTCCTCAAGAACGTTTGGTAATCATAAGTAAACAAACCGGCTTGTCCTTTGTGCTAAAAAGGATTGGGCCACTCGCTGCAATTATTACTCTCGCATTTTACTTACTTGTATTTTATTTATCTGCTATATCAAAACCTCCTAAAAACTTGTCTGTGAGCATTTACAGTGAATCCTTCATCGAAACTGCTTGTCAACACCTTCTGCTCCTCGTTGGGTTCGACACTCTTATTTATCGAAAGTACTACGATACACCCCGTATACTTGTGGGTCATCAAGACTATTTTCTGGCGCCATTGCCGGGGAGTGAAGCGCTATTGGTAAGTGGAATTGGTAAGGAAAACTTTTACTGTACGTGCTGTTTTTATTTCTGCCTGCTGCTATAATTGATTATGGAGAGATCTTCTCTTGAATTCCTATTTGGAAAATCAACTACTACTGCAAAGGTAGTGGATGAGGCGCTAGGTGAGAAAGTGATTCCATATAAAATACCTATGAAAAATTATTGAACGTGTTGTGGATAACCGCTATGAAGGGGATGGAACTGTCCATCCTGGAGATCATTTATTGTTTTTACATGAATTATGCGGGTTATTCAAGTGTGCAGGTATTTCTATGGATGAAGTTAGGAAGAAACTATTCTCTATGTCGCTGTCTGGTAAAGCAGCGCATTGGTATAAACTGCTGAAGAATGGGCATTCTCTTGATTGGAAGGATATTATACCTCTATTTTATTCTAAATTCTATCCTCCAAGTGAAATTCACAAAGACCGAAACCGCATATATAATTTCTGGCCTCATGATGGAGAGAGTATTGCCCAAGCATGGGGGAGATTGAAGTCTTTAATGCTCAAATGCCCCATTCATGAGCTTCCTGGTAATATCATCATTGATAATTTCTATGCAAGACTTTCTTTTCAAGATAAAACCTTGCTGGATACTACTTGCTCTGGATCATTCACGCGCAACAAAGAAGAGTTTAAATGGGACCTTCTTGATCGGATTCAGGAGAATACTGAAGGATGGGAGAACGACAAAGGTAGAGAGCCAGGTATAAATTATGATTATGAATGCATTGAAACTTTTATGGATACTGATAAATTTCGAACTATGAGTGCTACTTATGGTCTTGACTCTCAAGTTGTTGCAAATTTTTATAAAGCTTTTGCCTCTCATTTTGAATTTCCTAGGAAGAATTTTAATAAGTATCATGAACCTTACAAAGATAAAACTGATTCACCTATAGGTAAATGTATTGAGGTTAAAACTGTTGATCACATTCTTCCTGAAGCTTATATTGAAAAAATTCCTTTTCCTTCTAAAATGAAAGAGTATTCTGTTATAACTAGTGTGGTTAACAAAAGTGCAAAGAAACCTATAGAACCTGAGGAGCAGATAAATGTTGAACCTGCTGTTGCAATAGTTAAAGACCTTGTGACTAAAAATGTAGAAGATGGTCACATCATTTTCTGTGAAGATGCTTCTAATATTGTTTCACATCCTAGTAAGTCTAGGAAAGCCAGCGTTCCTATGCTCTCTGTTAAAATTGGTGATCATTGTTATTATGGTTTATGTGATATTGGTGCAAGTTCTAGTGCCATTCCTTATGAGCTTTACGTGGAAATCATGCATGAAATTGGTTCTTGTGAACTTGAAGATATTGATGTGGTTATTCGACTAGCTAGTAGAGAAACTATATCTCCTATTGGTATTGTTCGAGATGTGGAAGTTCTATGTGGTAAGATTAAATATCCTACTGACTTTTTGGTGCTTGGTTCTGCTGCTAGTAAGACTTGTCCTATCATATTTGGTAGACGTTTTCTAAATACTTGTGGAGCTATTATAGATTGCAAGAAAGAGAAAATGGTGACTAAATTTGCTGGTGAATCTTATGAGTTTAATTTCTCTAAATTTACCAAAGTTCCTTATGAAGCTGAATTGCCTAATGATGATTTTAGAGTAGAACAGCTTGCATCTATTGCTCTTGCTCCTAGTAATCCCTTGCAGCAATATTTGGAGGATCATGAGAGTGAAGTCTTTAGGGAAGAAAGGAATGAGCTTGATGAAATTTTCCTTCGTCAACCCATTCGTAAACATGACTTACCGGTCGAAGATCTAGGTACAATACCACCACCAAAGGAAGATCCTGTTTTTGATTTGAAACCGTTACCTGATAATCTTAAGTATGCTTATATTGATGATAAGAAAACATATCCTGTTATTATTAGTGCTAAGCTTTCAGATTTTGAGGAAGAAAGATTATTGGAAATATGAAGAAACATCGAGGAGCTATTGGCTACACTCTTGATGACTTGAAGGGGATTTCTCCCTCTATTTGCCAACATGCCATCAACATGGAAGATGATGCAAAGCCTGTTCTGAACATCAGCGTTGTATAATTCCTAAGATGAAGGATGTGGTAAGGAATGAGGTATTGAAACTTCTTGAAGCTGGTATTATATATCCTATTGCTGATAGTAGATGGGTTAGTCCTGTGCATTGTGTTCCTAAGAAAGGAGGAATAACTGTTGTACCTGATACGTCTCCAACGTATCGATAATTTCTTATGTTCCATGCCATATTATTGATGATTTCTACATGTTATATGCACACATTATGTCATATTCGTGCATTTTCTGGAACTAACCTATTAACAAGATGCCGAAGTGCCGATTCTGTCGTTTTCTGCTGTTTTTGGTTTCGAAATCCTAGTAACGAAATATTCTCGGAATTGGACGAAATCAAGTCCCAGGGTCCTATTTTGCCACGAACCTTCCAGAAGACCGAAGAGCATATGAAGTGGGGCCACGAGGTGGCCAAACCACAAGGCGGCGCGGCCCCCCCCCGTCAGCCCCCCGACTCTGCCCTTCCGCCTACTTAAAGCCTCCGTCGCGAAACCCCTGAGAAGAAAAACCACGATACGGAAAACCTTCCAGAGACGCCGCCGCCGATCCCATCTCGGGGGATTCTGGAGATCTCCTCCGGCACCCTGCCGGAGAGGGGATTCATCTCCCGGAGGACTCTACACCGCCATGGTCGCCTCCGGAGTGATGAGTGAGTAGTTCACCCCTGGACTATGGGTCCATAGCAGTAGCTAGATGGTTGTGTTCTCCTCATTGTGCTTCATTGTTGGATCTTGTGAGCTGCCTAACATGATCAAGATCATCTATCTGTAATACTCTATGTTGTGTTTGTCGGGATCCGATGGATAGAGAATACCATGTTATGTTAATTATCAAGTTATTACATATGTGTTGTTTATGATCTTGCATGCTCCGTTATTAGTAGAGGCTCTGGCCAAGTTTTTGCTCTTAACTCCAAGAGGGAGTATTTATGCTCGATAGTGGGTTCATGCCTGCATTGACACCGGGACAGATGATGAGAAAGTTCTAAGGTTGTGTTGTGCTTGTTGCCACTAGGGAGAAAACATTGATGCTATGTTCGAGGATGTAGTTATTGATTACATTACGCACCATACTTAATGCAATTGTCCGTTGCTTTGCAACTTAATACTGGAGGGGTTCGGATGATAACCTCGAAGGTGGACTTTTTAGGCATAGATGCGGTTGGATGGCGGTCTATGTACTTTGTCGTAATGCCCAATTAAATCTCACTATATTTATCATGACATGTATGTGCATTGTTATGCCCTCTCTATTTGTCAATTGCCCGACTGTAATTTGTTCACCCAACATGCTTTTATCTTATGGGAGAGACACCTCTAGTGAACTGTGGACCCCGGTCCATTCTTTTATACTTGAAATACAAATCTGCTCGCAATACTTGTTTTTACTGTTTTCTCTGCAAACAATCATCTTCCACACAATACGGTTAATCCTTTGTTACAGCAAGCCGGTGAGATTGACAACCTCACTCGTTTCGTTGGGGCAAAGTACTTTGATTGTGTTGTGCGGGTTCCACGTTGGCGCCGGAATCCCCGGTGTTGCGCCGCACTACATCCCGCCGCCATCAACCTTCAACGTGCTTCTTGGCTCCCTACTTGGTTCGATAAACCTTGGTTTCTTGCGAGAGAAACTTGCTGCTGTACGCATCACACCTTCCACTTGGGGTTCCCAACGGGCGTGTGCTTTACGCGTCATCAAGCTAAATTTACGGCGCCGTTGCCGGGGACGAAGAAAAGTTACACCACAAAGATTTCTAACTCCCACGTCAACTACACGCCGGCAAGTAAATTTCCGGCGCCGTTGCGGGGAGATCAAGACACGCTTGCAAGGGGAGTCTCCACTTCTCAATCTCTTTACTTTGTTTTTGTCTTGCTTAGTTTTATTTACTACTTTGTTTGCTGCACTAAATCAAAATACAAAAAAATTAGTTGCTAGTTTCACTTTATTTGCTATCTTGTTTGCTATATCAAAAACACAAAAAAATTAGTTACTTGTTTTACTTTACTTAATATCATGCATGTTTTTATTTCACTAGTTAAGCATAATGGAAAACAACAAAAATATGAGAGATCTTTATGAACTTTATCTTGAATTAGGACATGATGTGTTTGAAGAGAGAATTAAAAAACCCATGGAACTTTGTATGCATGCTAATGGGAATGTTATTACTATGGATGCTTTGAACACCATTGTTGCTAATGCTATGGAAAATTCTAAGCTTGGGGAAGCTGGCTCTGATGAGCATGATCTTTTTAGTCCCCCAAGCATTGAGGAGAAAATTTTCTTTTATGATTACAATATGCCTCCTATATATGATGATAGCCACTTTGTTGAATTTTCTCCCACTACAACTAATAAAATTGATTATGCTTACGTGGAGAGTAATAATTTTATGCATGAGACTCATGATAAGAATGCTTTATGTGATAGTTACATTGTTGAGTTTGCTCATGATGCTACTGAAAATTATTATGAGAGAGGAAAATATGGTTGTAGAAATTTTCATGTTACTAAAACACCTCTCTATGTGCTGAAATTTTTGAAGCTACACTTGTTTTATCATCCTATGCTTGTTACTTTGCTCTTCATGAACTTGTTTATTTACAAGATTCCTATGCATAGGAAGCATTTTAGACTTAAATGTGTTTTGAATTTGCCTCCTGATGCTCTCTTTTGCTTCAAATACTATTTCTTGCGAGTGCATCATTAAAATTGCTTGAGCCCATCTTAATGGCTATAAAGAAAGAACTTCTTGGGAGATAACCCATGTGTTATTTTGCTACAGTATTTTATTTTATATTTGTGTCTTGGAAGTTGTTTACTACTGTAGCAACCTCTCCTTATCTTAGTTTCATGTTTTGTTGTGCCAAGTAAAGTGTTTGATAGTAAAGTAAGTACTAGATTTGGATTACTGCGCAGTTCCAGATTTCCTTGCTGTCACGAATCTGGGTCTATCTCCCTGTAGGTAGCTCAGAAAATTAAGCCAATTTACGTGCATGATCCTCAGATATGGACGCAACTTTCATTCAATTTGGGCATTTTCATTTGAGCAAGTATGGTGGCCTAATAAAATCCATCTTTACGGACTGTTCTGTTTTGACAGATTCTGCCTTTTGTTTCACATTGCCTCTTTTGCTATGTTGGATGAATTTCTTTGATCCATTAATGTCCAGTAGCTTTATGCAATGTCCAGAAGTGTTAAGAATGATTGTGTCACCTCTGAACATGTGAATTTTTATTATGCACTAACCCTCTAATGAGTTGTTTCGAGTTTGGTGTGGAGGAAGTTTTCAAGGATCAAGAGAGGAGTATGATGCAATATGATCAAGGAGAGTGAAAGCTCTAAGCTTGGGGATGCCCCGGTGGTTCACCCCTGCACATTCTAAGAAGGCTGAAGCGTCTAAGCTTGGGGATGCCCAAGGCATCCCCTTCTTCATCGACAACATTATCAGGTTCCTCCCCTGAAACTATATTTTTATTCCGTCACATCTTATGCACTATGCTTGGAGCGTCGGTTTGTTTTTGTTTTTTGTTTTGTTTGAAATAAATGGATCCTAGCATTCACTTTGTGGGAAAGAGACACGCTCCGCTGTAGCATATGGACAAGTATGTCCTTAGGCTCTACTCATAGTATTCATGGCAAAGTTTCTTCTTCGTTAAATTGTTATATGGTTGGAATTGGAAAATGATACATGTAGTAACTCTAAAATGTCTTGGATAATTTGATACTTGGCAATTGTTGTGCTCATGTTTAAGCTCTTGCATCATATACTTTGCACCCATTAATGAAGAAACACTTAGAGCTTGCTAATTTGGTTTGCATATTTGGTTTCTCTAGAGTCTAGATAATATCTAGTATTGAGTTTTGAACAACAAGGAAGACGGTGTAGAGTCTTATAATGTTTACAATATGTCTTTTATGTGAGTTTTGCTGCACCGTTCATCCTTGTGTTCGTTTCAAATAACCTTGCTAGCCTAAACCTTGTATCGAGAGGGAATACTTCTCATGCATCCAAAATCCTTGAGCCAACCACTATGCCATTTGTGTCCACCATACCTACCTACTACATGGTATTTATCCGCCATTCCAAAGTAAATTGCTTGAGTGCTACCTTCAAAATTCCATCATTCACCTTTGCAATATATAGCTCATGGGACAAATAGCTTAAAAACTATTGTGGTATTGAATATGTACTTATGCACTTTATCTCTTATTAAGTTGCTTGTTGTGCGATAACCATGTTTCTGGGACGCCATCAACTATTCTTTGTTGAATATCATGTGAGTTGCTATGCATGTCCGTCTTGTCTGAATTAAGAGAGATCTACCACCTTAATGGTTGGAGCATGCATATTGTTAGAGAAGAACATTGGGCCGCTAACTAAAGCCATGAATCATGTCGGAAGTTTCAGTTTTGGACATATATCCTCAATCTCATATGAGAATAATAATTGTTGTCACATGCTTATGCATTAAAGAGGAGTCCATTATCTGTTGTCCATGTTGTCCCGGTATGGATGTCTAAGTTGAGAATAATCAAAAGCGAGAAATCCAAAATGCGAGCTTTCTCCTTAGACCTTTGTACGAGGCGGCATGGAGGTACCCCATTGTGACACTTGGTTAAAACATGTGCATTGCAAAGATCCGGTAGTCCAAGCTAATTAGGACAAGGTGCGGGCACTATTAGTATACTATGCATGAGGCTTGCAACTTGTAAGATATAATTTACATAACTCATATGCTTTATTACTACCGTTGACAAAATTGTTTCAGGTTTTCAAAATAAAAGCTCTAGCACAAATATAGCAATCGATGATTTCCTCTTTGAAGGACCATTCTCTTTACTTTTATGTTGAGTCAGTTCACCTATCTCTCTCCACCTCAAGAAGCAAACACTTGTGTGAACTTTGCATTGATTCCTGCATACTTGCATATTGTACTTGTTATATTACTCTATGTTGACAATTATCCATGAGATATACATGTTACAAGTTGAAAGCAACCGCTGAAACTTAATCTTCCTTTGTGTTGCTTCAATACCTTTACTTTGATTTATTGCTTTATGAGTTAACTCTTATGCAAGACTTATTGATGCTTGTCTTGAAGTACTATTCATGAAAAGTCTTTGCTTTATGATTCACTTGTTTACTCATGTCATTACCATTGTTTTGATCTCTGCATTCATTACATATGTTTACAAATAGTATGATCAAGGTTATGATGGCATGTCACTTCAGAAATTATCTTTGTTATCGTTTTACCTGCTCGGGACGAGCAGAACTAAGCTTGGGGATGCTGATACGTCTCCAACGTATCGATAATTTCTTATGTTCCATGCCATATTATTGATGATTTCTACATGTTATATGCACACTTTATGTCATATTCGTGCATTTTCTGGAACTAACCTATTAACAAGATGCCGAAGAGCCGATTCTTTGTTTTCTGCTGTTTTTGGTTTCGAAATCCTAGTAACGAAATATTCTCGGAATTGGACGAAATCAAGTCCCAGGGTCCTATTTTGCCACGAACCTTCCAGAAGACCGAGGAGCATACGAAGTGGGGCCACGAGGTGGCCAAACCACAAGGCGGCGCGGCCAAGGGGGGCTCGCGCCGCCCTGTGGCGTGGGGCCCTCGTCAGCCCCCCGACTCTGCCCTTCCGCCTACTTAAAGCCTCCGTCGCGAAACCCCTGAGAAGAAAAACCACGATACGGAAAACCTTCCAGAGACGCCGCCGCCGCCGATCCCATCTCGGGGGATTCTGGAGATCTCCTCCGGCACCCTGCCGGAGAGGGGATTCATCTCCCGGAGGACTCTACACCGCCATGGTCGCCTCCGGAGTGATGAGTGAGTAGTTCACCCCTGGACTATGGGTCCATAGCAGTAGCTAGATGGTTGTCTTCTCCTCATTGTGCTTCATTGTTGGATCTTGTGAGCTGCCTAACATGATCAAGATCATCTATCCGTAATACTCTATGTTGTGTTTGTCGGGATCCGATGGATAGAGAATACCATGTTATGTTAATTATCAAGTTATTACATATGTGTTGTTTATGATCTTGCATGCTCTCCGTTATTAGTAGAGGCTCGGCCAAGTTTTTGCTCTTAACTCCAAGAGGGAGTATTTATGCTCGATAGTGGGTTCATGCCTGCATTGACACCGGGACGAGTGACGGAAAGTTCTAAGGTTGTGTTGTGCTTGTTGCCACTAGGGATAAAACATTGATGCTATGTTCGAGGATGTAGTTATTGATTACATTACGCACCATACTTAATGCAATTGTACTGTTGCTTTGCAACTTAATACTGGAGGGGGTTCGGATGATAACCTGAAGGTGGACTTTTTAGGCATAGATGCAGTTGGATGGCGGTCTATGTACTTTGTCGTAATGCCCAATTAAATCTCACTATATTTATCATGACATGTATGTGCATTGTTATGCCCTCTCTATTTGTCAATTGCCCGACTGTAATTTGTTCACCCAACATGCTTTTATCTTATGGGAGAGACACCTCTAGTGAACTGTGGACCCCGGTCCATTCTTTTATACTTGAAATACAAATCTGCTGCAATACTTGTTTTTACTTGTTTTCTCTGCAAACAATCATCTTCCACACAATACGGTTAATCCTTTGTTACAGCAAGCCGGTGAGATTGACAACCTCACTGTTTCGTTGGGGCAAAGTACTTTGGTTGTGTTGTGCAGGTTCCACGTTGGCGCCGGAATCCCTGGTGTTGCGCCGCACTACATCCCGCCGTCATCAACCTTCAACGTGCTTCTTGGCTCCTACTGGTTCGATAAACCTTGGTTTCTTACTGAGGGAAACTTGCTGCTGTACGCATCACACCTTCCACTTGGGGTTCCCAACGGGCGTGTGCTTTATGCGTCATCAAGCTAAATTTCTGGCGCCGTTGCCGGGGACGAAGAAAAGTTACACCACAAAGATTTCTAACTCCCACGTCAACTACACGCCAGCAGTACCTAATGATAATGATGAGCTCATCCCTCAAAGAGTAGTTGTAGGGTATAGAATGTGCATTGATTTTCGTAAGGTTAATAAAGTTACTAAGAAAGATCATTACCCTTTACCCTTTATTGATCAAATGTTTGCAAGGTTATCTAAAAATACTCATTTACGCTTTCTTGATGGTTATTACGGGTTTTCACAAATTGCTGTTAGAGCTAAAGATCAAGAGAAAACCACTTTCACTTGTCCCTATGGAACTTATGCTTATAGGTGTATGCCTTTTGGTTTATGTAATGCTCCTGCTACTTTTCAAAGATGCATGTCTGCTATTTTCCATGGCTTTTGTGAAAAGATTGTAGAGGTATTCATGGATGATTTTTCTGTCTATGGGAATTCTTTTGATAATTGTTTGCGAAACATTGATAAAGTTTTGCAGAGATGTGAAGAAACCAACCTTGTTCTTAATTGGGAGAAATGCCACTTTGTGGTTAATGAAGGGATTGTATTGGGACATAAAATTTCTGAGAGAGGTATTGAAGTTGATAGAGTTAAAGTTGAAGCAATTGAGAAGATGCCCTATCCTAGGGATTTTAAAGGTATTCGTAGTATTCTTGGTCATGCTGGTTTTTATAGGAGATTTATTAAAGATTTCTCTAAAACTTCAAAGCCTCTTAATAATCTTCTTCAAAAAGATGTACCTTTTGTTTTTGATGATGATTGTAAGGAAGTTTTTGGAACTCTAAAGAAAGCCTTAACAACTACTCCTGTAGTTGAACCTCCTGATTGGAATTTACCTTTTGAAATTATGTGTGATGCTAGTGATTTTGCTGTAGGTGTTGTTCTTGGACAGCGAGTAGATAAAAAAATGAATGTTATTCATTATGCTAGTAAGACTCTTGATGCTGCTCAAAGAAATTATGCTACAACTGAAAAAGAGTTATTAGCCGTAGTTATTGCTTGTGACAAGTTTAGACCTTATATTGTTGATTCAAAAGTCACAGTTCATACTGATCATGCTGCAATTAGGTACCTTATGGAAAACAAAGATGCTAAGCCAAGGCTTATTAGATGGGTGCTTCTTTTGCAAGAATTTGATTTACATATTGTAGATAGGAAAGGTGTTGATAATCCTGTTGCTGATAATTTGTCTAGATTGGAAAATATTGCTTATGATCCTGTTCCTGTTAATGATAGTTTTCCAAATGAACAATTGGCTGCAATAAAGGTGAGCTCGCGAGATAGTCCTTGGTATGCTGATTATGCTAACTTTATCGTTTCGAAGTACTTGCCTCCAACCTTTTCAGCTCAGCAAAGGAGGAAATTCTTTTATGATTTGAGGCATTATTTTTGGGATGACCCACACTTATATAAAGAAGGAGTGGATGGTATTATGCGAAGATGTGTCCCCGAATATGAACAACGAGAGATATTGAGTAAGTGTCATGGTAGTATTTATGGAGGACATCACGCCGGAGATAGAACCGCACAAAAGGTTCTACAGTCAGGTTTTTATTGGCCAACTCTCTTTAAAGATGCAAGAAAGTTTATTTTATCTTGTGATGAATGTCAAAGAGTTGGTAATATCTCTAGACGCAATGAAATGCTTATGAATTATACTCTTGTTATTGAACCATTTGATTGTTGGGGATTTGACTTCATGGGTCCTTTCCCTTCTTCAGAAGGTAACACTCATATACTTGTTGTTGTTGATTATGTTACTAAATGGGTGGAAGCCATATTTAAAAATGCTTTTAGATGTTATTTTTCCTAGGTTTGGAGTACCTAGATATCTTATGACTGATGGAGGTTCTCATTTTATTCATGGTGGTTTTAGAAAAACTCTTGCTAAATATGGTATTAATCATAGAATTGCTTCAGCTTATCATCCTCAAACTAGTTGGCAAGTAGAATTATCAAATAGAGAAATTAAATCTATCTTGCAAAAGACTGTTAATAAATCTAGGAAAAATTGGGCTAGTAAGTTAAAGGAAGCATTGTGGGCTTATAGAACTGCTTATAAAAATCCTATGGGAATGTCTCCTTATAAAATGATTTATGGAAAAGCTTGTCATTTACCTTTAGAACTAGAGCACAAAGCTTATTGGGCGGTAAGAGAACTTAATAAAGATCTTAAACTTGCCGGTAAGAAAAGGTTGCTACAATTGAGTTCTTTAGATGAGTGGAGAAGTGAAGCTTATGAAAATGCTGAACTTTTTAAGGAGAAAGTTAAGAAATGGCATGATAGAAGAATTATTTAAAGAGAATTTAATGTTGGAGATAAAGTCCTATTGTATCGGTCTCGTCTCAGATTTTTTGCAGGAAAATTACTCTCAAAATGGGAAGGACCATATGTCATTGTGGAGGTGTATCGTTCAGGGCAATAAAAATTGCTTCGCTGAAAGATGATGCCACACAAGTGGTGAATGGACAAAGACTCAAACATTATATTTATGGAGATTCTTATAATGAAGATGTTGATGTTATTCGAGTGGTGACTCCGAAAACTTTCATCAAAGATCAAATTGATAGTTCTGCAGAGTTCGACTTCGAATAGGTAACAGTTCTGGTAGTAAAAAGTCCGCGTTTAACTTTCCGAACAATATTTTTGCTATTTTTGGAGAATATGAAAAATGACGAGATCGAATCGGAGTGGAGGAGGCGCACGAGGGCACGTCCCCACGTGGTGGCGTGGGCCCCACCTTGGCCGCGCCGCCTTATGGGATGGCTCCTTGGAGTCCCTCTCCCACTCAGGTTCGACCTGGTGCTTTCCTTCTGTCGTGAAATTTTTTGCTATATAATCCCCCGGATCCCCCGAGGTCCGTATATCGTCTTCTCGTCGTGTTTTGTTTCGAGCTGTTTTCTGCCAGGATCCGTTTTTGATCTAGAAGCACCATGGTCTCCAATAACAAGGGCAAGGGGCCTTGTGAGGAAGATATTCAAGATCCCGAGTGGAAAGAGATGGATGAGAGTGTCAAGGAAGAAGTGAAGAAGATGTCATCAATAAAAAAGAGAGCGGCAAGCTGTTGGGAGTAAGCCAATCTTGGTGGGATCGGTTAACACTCGACGTTCTTTTTCTCATAACTTGCAGGGACCCTTACCACCTGCTCCCAATCTCAACTCTTTCCCTTCTGTGGAGGAAGCTTTACGGGTTACCGATGAGTTTTGTGATCAATACCGTGTTCTGAGAAGGGAAGTGGAGATACTTCAGGAGAAGAATAACCGACTTCGCAGAATGCTAGAGCGGTTCCTCACTCCCATCACGGTCGTTCCACCATCACCACCGAAGGAGTAATTCATCATTGGTATTGGCACCCCCTTGGTTTGTTCCAAGCTTGGGGGGTGCCGCGGTATCACATCATCACTATCTTTTACCTTTTTACTGTCAAGTAGTGTCATATCATGAGTAGGGAAGTTATCATATAAGATGGTTTGCAGTGTGGAAGTATCTCTCTTTTAGTTGGTTATCTATGTATCCCTTGGTGTGAGTTATCGTTATGGAATATTAATGAGAAGTTTTATCATTTACTTTTTGCACACCTTATTTTAGTTTGCAATTTCTGTTATATGATTGATCTTGTTGTTAGTATTGATATCACTTTGGGAGCATCAAGTAAATCTATTTGGTTTTGGCAAACTTAGCATTGGTCAACAACAACAATACTTTGAGCCTTAAGTAGAAAAGGGGGAAGTACATGTAGATATATTATTTCGTTATCTTTCTTTCTTGTTAGCTAATGAGCTTAGTATTCTGAAGTTAAAATTGTTTGTGCTTACAAGGAAGATGCATGATTGTTTCTATCACATGTATATTTGTTTGTTTCCCTCAACTCTTATGCTTGCTAACCAACCTTGCTAGCCAAAGACCGGTACTGAGAGGGAATGCTTCTCGTGCATCCAAAACCTTAAACCAAACCCATGCCATTTGTGTCCACCATAACTACCTATTATGTGGTATTTTGCGCCACTCCAAGTAAATATTTCATGTGCTACCTTTAAACAATTCAAAAGTTATTATCTCTTATTTGTGTCAATGTTTTATAGCTCATGAGGAAGTATGTGGTGTTTTATCTTTCAATCTTGTTGGACAGACTTTCACCAATGGACTAGTGGCATATACATCCGCTTATCCAATAATTTTGCAAAAAGAGCTGGCAACGGGGTGCCCAGCCCCAATTAATAACTTTCATTAATAATTCTCTTCACATGTTTTGCCCTGATTTATCAGTAAGCAACTTAATTTTGCAATAGACACTCCTCCATGGTATGTGAAATGTTGGAAGGCACCCGAGGATTCGGTTAGCCATGGCTTGTGAAAGCAAAGGTTGGGAGGAGTGTCATCTATAAATAAAACTAAAATACATGTGTAAACAAAAGAGAAGAGGGATGATCTACCTTGCTGGTAGAGATAACGTCCTTCATGGGAGCCGCTCTTTGAAAGTCTGTTTGACAAGGGGGTTAGAGTGCCCACCACCATTCGTTGACAACAACAAACACCTCTCAAAACTTTATTCTTATGCTCTCTTTATGATTTAAAAACTTTAAAAGCTCTAGCACATGATTTAATCCCTGCTTCCCTCTGCGAAGGGCCTATCTTTTACTTTTATGTTGAGTCAGTAAACCTATTTTCCTCTATCTCAAGCAAGCAATTGAGTTGTTGTGATCCAACCATTTATATTGTGATCTCTTTAATCATGTATTTTATTCTTCCTTGTTTAGTACAAATTTTATCTGAATGAATATGACTTTGAAGGTTATCAATGATTATGAGAAGATTGTTATGATTGAGCATGTAAGTTCTGCCATATAAGCTCTAAATATAAAGACTCTGCTCGAAAGATAAGTACAATATGTTAATTGTTCTTTGACCAAAAACGAAGTTTGCCATCACCAATTATGATTTCCTATGCACCTTTATTTGTGATTTCCCTTTACTTGTTTCAAGTTGAGTTATATGAGGAAGTTGTTTACTAGAATGTATTGTGTGAATTAATAAATGTGATGCTTCTTGTCCGTATTTTATTTATCGACTCTTCACTCCGTAAACATGTGGTCTTGTTTACTGAGTTCAGTTTCGTTTGGGGACAAGCGAGGTCTAAGCTTGGGGGGAGTTGATACGGCCATTTTGAATCACTATTTTATATCATAATTCACTGTTATTCATTGATATATTTCATATTTAGAGATGATACTTATGTTATTTCACCTATTTTGCATGTTTCATGATTATTGGAGAATTACTCACCGGAGTCAGGATTCTGCTGGAAAAAGCGCCGTCAGGATACAATATTTCTGAAGATCAACAATTGACGGAAAATATACCGAAGCTCCTATTTTTCCAAATGACGGAGCCAGCCAAAAGGGGAGGCCGAGGAGGGCCGCCATGGGTCCTCCCCATAGGCCGGCGCGCCGCCACGTGGGGAGGGGGCCCACGACCCCCTCGGCCATCGCCCTTTCGTGTACTTCATCTCCCAGAAACCCTAAGGTGCGGGGGGGACATCGAGGATAGTCAGCGCCGCCTCCTCGAGGCGGAAAACACCAGAGAGAAAAGAGCTCTCCGGCAGGGCAGAAATCTGCCGGGGAAATTCCCTCCCGAAGGTGGAAATCATCGCCATCGTCACCGTCATCGAGCTGGACTTCATTGGGATCATCATCATCATAATCTCCACCACCGACACCATCATCTCCACCGCTGCACCTCGTCTCCGTTGTAACATCTAGGGTTGAATATTGGGTATTTCATAGGGGAAACTCTCCCGGTGTTAATTACTCCTTGTTATTGATGCTATTGAGTGAAACCGTTGAATCAAGGTTTATGTTCAGATTGTTATCCATCATCATATCACCTCTGATCATGTTCCATATGATGTCTTGTGAGTAGTTCGTTTAGTTCTTGAGGACATGGGTGAAGTCTAAATGTTAGTAGTGAACAATGTTGAGTAATATTCAATGGTTTGATATTTAAGTTGTGGTGTTATTATTCTAGTGGTGTCATGTGAACGTCGAATACATGATACTTCACCTTTATGGGCCTAGGGGAATGCATCTTGTATTCGTTTGCTAATTGTGGGGTTGCCGGAGTGACAGCAACCTAAACCCCCGTTGGTATATCGATGCATGAGGGATAGCAGGATCTCAGAGTTTAAGGCTGTGGTTAGATTTATCTTAATTACTTTCTTGTATTTGCGGATGCTTGCAAGGGGTTTAATCACAAGTATGTATTAGTCCTAGGAAGGGCGGTGCATTAGCATAGGTTCACCCACACAACACTTATCAAAACAATGAAGATTAATCAACTATATGAAGCGAAAGCATTAGACTAAATTCCCGTGTGTCCTCAAGAACATTTGGTAATCATAAGTAAACAAACCGGCTTGTCCTTTGTGCTAAAAAGGATTGGGCCACTCATTGCAATTATTACTCTCGCATTTTACTTACTTGTATTTTATTTATCTGCTATATCAAAACCTCCTGAAAACTTGTCTGTGAGCATTTACAGTGAATCCTTCATCGAAACTGCTTGTCAACACCTTCTGCTCCTCGTTGGGTTCGACACTCTTATTTATCGAAAGTACTACGATACACCCCTTATACTTGTGGGTCATCAATGACTACTATGAGATTTACTTAGGGCATTACGACAAAGAACGTAGACCGCCATCCAGCATGCATCTATGCCTAAAAAGTCCACCTTCGGGTTAGCATCCGCACCCCTTCCAGTATTAAGTTGCAAACAACAGACAATTGCATTAAGTACTGTGCGTAATGTAAACAATACGAATATCCTTAGACAAAGCATTGATGTTTTATCCCTAGTGGCAACATCACATCCACAACCTTAGGGGTTGCTGTCACTCCCCCAGATTCAATGGAGACATGAACCCACACTATCTAGCATAAATACTCCCTCTTGGAGTCACAAGTATCAACTTGGCCAGAGCCTCTACTAGCAACGGAGAGCATGCAAGATCATAAATAACATATATGATAGATCAATAATCAACTTGACATAGTATTCCATATTCATCGGATCCCAACAAACACAACATGTAGCATTACAAATAGATGATCTTGATCATGATAGGCAGCTCACAAGATCTAAACATGATAGCACAATAGGAGAAGACAACCATCTAGCTACTGCTATGGACCCGTAGTCCAAGGATGAACTACTCACGCATCAGTCCGAAGGCGGGCATGGTGATGTAGAGCCCTCCGGTGATGATTCCCCTCTCGGGCAGGGTGCCGGAGGAGATCTCCTGAACCCCCCGAGTTAGGGTTGACGGCGGCGGCGTCTCTGGAACTGTTCTGGTATTCTGGCTCTCCGTGACGTGGGCATTACCCTTCGGGTAACCAGTATTGCTCTACCCTGCACGGTCCAACTGGAGGCCCATGAAGGAACCCGATGGCGAGATGGGCCACTAGGGCGGTGCGGCAGAAGATTACGTGGAGAACAAGGCAGAAAAGAAGCCGAACAAGGAAAGATTGAAGATAGATCTACTGTAAACCTACTCGTACTCGATTAGACCTCTCGGGACCTGGCCACCTATATAAAGGCCAGGAGAGGGGCTATCGAGGGACAATCAATCTTAGCAATACTAGCCAACAGAAGCGTAGAACTAGGTTACCCTAGCAACCAACATCTCGACGAGATCACAGCCGAACTATTCGGCACCCCATTGTAACCTGTTTTCATCATAATCAAAGAACAGACAGGCAGGACATAAGGGTTTTACCTCATCGAGGGCCCCGAACCTGGGTAAATCGCTCTCCCCGCTTGTCCGTGAACCGATGTCTCGTGTCGGCTTACGGGATTCCATCAACCCTAAGCCCCTATCGGAGGGCATTGCCGAGGAGCACCCTCGACAATTGGCGCCGTCCGTGGGAACCCTGTCGGCACAAGGCAGGGCATCGGCAGATCCGATCATGACGCCGGCGGCTTCGCCGGCAGCTTGATCAGCAGCTTCGTCAACACCGTCGTCACCAATCCTGGGAAGCCCGATTCGATTCGGCTCCTACGAGTTTACTCCACACAACGATTCCTCCCGCTCGAACTTCTCAGATCTACAAGGGAACATGGAGATGACCTTCGGCAGCGTCCACTACAACGTCAACGCAGAGGGAATCCTTCGATTGCTGGAATCCCCCACTTCCAGATCGACGGGTTCAAGCGCGTCACTCGATCTGTCGGCTGGACTGACGGGATCAATGTGTTCACCCACGCCCTCGGCTCCCCGTTCGGTGTCCTCCATGTCGGTAGGGTCGGATGACTCCTCATCCTCGAAACTAACTTCGTACTACTGCCTGAACTGCGACACCAGGCACGGGCTGGGATCAAGCGACATGCCGTTCATCTGCAACGCCCAGTATTCATCGGGAGAGGATAGTATCGACAGCATCATCCAGGGAACCACCCGAAGAACAACACACCATCAGGTTTATGTCGCCAATAACACGGGAAACGCAAGGCGCAGAGGAGGCGAGGACCATACCCCCCGTTCCAGTAGAAGGGCAAGTTTTGAAAACAGCGCCAGCAACCGCGACAGCGATTACACCATCGCGGATGAGGAGTGGGCGGCAGCAAGGGCAGCAGTATTCCACAACACGCCGCTCCCCGCAGGAACTTCAGTTGGAACCCTCAATGCTTACCGTTCCATACTAGAGAAAAACCGGGAGCACCTGTCGAAAGAGCAAGCCACCCTCGAAAGACGCCTATCTGCGGAGGATCGATCCAGCGACGGCGAAGGGGTTCGCAAGGGAGCGCCTCCCGAAACACTCACGGAACAGGCAAGAACCGGTCAAGACTATCCAGGCTCTCAGAACATGACGCCAGAGAAATAACGTCGAATCTCACCAAATCCTTTATGACTATGGATACCGCCGGCATGCCACGGCCAAAAACCGTTGCTGGAGCAACGGCCAACCTCGCCGCATACCTCATCAACCAACGCCCCGAAGGATCCATGGCTCAAGCTCATCGAGGTGCCCTGGAGAGTCTCGCAATATTAGGGAACAACCTAGCCCCGCCAAAAGAAAGGACCACCATCCAAGGTAGTGGGTCAAAACATCATGCGAGAGATGCTCGAGACGAAATCACCCAGAGCAGGATCGACAAAGCAAGGCGGCGACGCGCCGCTAGGAAGGACGACGACAGCGATTCTTCGGATGAAGATCAGGAGTACAACGGCGAGCTCAGGGGAGCCGACTGTCTAAGTTACAAGATC
Source organism: Lolium rigidum (assembly GCF_022539505.1). Lineage (NCBI taxonomy): Eukaryota > Viridiplantae > Streptophyta > Magnoliopsida > Poales > Poaceae > Lolium > Lolium rigidum. The sequence continues at coordinate 94,956,383 of NC_061513.1, forward strand.
CGCGAAACGATGCCGCCCAAAAAATTCAAACCTACCCCTACCGACGCCGCCAAGTACGATGGGAAGCAAGAACCAAGATCCTGGATAGACGATTACCTGCAGACTGTGATCCTGCACAAAGGAACCCAGATAGCAGCAATGCAATGTTTACAGCTTTACTTGAAGGACTCAGCACGGGCCTAGCTAAGGGGGCTGCCGAAAGGTTCTGTTAAATCATGGGATGACCTAGTAGATGCCTTCGTCGCCAACTTCCAAGCAACATACAAGAGGCCCGTCGGGATCGAAGAGCTGCGGAATTGCTGCCAGAAGCAGAAGGAATCGATGCGTTCATACATCGGGAGATTTACAAAACTCCTGAACGCCGCCGAAGACGTATCTGTCGATAGAGCAATCGACGCTTTCAGCGACGGCGTTCAGCGATAAAGCTACATAGAGGAACTTGGGCGTAAAAAGCCGAAAACCATAACCAGGTTAATGGAAATCGCCAACAGCTGGGCCGATGGCGAAGACAACGTTCGAAGGCCACGACAACGCAGCGACGATGAAGAAGATGACCAGCCGAAACACGATTCGGGTGGCCGTAGGGATGGCAACAAGAGAAGGAAGAACCGCAATTACGATGACAACAACTTGGTGGCTGCAGGCTACTCTGATCGGCAGGGCGATCGGTATGATGACGAGCGAGACGATCGACGGGACGGTAATCGGAGCAACTGCGGGAACCGTGGCAACTATAAACCACGACAACAGAGAGCACCCGAACTGCCCTACGCCGAGCAGATCAACGCCCCATGCTACCTGCATTCATATACCGATTCCAAGGATGGTAAAATAAAGTCTAGCCACCTGCTCAGGGATTGTCGGGAGTTCATCGATATGCATAAACTCATCCAGCAGGCAGACCAGCAACAGCTACCACCACCACCGCCACCCCCACCACAACATCAGGTCCAGCAAGCTCAACCTCATCAACCCAACGAGGCATTTCCACCACCACGAGGGCAGATGAGCATGATCCGTAGGAAAGGTGTCTCGAAAAGAGAGATGAAGAAACTCACCCGAGAGATCAACTTGGCAGAAAGCATCATGGCAAACATCCCTGAGTACGTCGAATGATCCTCTCAGAACATTACGTTTAGTCGAGCAGATCACCCGATGACCATACCAAAGCCAGGGCACGCCGCCTTGGTAGTCGAAGCACAAATTGGGGGGGTTCAAGATGAGCAAAGTTTTCATGGATGGTGGAAGCGGGCTAAACCTGATATTTGTCGACACAATTAGAAGTATGGGGATCACCATGAACATGTTGGAAGAAACAGACACATGCTTCCACGGGATCCTTCCAACCGCACCGGGCTACTCTCTTGGCAAAGTCTACCTGAATGTCATCTTCGGCAGGGCCGACAATTTCAGGAAGGAGAAGATCGAGTTTGAAGTGGTGAACTGGGAGTCACAGTATCACGCTATACTCGGGAGACCAGCGTATGCCAAGTTCATGGCTGTGCCGCATTATGCATACCTCAAGCTGAAAATGTCTGGGAACAACAGGACAAACATCACAGTCTATGGAAGTTTCTCACGCTCGGACAATTGTGATCGCGACTTTCAGAGGATTTCTGCAAAGTTCGGGTCACAGCAAGAAATCGTCGACCCTCCGCCCAAGCTGTCTATACGAGAAATTAAGGAAGAAAAAGATGGCATGGACGCCAAGAAGAATTCAGCCGCTTTCACCCTTAAAGCTTCGACAGCAGAAGCTTCGGCAGCAGAAGCTTCGGCAGCAGGAGCCTCGGCAGCAAAGGGATCGGCAGCTGATGGCACAGAAGGCTTAGGAGATAGCAAGACGATGGCAACCACCGCCCAAACCCCTGACGAAACCAGCAACGCTGCAGCAATCACTGACGCAGTGATAAAGCCAGAGGAGGAGAAGAACCCCTTCCGTACCTAGGCAGTCTACTAGCCTTTACTCTCTTTTCTCCTTTACTTTAAACAGGGCTTCCCCTTTTCCGCCCTCTAGCATCGTGCTTACCTTATTAATAAGAACTTAAGCTTTATTTCCTTCTTAAGCATTGCAGTAACGACAAACTTCTAAGCCCCATCACTATGCAAACATAGTACAAGGCAGAAGATCGCGCTCCAAAAAAGCCTCTACGAGTGCTAAAGGACGTTCACCTTTTCCTCCGCTATAGATGCCTCTACGAGTGCCGTAAATAGCAAGAATTTGGAAATACGTATAAACAACAACCCACGTTCGATATTTTACTTATGGAAATATCAAAGGAACAACGGGCTCATCGGCAGAATCACTACACCCGAAATATTCGGGAGTGCCTGTCGAAATTTAAAACGGTTGAAAGCAAAGTTGCGCATACAACAGGTCTAGCAAGACCTGCAACACGAGCTAATCACTCAAATGATTTGCTAACTAACCAATATACATACATCTAAACGAGCAACTAAGATTCGCTCAAGACAAAACTTGCCAACGGCAATAACATGGTAAAAGTACATACGCATGTACCTACCGAATAAAAAGGCGTCGTAAATCCAAACACTTGGATAAAATAGCCAAATTGTCTATTTACAAAACGGACATTTAAACCTTGAAATCACCCTTGCGAAGTTTCTCCTTCTTCAGGTACCCTTGAGTTCTCCTCGAGTCTATCGACAATTATGTTGGCAGGCAACAATACCTTCGGATACAGTGCCTCCGAATCTCCAGTCGCGTTGGAAATCGACAGCAAACCTGCCGAAGGATAGCGGGCAAGCACAAGGGCAAGTGTAAACCTGGCCCCTGCAAAAACCTGCGAACGTACCAAGTCTCGAATCTTCTTGGCATTAAAATTCAGACATCAAAGTAAGGAGCGTCGGGGGAACTGCGTTCAAAGGGAACATCGTCTTCCAAACAACCCTCATAGCTTTGTAACACTTGTCAAAGAAGTTGTGGACCTGCTGAACCCGATCCTGAAATTGCGCGACAGCCGAAGCCTTCGAGTGCTCCCGCCAGAAGATCTCTTCGGCTGAGGACAGCTGAGTTAATGTATTCACATGCTCGTGGATCCGTTTGTTCTCCTCTGCACGGTTCAGAGCTATGACTGGCACAGAAGTAGGCAAAGGATCAGATAAGATTCTATCAATCAAAGGGCGCAGAGATCAAAGGACTCACAGTTCAAGCTTTCGGTAGCCTTATGAAGCTCAGTAAGAGCATACCGCTCTACGACGGCTGCAATCTCGCTCTTCTTGTTGACAATTGCAGCCAAGGCGTAAGTGCTACGCAGGTCCTTTTCCATCTGCGTGATTTGGTCCTTCATTCGTTGGACCCGATCACCTTCGGGAAGAACGCCCGAAGACTCATCAACAAACGAGGGCACCGGGAAAACCTGCAGGCAACAGCGTCAAAGGGATGATGGTTATGGGCAAATCAAGCATCCAATGTAACTCCCATCGGGAGAAGTACAAGAAATTCCTATCAGAAGAAGTACAAACGAAGATATTATGACAAAAGTACGCTGACAACATTGCCAGCATAGTGTTCATTACAAACTTGGGTTCTCGCAACAGAATAATGTTTCATACTAGCCCAAGGATAAAATTTTTACAACAATCAAGGAGCCTGAGTTTGAGTCGACAGGCTCGGGCCAACCGATGCCTTTCCCGACGAAACTAAATCAAGGAGCTGGCGAGCACAAGTACGGGCGGATGCTGTAAAAGCGCTTAAGTTAACAAGTCGCCCATCTTTCTCTTTCGGCAGTTCCTTAGTCATTTCTTCAATGTCAGCCTTAAAGCCGTAACCCATCATAAGTTGGAAGGCAAGGAGGGCACCATAGGTACGTGAGGTGCGCTTGAATACCTCGATGACGTCCTTAGTGTCGACTGCGAAGGCATCAATCAGCTGCCCCAGAGTCTTCTCCTGCTTGGCCTTGGGGAATATCATTGAATGCATTCGCGCTAGAGCACCCTTTCCCTTGTCAAGCAACTCCCGGGTAAGCTGGTGGGTGGCGAGAACCATTGACACACCATTCGTCGGGGAATTGCTTGGAACTTTGTCCAAAGCAGTAGCAGGGATGCTGGCGGCTTCTGCAAAGAAATTAAAGGGAATCGTTGACAAAGAAACAGATTCGTAAAAAGTGGTAATCTACAAGAGATGAAGGGACTTACCGAGCGGGGCCGAGGGCGGAGCGACGGAGGAGTTCATCCTTTTACGCCGCCCGAGCTTCCTCCTCCTTCAGCCTCTCCTTCAGCTTGTTCAGTTCTTCTTTCAGGGAGTCGACCTCCTGGCGAGCCATGGCGGCCTTTTTGATGGCGCCATCCAGCTTTGAAGAGGAAGACTTAGCCTCCTCCTGCAGCCGAATTTTGTCCGCCTCAGAGAGGTGAATTGAGAGGCGAAGGCCTCTAAAGAGGATATCACACCTCGTAGATCCTTGAAGAAAGGGAATGTTTTACGAAGATCATTAGGAAAAGACACATCCCAGAAGATTCTTGTTAAAATCGACAAAGACTTACAGAAGGAGGAGCTGTGGCAGCAGCAGGAGCATCCTTCCCTCTAGAAAGGGAGGAGGCAGTCGATGCTTGCGCCGCGAGAGCCGCCTTAGGAGCCGAAGCTTCGGAAGCTGCGGCGGCCGGTGAGACAGCATCAGATCTGACCCTCTTAGGTGGAGGCTCAATGAGATCATCGTCACTACAAGGAAGGTTTGATCGACTAAGTTATAAGAAAAATATGAAAAGACCAAGGAGCTGAAAATAGTAAGAAAAAACACTTACGTATCAAGGAGATCATCTTCATCGGCAAAGCCGCCGATTGACCTCTTTGTAGGTGGAGCCCTGATCTCCTCCGCAACTGCATTAACAAAGGCATCGTGATCAGCGTCATCATCACGCACTGATCCCTCTGTGTCGCAAGTGTCATCGGCTGATGGGGGAGATCGGTGTGAGCAGTCTCAGAATCTATCAAGTCATCGCTTGTTGGGTTTTTATGCTCGACAGTACGAGAGTCAACGGGTTACGAAGAACCTCTTCCTTCGGAAGTATTATTTGGCAAGTTGTGAAAATCCCCGGAAGCTACGAGGATCTGTAGAAGAAAAGATGAATGAGAATAACAATAATCATGTTGATTAAGTAAATAGCAGCATAAGAAGAATCTGAGGAGGGAAATTACCTCTGGTGGTGGATGATCGGCATCGAAAGTAGTATACAGGGACAACAATGGGATTGAGTCTTCTTGACTGTAGGAAGTAAGGCGACAGACTTCATCAAGCAGTTCTTTTGCCGACAGCTCGGCAGCGTTAATTCTGGTCTCATCCTTTGGACCCGAATACAACCACATTGGACGGATTCTAGCCATAACTGGTTGGACTCGACGTTTCAAGAACACTGCCGCTACCTCAGTACCAACCATGGTTTGGCCATCAGCTTCTTTAATCCGAAGAAATCTAGCAAATAGTTTGTCGGCAGCTGCTTTTTCATCGGGAGAAAGAACATTCTTCCAGGAATTCTTAGGCTTGGCTTCAAGGGCATCGACAAAGCAGGGGAGCTGAGATTCGAGTGATAAAGAATCCTTGATATAGATCCACTTCAATCTCCACCCTTGCACGGACTCTCTCATTGGGAAATTAAAGTAGTTAACATCCGAACGAGCTACAAATCCCACTCCTCCGGTGACAAAAGATCCGTTACTACTGCTGTATCTTTTCACATAGAAGATCTTTTTCCACAAACCAAAATGAGGCTCAACGCCCAGATATGCTTCGCAGAGGGTGATAAACATAGCAACGTGGAGGATTGAGTTGGGAGTAAATTTCCATAACTGGATTTCGTAAGTTCGCAAAAGATGGAGGAGGAATTCGTGGACGGGAAGCGAAAGACCTCGGTATAAGAACGATAAGAACATCACGGTAAAACCGGCAGGGGGACTAGGTCGAGAAATCGCACCTGGAAAGATCACATTCCCCTCATCGGAGGAGATCAATCCCAGGCTTCGGGATATTTTTTCGTCACGCTTGGTGACGGTAGAGGCTGTCCAATCTCCAGGCCTGGCTGCTGAACTTGGCGGCGCCATCAGCGCCGGAGCTGGGGGAGGAACGCCAGGCGCGCCTTCCTTCGAAAGGATCGAGGAAGATTTGGCGCCGGCACCGCCGCTCGTGGAACTGGCGGCGGCGCTAGGGTTCTTCTTCTTCACCATTGTCAGATCTAGGAGAAATCGGAAGACAGTGGTGGCGGCGCGAGCGGTTGTGAACAGGAGAAGAAGAAGAACAGCGAAGGATTGAATGAAGGAGAATTCTAGGGATTTCTATCTCTTGGAGAACTTAAGGAAGGCCTCACATTGTTAATGGGCCTTTTCTCCAGTTAATGGTTGCGGAAATCGAGGAGGTGCCTCGCTAACCGTGCGAAGAGGAGCAGGAATTGCTCGAAAACAGGGCTGGCAGGTTGCGTCTTATCAGTCAAAATCAAGGGGACAGAAAAACGACATCAATGACGTCATGAGGAATGATTGCATGTGAAGAGATAAGAAAGTATCGGGTGATCAACTTGAGCCTACGCACGGATTGCGAGCATCCGCACCTAGGCTCGGGGGCTACTCCCATCGGGAGCGCTGGCGCGCACCCGATAAAGTAAAGATTCGAAGGAAAGACGTGACTCGAGTCTGCACCTGGACGTGAACGCCCGTGCCCAGACTCGGGGGCTACTCCCATCGGGAGCGCTGAACATGCACCCGATATAACTTTTTTCGCACTCCAGGATCATGCCCGGGGACTTGGTTCTGTGTAGGGTAACGTTGTTTTGCCATCGGCAGTTAACCAACAAAAGTTGGGCACGTTATTCATTATCCCTCGCATGAAGAAAATGTATCGGATGGTCTACAAAGACTTGCAAGAAAAACTTTGGCAGGAGAAGATGTTCGAGTAGTACAACTTGAGTCTACGCACGGATTGCAAGCATCCGTACCTAGACTCGGGGGCTACTCCCATCGGGAGCGCTGACGCGCAACCGATAGAAGATAGAAGAAAGGCAAGGATGATCGAGGAGAAGAACTTTGGAAGAAGATATGCTTTAGTCTCTACCCGAACTATGTTCGGCTAGACACTCGGGGGCTACTGACGTGGGCATTACCCTTCGGGTAACCAGTATTGCTCTAACCTGCACGGTCCAACTGGAGGCCCATGAAGGAACCCGATGGCGAGATGGGCCACTAGGGCGGTGCGGCAGAAGATTACGTGGAGAACAAGGCAGAAAAGAAGCCGAACAAGGAAAGATTGAAGATAGATCTACTGTAAACCTACTCGTACTCGATTAGACCTCTCGGGACCTAGCCACCTATATAAAGGCCAGGAGAGGGGCTATCGAGGGACAATCAATCTTAGCAATACTAGCCAACAGAAGCGTAGAACTAGGTTACCCTAGCAACCAGCATCTCGACGAGATCACAGCCGAACTATTCGGCACCCCATTGTAACCTGTTTTCATCATAATCAAAGAACACACAGGCAGGACGTAAGGGTTTTACCTCATCGAGGGCCCCGAACCTGGGTAAATCGCTCTCCCCGCTTGTCTGTGAACCGATGTCTCGTGTCAGCTTACAGGATTCCATCAACCCTAAGCCCCTATCGGAGGGCATTGCCGAGGAGCACCCTCGACACTCCGTGCTAGGGTTTTCGCGTCGGGAGGATTATATAGGCGAAGGGGCAGAGTCGGGGGACGCCCGAGGGGCCCACCCCATAGGCCGGAACTAACCTATGCATTTTCCGGAACTAACCTATGCATTTTCCGGAACTAACCTATTAAAAGTCGGGGGACGCCCGAGGGGCCCACCTATTTTCCGGAACTAACCTATGCATTTTCCGGAACTAACCTATTAAAAGTTAGTTTGCGGATATTCTCGGAATTGGACGAAACAAAAGCCCACTGTCTTATTTTCCACGGAGTCTTCCAGAACACCGAAGAGGAGACGAAGAGGGGCCACGAGGCGGCCACACCATAGGGGGGCGCGGCCCCACCCCTGGCCGCGCCGCCATATGGGGTGGGCCCCTCGGGCGTCCCCCGACTCTGCCCCTTCGCCTATTTATTCCTTCCGTCGCGAAAACCCTATCACCGAGAGCCACGATACGAGAATAGTTCCAAAGATGCCGCCACCGTCAACCCTACCTCGGGGGTTCAGAAGATCGCCTCCGGCACCCTGCCGGAGAAGGGAATCATCACCGGAGGGCTCTACATCACCATGCCCGCCTCCGGACTGATGCATGAGTAGTTCATCCTTGGACTACGGGTCCATAGCAGTAGCTAGATGGTTGTCTTCTCCCCTTGTGCTATCATGTTTAGATCTTGTGAGCTGCCTATCATGATCAAGATCATCTATTTGTAATGCTACATGTTGTGTTTGTTGGGATCCGATGAATATGGAATACTATGTCAAGTTGATTATTGATCTACCATATATGTGTTGTTTATGATCTTGCATGCTCTCCGTTGCTAGTAGAGGCTCTGGACAAGTTGATACTTGTAACTCCAAGAGGGAGTATTTATGCTAGATAGTGGGTTCATGTCTCCATTGAATGCGGGGAGTGACGAGCAACCCCTAAGGTTGTGGATGTGATGTTGCCACTAGGGATAAAACATCAATGCTTTGTCTAAGGATATTTGTATTGTTTACATTACGCACGGTACTTAATGCAATTGTCTGTTGTTTGCAACTTAATACTGGAAGGGGTGCGGATGCTAACCCGAAGGTGGACTTTTTAGGCATAGATGCATGCTGGATGCCGATCTATGTTCTTTGTCGTAATGCCCTAAGTAAATCTCATAGTAGTCATCATGATATGTATGTGCATTGTTATGCCCTCTCTATTTGTCAATTGCCCAACTGTAATTTGTTCACCCAACATGCTATTTATCTTATTGGAGAGACACCACTAGTGAACTGTGGACCCCGGTCCATTCTTTTACATCTGAAATACAATCTACAACAATCATTGTTCTCTTTTGTTTTCTGCAAGCAAACATAATTCTCCACACCATACGTTTAATTCTTTGTTTTCAGCAAGCCGGTGAGATTGACAACATCACTGTTAAGTTGGGGCAAAGTAGTTTGATTGTGTTGTGCAGGTTCCACGTTGGCGCCGGAATCACTGGTGTTGCGCCGCACTACACTCCTTCACCAACAACCTTCACGTGGCCTTCGTCTCCTACTGGTTCGATAACCTTGGTTTCTTACTGAGGGAAAACTCGATGCTGTGCTCATCATACCTTCCTCTTGGGGTTCCCAACGGACGTGTGCTTTACCGTCACAAGCAGCTACTTTTCTGGCGCTGCTACACCCCAGGGATTTCTAACTCCCTACACGCCAGCAGCTACTTTTCTGGCGCCGTTGCCGGGAGATCAAGACACGCTGCAAGGGGAGTCTCTCACATCCAATCTCTTTACTTTGCTTATTGTCTTGCTTTATTTTATTTTCTGTCTTGTTTGCTTTCTTTATATCAAAAACACACAAAAAATAGTTACTTGCTTTACTTTATTTTAATTCGGTTTTCTTTATTATTTCTAAAATGAGTTGTCCAGAAGTTGAAGTTCGTTCGTTTAAGCAAAAAGGGGGAGAAAGTTTTAAAGATGCTTGGTATAGGATTAGTAATGCTCATCATAGGTGCACTAAGAAACACTCCACTATTATCCTCCTTAGGAACTTTTATGTTGGTATTTCTAGCTGAAATAGGTATGTTCTTGATACTCTTTCAGGGGGTAACTTCCTAGGTACTCCTGCTTTAGAAGCTAGTTGCATCATTGAGAGTCTAGTTGGAACACCACCTGTTAATGAAGCTAAAATTGAAATCTCTCTTGAGGATGTCATGAAAAAGTTGGAGGCCATAGAGAAAAATCTTCCAAGTGTTGATACTAAATTGGGAATATTACTTGATAATACTGATAAACTTGATAAATCCCTAGGAGGAATTAATGAAAGAATTGTTGTCTTACAAACTTGTGATATCCATGATAATCAAACCCATAGGATTGGTGAACTTGAAGAAGCTATGGGAACCTTGGGTTCAACTTTTTCTTCTCTTAAGTTTAAGGAGAAAGCTTATGTGGGTAAGGAGCAAAAATTCATGTATGTACGTCCCTAAGATGCCAAAGCCAAAGAATCATTATGAGCTTAAAATTGATAAAACCCTTAGTACCACTATGGGAAATTTAGATAATGGAGCATCTAAGGTACCCTCTGCGAAAAGTTGTGTTTTTAAGAAAAATTATGATGTTGATGCTTCTTATCTTGATATTACTTGATTTGCACTTTCTGCGCCTAGCTGGAAGGCGTTAAAGAAAAGCGCTTATGGGAGACAACCCATTATTTTATTCCTGCAATTTTTGTTTTATATTTGAGTCAAGGTGCTTGTTACTACTGTAGCAATACCTTTGTATCTTTATTTTATTGCATTGTTGTGCCAAGTAAAGTCTTTGATAGTAAAGTTGATAGTAGATTTGGATTTCTGCGCAGAAACAGATTTTTAGCTGTCACGAATTTGAGTTGATCTCTCTGTAGGAAACTCGTAAAATGCTGAAAAAATTCATGCGTGATCCTCAGATATGTACACAACTTTCATTCAACTGGATCTTTTCCATCTGAGCTTGTTAAGTGCCTCGAAAAAAATAGTCTTTACGGACTGTTCTGTTTTGATAGATTCTGCCTTTATTTCGCATTGCCTCTTTTACTGTGTTGAGTGGATATCTTTGATCCATTAAATTTCAGTAGCCTTGTTTAATGTCCAGAAGTGTTGGGAATGATTGTGTCCTTGCTGAACATGTGAATTTTTGATTATGCACTAACCCTCTAATGAGAATGCTTTGAGTTTGGTGTGAAGGAAGTTTTCAAGGATCAAGAGAGGAGCATGATATGATATGATCAAGAAGAGTGAAAAGTCTAAGCTTGGGGATGCCCCCGTGGTTCATCCCTGCATATTTCAAGAAGACTCAAGCATCTAAGCTTGGGGATGCCCAAGGCATCCCCTTCTTCATCAACAACTTATCAGGTCACCTCTAGTGAAACTATATTTTAATTTCGTCACATCTTATGTACTTTACTTGGAGCGTCTGTGTGCTTTTATTTTTGGTTATGTTTGAATAAAATTGGATCCTAGCAATCCTTGTGTGGGAGAGAGACACGCTCCGCTTTTTCATATGAACACTCGTGTTCTTCGTTTTTCATATTCATGGCGAAAGCTGAAAGCCACTGCACTTATTGTTATTTGGTTGGAAACAGAAAATGCTTCATATTGTCTTGAATAATTTGATACTTGGCAATTGTTTTGAGCTCTCAAGTAGATCATGTTTAATCTCTTGCATCATGTAGTTTAAATCTATTAGTGGAGAACTACTGTAGAGCTTGTTGAAATTCGGTTTGCATGATTGGTCTCTCTAAGGTCTAGATATTTTATGGTAAAAGTGTTTGAACAACAAGGTAGACAGTGTAGAGTCTTATAATGCTTGCAATATGTTCTTATGTAAGTTTTGTTGTACCGGTTTATACTTGTGTTTGCTTCAAACAACCTTGCTAGCCAAAGCCTTGTACTGAGAGGGAATGCTTCTCGTGCATCCAAAACCTTGAGCCAAAACCTATGCCATTTGTGTCCACCATAACTACCTACTGTGTGGTATTTTTCTGCCATTCCAAAGTAAATTGCTTGCGTCCTACCTTTAAAAAAATTCATTCCTTGTCTTTGCAATACATAGCTCATGGGATAGTAGCCTAAAAAACTATTGTGGTAATGAATATGTCGCTTATGTATATTAGTTCTTATAAGTTGCTTGTTGAGCGGTAACCATGTTATCTGGGGACGCCATCAACCTGTTACACCTTTGTTGAATATCATGTGAGTTGCTATGCATGTTCGTCTTGTCTGAAGTAAGGGAGATTTTTCATGAGTTAGTCAAATGATGATTTTTAGCTTAATACAAAACTATAAGTACGTTTATTTGAGTAGACAGGGAGTAGATATCTTAATAGAAAGTTGGTAAATATAATAATTGTTGGGATTTGTTGTGGGGCCTTAGGCTCATAGGCAATACAAATTCTGAAATTTTCATGGGAGAGAGTTGGAGTGGTTTATAAGTGAGCTCGTCTGCTCCCACTATCATCTGATAAGACAAGGGGCCCTCACACACTCCTCCTCTCCCTCCTCTTCCCGCTCGTCTCATCACGATGCATCGGGGGTTGCGGGATTGAGCCAAGCTCCTATGTATGCATCTCTTTTATACTTTTGTTGTTCGGGAAAAGTACTAATGCATTAATTTTGCGAGTCATTAACGGATGCATTACTCATCCGTTTCAATTTTCTCTTGATCGTGGGTTGTTCTGTTGACTTGGATGTGGTTGCATCCCTCAAACTACCTGACCGACATTATATAATCTGAGATGCAAACCCTAGCCGCAATACTTCAACAGATGCGACTACCTCCTTCCTGAACCTCGCGTCGCTCCATCGTCTTCTTGATCCCGTCTTCCGGCGTGCATCGAAGGACATAACAATATGCCTCCAGAATCCTATCTCTTTTAGATCTGTGTGGGTGAGGGGTGATCAGGGTTTTTTGGAAGCGCTTACATGTGATTACTAGCAACGCGACGTCATCCGAGACGAGTTCCACAACGAACTCTTCGATAACCTCAACATGGGAAATAACACTGACATTGTTGTTGCCGCTGCCGCTAGTGCTCAAGCCGCACCGTATGTGTTTATGAACTTTCTTCGTTAGATCTTGCTAGAATTTCTAATTCTAGCGTTTGGAGTTGGTGTGATCGGTTCATCATTTCTAGATATAATATGTTCATCTATTCCATCTATTTGCATGACCAGTTTAATTGTTCTTTGTATGATCATGATTTATCAATTATTTATTCAGATTCAATCATATAGTAATTTGCTTGTACTTTTAATAATAATACAGTTTTAATAGCTTTTTCTAAAAGCTAACTTGCCTTTTCAGAAAAAATATACTACCTCTGTCTATAAATAGTATGGATGTATCTAGACACTAACCCTAACCCTAACCCTAACCCTAACCCTAGACACTACATCCAAATTTAGACAAACATCAGCCATCTATTTATAGACGGAGGGAGTAATATTCTTTTTATTGTAATGGAGGGAGTAGGTATCTAGGTTTCATCATTTACAGCTGGCGAAAAAATGGATGCAGTAGAATCAACTACGTGGCTATTCGAGAAAACGGGAGAGACGTTCGGTGCAAAGTGCCAAAGTCTGTGACGTGGAGTAGCATCTTTTTTCACAACTTCCCTGCCTCCCCCTGGAGTCGGCCACGCCTCCTGCTCCTCCGAGTGCTGTATCGAAGCCTTTGCCCCGATGCTACGGCAGAGGAGCGAGGAACACTACTTCAGTACTGTTGCACGAGGTGGAGCAAAATGGTAGGTGGCTGCAATTCAAGGCTGGCAGGATCCAATATGGCGAGTGGGAGCACAGGGGCAGTGGCGCAGTGCCCGTCTTTTCGGAAGCTTCACACGACACTGGGCCCGATGGATAGGCGGTAATCTACGGATCAGTGTCCCCAACGAGTCCCCCGACCGCTGACATCCGCCACAACTCTTCCCAAGATCTCAAAACACAAGGCCCTGAATTGGAATCTCGTTTCAAGAACTCTTGTGGGTTCCGGTGCATCCAGCTACGGATGACCTTCAATGTGGAGATCTCATTTTAAACTTAAGAATTATGGTTTTAGGAGGTTATTGTCCTTTTCTATAGAAATAGGCTTGGTTAAGTGCTTAAAAAAGAGGTGACCCGAACAATTTCAATGAATTGCTATTTGGTCAAATTGGAACAATTGGATTCGAAAGGTGAACGAAGAGGGTCACCCATGATCGATTGGATTCGGCAAATAAAGTAGCCCGTGTCACCACCAGTCCACCAAACTAGCTGTAGACCGCTAACTCTCTTGTCGACGCCCGAAACTTATATACGAGGTAATAATGAATTGTTCCCGAGTAGAGAGGGGAGGATAAGGATTCAGTAAGAACGATAGTCTACTTATGAAAATGACATCCTCTCTTTCCTCAGTAACGGAGTGACTAGCTACCCCGACTTTTTATTCAAGTTCAATTCTTAGGGACTTTTTATTCAAGTTCAATTCTTGTAGACAAAAGTGGAATGAATAAGGGGCAGGCAGACGCAGATACCTTCAGCCATCTTGTAGTGTGTGACTTGATTGCCCTCTTACACAACAACCAGAGAGGTGGACGCCTAATTTGTTCTACTTACTAAACATGGTTGATGGTCGGCATGTGACCGTCGGACGTCGAAGGCTTTATTGGGTGATCTTGTAGTTCCTACGAGCTTCCATAGATTTTTCTTCCTTTCGACACATTTTCTTCAAAAGGTTGAAGGAAGATAGCACATCAAGTTCCTTCCTGTCTGGATGGAGCAATGCCTCACACTCCAGTTCTTCCAGTGCCAATGGCCGCAAATATTGCTAACACAACTCTCCTTTTTGGCATTAAAACTTATTAGCGAGGGAGGAAGATCCATCAGAAACTGATCTCAACATTCATGGAGGGAAGAAGAAAAGAGCTACGTCCTATTGGGGAAGAAGGGGGCTTTTAGGTCCAACGATTTCTAGGCGATTATAAATCCTCGGCATAAATCTTCGCCCTATATCCGACACCCATCTATGGGGAGAACCACTTGTGTGCGACCCAAGACTTTGAGGCCGGAGATTTGGGGCGGAAGTTCCGGTCTTCAAATATTCCGTCCCTACAGTTTTTGTAACATATCCAAATATGCGGCCCTCTCGTTCCATGTATAGGAAGGTTTAGTGGTTGCAATTTTGGTTTTGTGTATTTGTTTGAATTCCCACAACCTCCCAATGTTGAAACCCTGTTGATCGTACGGGTTCCTACACACGCATACAAACTAGCTAATCAAAGAAACATGTATTTTCACTTTTGATGGCTCGACCACCGTCTTCTGCTTCTCATCGAATACACCTACATGCACTTGGCACACGGTAAAAATCACATGTGTTATCAACAAACACACAACTATTGCATGGAATTTTTTTTAACGTCCATGAAGCCAACCACCAAAACGCGGAGAGAACTTGATTGGGAACGCGTTGCTGCCACAAAGACCTTGTTGTTGAAGTAGGCTAGTGACGATGATGAGGCGATCCTTCAAGCCGCCGCCGCCACCCCCCCCCCCCAAATGTACCGTGTGCGGAAAGCTGCAGCATTGGCCGGTGACCCGTAGCGACTGTCGTAGGCTAGATAGGAGAGAGAGCGGCGGGCCAGCAGTGGCGGATATGGCTGTGTTCCATGTATGTAGTCTGGAATCATGCAGAAAAAAAAAAAAAATATATAAATACATGTATTTGACTACAGACTACACAAGGTTAACATCTTGGCTCCGCCACTGCGGGCGAGAACGAGAACGAGTGGCAAGCGGGGAAAGTGGTACAGGCTGTGAGTCCTTTGGCTCGCATCAGCCCAACAAAAACCGACCCGTTTGGTTGCCTGCAAGAGGTCCGCGTTGTGATCCAACCGGTTCTCAAAGCACCCCTGGGACAGGTCCTGGAGGAACGCCCGAATCGGCTGTTTCTCTGGACCAGACCCGTCGTCGTGCCATTTTGCACGCCCGCGTGCAACGGTTGCACGCATGGAAAAGCGCGGGAGACAGCGCGTTGTCTCGGTCCTCGCTCCCCACTTCCCCTCACCGCTTCGTTCTTCTCTCTCCCCATTAACTCCTGGCACAGACAGCACCGCCCTGTCCCATCAACCGCCGCCATGGCCTCCTCGCCTCCTCCGCCTCCACCATCCTCTCCAGCAGCGACGGATCCAGCCGTACGGCCATCGGCCACCAGGTCCAACGAGGCGCTCATGCGCCTCGTCCGCGAGTACAAGGCCGGAGGCGGCGAATCGGCGACGCAGATCGATGTCGGCCGCATGCCGGTGTTGAATCGACCATCGCTGTTCGCGAGCACGAGGACGCCGACGTCGCAACCCGGAGCGCCGCCGTCCTGGCTCTTCGAGCCGCCGGGATTCGACCGGCGGATCCGTCGGGGACGGGGTTTTTTGCCCCGTCCCCACTAGGGCTTTCGATGGCGAGGGCGGCCGCAATGGTGGGCGGTGCACCGGGATCCAGCAGGGAGATGGAGCCCCCGCCGGGGTTCGCATCGACCCCGATGTAGGCGGCGATGCCATGGGGCATGCCGCGTCCGCCTGCCCCCTATGGCGCGCCTCTCGTCCCGCCGCCAGGGTTCACCCAACCTCGTGGTCAGCGCCAGACGACAGCACCATCGGCGCCTGGCTTCCCGACCGCTGCACCGCGGCCGGAGCTGAGGACCTACTTACCGGCTACGCTGCCTCCTCCTCCACCGGGATTTGCTCCTCTTCCTCCTCAGAGTGGGGCGCTGTTGATCCATCCAATCGTAAGTACCTTCAATCAATCTCCTTGTCACTTGTTTACGTCGACTAGATGACATTGTAGATGTGAATGTACATAGGATACATTGAAATGTGCTTGTGCTTGCCATGCCAAGCTCAAGCACCATCATGGACTTGATAATGTAAAGTCCATGACACTGCTTGAGCTTGGCATTGCCATTGTCCATGACATTGCTTGTGCTTGGCAATGCCAAGCTCAAGCAGTTGGCAATGCTAAGCTCAAGCACCATGATTGGCTTCACAATGCTTGTGATTGTCCATGCCATTGCCTGCTTGTGATTGTCCATGCCATTGCCGTCTTGTAATTGTACATACCATTGCCTGCTTGTGATTGTCCATGCCATTGCCTGCTTGTGATTGTCCATTGCTGCTTGAGCTTGTCATTGCTTTCTTGTGCTTGTGCAGAACTGGCCCTTCCTGGAGTTCTTCTCGGACGGGCCCATACTGGACGCTATCGACTATGTCGTCCGTGTGCAGGTGCCTGATCCCAACGTAGCGTTCATGGAAGCCCACCAGCGGATCGCAACACCGAGGCTTCACGCCGGCCATCCTGCTGACCTGGGGCACGCTGCCAATCTGCGTCTGCCGGCGTTCTTCGTCCAGGTGGAGAGCCACGATCTCCGTGCCCTCGCCGTCCGGCCGTACATGGAGCAGCCCCTGATCAGGAAGTACAAGCTCAAGAACAATGCCCCCCCCCCGGTGAAGTTCTTCTTGTACTTGGGCGACCGTTGCGAGTGGAAGGTGCAGCTGCAGTGGACATGGCAGCGCGTCGGGTTCATCAAGTCCTGGAGCGAGTTCTGTGTCAGGAGTTAGCTACACGTCAACGACACGCTCGTCTTCACCCCTCAGGACAACGGCTTCAAGGTCACCGTCTTCAGGAAGGAGACGTCCCGCTCTGGCGTCTTCGGCTGCAAGAGGCACCGCGAGGGCCCTTTTGCTGATCCTCGCCATTAAGGTGCTGCTGCTCCATCGCTGCCTATGTTTATGTCTGATCCTGTTACTTGTGCTGGCCTCTAGGAGGCTGATAAATACTACTTTTGTGCATATCTCACTGTTGTGATGTCCTCTAGGAGGCTTTTGAACACTGCTTTTGGACCTGGGGATTCTGCCCCCAGGTTTAGGCAAGCGTCTTACCACTCTGACGCTAGATTATGACCTGTGAAGTACTCTGTTCGTTGTGTATAAGTGTTTGATGTGCTTATGATCATGTTTGAGTTGTTTGTGTGCCGTTATATGATGGTAAGGTCACCATATTTGAATGTGGCGAGGAGAAGCACTTGTCAGGGTGCCCAAAATGGCAACCAAACTCTTGTCAGGGTGCCCAAAATGACAACCAAACACATGTGATGTGGCTGAACAGAGATGGGACGCTGTCTCCAGGCATCCAAACAATTTGCAACTCTGTTCGGGCCGCCTAGGTGCAGCACAGGCTACCAAACGATGGGCCAAAAGTGGTCGGTGGCGCAGCGGCCCCCATCTCGCTACGCCAGGCATGCACGATTTCGGCCCAGGCAACCAAACGCACCCTTTTTGTAACTCCGGAGGGGCTCGCACGGCCAATCTGATGTGTCACGCGTTGCTGGTGCCCGGACACATTATCACCCCACCTGTGTTGCGGGCACTCTTTGGTGCAGTGAAAAGATGCACATCCTTAGAGCATCTCGAGTCGCGTCCCCCAAACCGATTTGGGGCGCGCCGGACAAAAAAACATTCTCAGCCGCGTCCCCCAAAGCCGCTTTTTTGTCCCCGATACGGTGTCCGGCGCCCCGAAACCATCCCCGCCCCACAGGGGACGCACCGGGGACGCCGGACGCACCGAAAAGCGAGGCGGAGAATGGCGGGGATGACCCGTCAGCGGCACAATTGAATTTTAACCTAACCGTCGCCTACCTCGCAACGGAAGTTATTGGCGCGCAGCAACGGTGCAGTTCCCGCAGAGGCGCAGCGAAGCGTCTCATCGCCGCCTAGCTCTGCGTGCCGGTGTTAATGAGCTCCACCGCTCCCCCGCCTCCCTTCGGCCTATAAAAAAGGGTTGCCTCTCATCGTCCCTCTCACACATAAACCCTAGCGCCTCTCTCCCCAACCCTAGCCGTCACCATCTCAAGAGTCGACGCCATGGCTGGTAGAGGCGGAGGCCGAGCTCGCAGCCATGGTCGTGGTCGTGGCCGCGGCCGCGGTAGAGCTGCACGCTCGTTGTCGCCTGCAACGCCGTCGTCGTCCTCATCGTCGGACAGGCAGGACGAGGATGGGCCCGTGCTGTTCGAGTTCATCGTCGTCCTCAAGGGCGACCCACACGGCATGCAGAGGCTGCCGGACGATTTCGCCGACTTCGTCGCCGACGACGAGCGCCCGGGCTCGCTGCATCTGCGGGAGGATGGCTGCCACTGCTGCCGGTGGATCGTCGACGTGATCTACGACGCGCGCGGCAACATGTACCACCACATCGGCTGGGAGAAGTTTGCGCGCTACCACCGCCTCGAAGCCGGCTTCATACTCGTGTTCTCCTACTTCGGCGACAGGGACGTGAGCGTCAAGGTGTTCGACGAGACGCGTTGCCGCCGAAACTACCACGACGACAGCGCCGAGGAGGACGACGACCGAAGAGTGTTGTTTCTTCGCAGCGAAAAAATGGATGAAGGTTTCTGGATGTTCTTCCTCGAAAGAACCAACAGGGGCACCCTCACCAGCTGGATTTTCCAGTTTGGGTGACTGGGTGTGCCCTCGAGTGTTCTTTCTTGGCAGCGAACACACGAAATCTTCGATGTCCGGCCTAGTTAGGTTTAGTTTTTTTTGCAATGTTTTATATTTATGTCAACCATGGTTCAAACTATGTATTAGTTTGTGGAAAACTATATCTTCATGTAAACCACGTTCCCAATTATGTATTAGTTTGTGGAATATTTCTTCGCTTTATTAAAATAAAAATAAAAAATAAAAAAGTATATTTTAATGTTTGGAGGCAGCGTTTGGGGACGCGGTTAGGGAGCGACGTCCCCGAACACGGCACGAACAAAACACGTCCCCAAACGCTTGATCCGGCGCGGTTTCGGGGACGCGACTGGAGATGCTCTTACACTTTCAGTAACAGCCCAGGTAAATGAAAAGGTTTCAGCATCAACAACCACCAGCAAAACAAAAATTAGCAACGCAAAAGATGTTAAGAATGCAAAAGCAGTAGCAGTATGTAAATCAAAGTCACGTTTTATCAGCACAGAGCTAGCTAAAGACGTTACTTCTCACCAAATCGCAAAGCACTTCAACACCAACGCCCAGCTGCAAAACTAAAAATTAGTAAGGGAAAATATGTTAAAGGAAGGTATAGCAGAATCTGTAAATCAAAGTCACGTTTTATCAGCACAGCTAGCTAAGAACACAATCAGAAATCAGTCAGTAACTGCTGCCAAAATGGCGTCAAACATTGGTAGCACTGCGGCATCAAGGCAATACCCACAGTAGCAGAGATGAGCTACAGTTTCATCCAAGGAATGAACCAAAGAATTGCAGAGAAGCTACAGAAAAGCATTGCACCACCCCACTAAAATTGGACACAAACTAAACGCTACAGACATTCCATAGTCCATTTCCACTCTTTGCTTCCTCTCTTCTTCCCCACCGGCATCATATATGCATCTCAGAAAACAAAAGAAACTAGAAAGCTCAGGATCACAAAACAGCAGAGTTCTAAAGGAGACCTAGACCAGCTCATCCCCAGCACTATCTTGAGGACTCCTCACCACCTCAAGTATACTTACCACCTCACCCATGTCCGGTCGCTTCGACGGCACCTGCGAGGTGCAAACAAGGCCCAGCTTGATGATCGGCATGGCCTCCTCCATCGGAAACTCACCGCACAGCCGTGGATCCATGCAGTCCTCGAGCCTGCCTTCCTCCAGCGCGCTTCTCACCAGATCGCACAGCACGACAACATCGTCTTCCAAGTACTCAACGGGCCTCCTGCCAGTCAAGATCTCCAGCACGAGCACCCCAAAGCCGTAGACGTCGCACTTCTCTGTGATCTTCACCGTGTTGCAAGCGAACTCTGGCGCCATGTACCCAAGTGCACTCTGGATCTTGCTGCTCAGCACATACCGGTCTAGCATTGGGAGTAGGCTTGCAAGACCATAGTCACCCACTCTGGGTTCACCGTTGCTGTCCAGCAGCACATTGCTTGACTTGAGATTGTAATGGACGACCCCACGCTGGTGGAGGTGCATCAGTCCCCTGGCAACGCCGATGATGATGTCGAACCTCTCCATCCAGGAAAGCGAGTTCTCCTCCGTGCACTCGTGCAGGTGCTTGTGCAGATTTCCTCCAGGCAGATAATCGTAGATAAGGAGCTGCAGTGATGAAGTCCAGTAAAAGCCTCTCAGTGTGACAATATTGTGGTGCCGCACCTTGCTGAGCAGCTTCACTTGTCGCTCAAAGTCATCCCTAGACTTCACCAAGCTGGAGACGGTGAGCTTCTTGATGGCCACTGGCTGGCCGTCTCTGAGCACCGTCTTGTAGACTGCACCAAAGCCTCCTCGCCCAAGCTCACAATCCTTGTTCAACAGGGCATGCCCACCAGCACTGAACTCCGGGCTTCCTTTACCAAACATGACAAGCTTCCCGGAGCTAGCATCATTCTCCGGGGACTGACTAAGGTAATCATCAGATAGTGCGATAGCAGGCTTTGCGCTGGAGGAGGCTGCACGGACACGACGATTCAGCACAGTTACAGTGATCACTCCGATAGCAATGGCAGCACCACCAGCAATGGCAATGAGGGTGGAGACGCTCAATATGATTTTCTTGTGGTGCTTGCTGCTAGGGGAACTCTCTGCAGCTTGCGACGAGGGGTTCGACGAGGAGTTGGGATTGAGCACAAGCGGCTTTGGCATGACCGCGCTGCTACAGGAATTGTTCTTCCGGGAATTGCATAGGCCAGAATTGTCAGCTATAAAGTAGCTGGGGATGTTGTCGAAGAAACGGCTATTTGGGAGATCTCCTGATAATAAGTTGTGGGAGACATCAAAGGTGTGCAAGCTGGGGAGATTAGATAGTTCCACAGGCAGGGTCCCATTCAGCTTGTTCTGGGAAAGATCAACCATATGGAGACTGGTTAGGTTGCCCAAGGTGCTCGGAATCGGTCCCGTGATGCTGTTGTGTGACAAATCCCTGCATTACAAGAGCACATTGCATCAATTAAAATGACCCCAAATGCTCAATCAGAACCAAGTAACATTGAGTTTGGATTGGTTCAATCAGTTTTTCATGAGTTTGCTCCATTTTGTATTTGAAAACAGTTTGCTACTCGGGCACATTTGACTTCAGTTTAGAGTGCATAAAAGATGAGTACACTAGCACTGGATACGAGCACAACAACATGACGGAGACCCACATTTTGGGGCTTTGGACTCCTAACAGAATAATAGGACATCACTGTACTGTCATTTTCTACAACGCCTCTGGAACCTAGGAAACTGAAAGCAAACCAAAGCATACAAAAAATAAATAGATCTAGTCAACTTCACTACCAAGCAATCAGAATGAATGACGTGAAATTTAATTCAACAAAAAGAGTCGGAGAAATACACTTACCCAGTAACATTCAGTGGGAACCAAGTAAGACTGTCAGTAACGATGAATTTATATTTATTTGTTCAGGTTGCTATATTTTTATATATTGGAGAACAGTTTGCCACACATGCACATTTGACTTCAATTTGAAGTGTATAAAAACTCGTACCCAGGCACTGGATACGAGCACAACAACATGACAGAGACCCACATTTTGCGGTTTCGGATTCCTAATAACAGAAAAATAAGACATCACAGTCCTGTCAGTTTCTACAACGGCTCTGAACCTAGGAAACTGAAAGCAACCAAAGCATGCAAGTATAAAAAACAACAGACCTAGTAGTCAACTTCAGTACCAAGCAATCTGAATGAATGACGTAAAATTTGATTCGAGAAAAAACAAATCCGAGAAATTCACTTACAATGCAACGAGGGAACTGCAGCTGCCGATCTGTGCGGGGATTCGGCCGGTGAATGAATTCATCCCCATCCGCAGCTCCCGGAGCGCAACAGCGCCGCCAATCTCCGGTGGCAGGCTTCCATCAAGGGCGTTAGCGCTGACGTCGAGCACCTCCAGCAGCCTCATCCCACCAATGCCAGCTGGCAGCTGGCCCGACATGGAATTGGAGGACAGGTTGAGAAACTGCAAGCCCGCGAACGCAGTGATCTGCGGCGGGATCCCGCCGGAGAAGCCGTTGCTGGAGAGGTCCAGCACGCGCAGCGCCAGCGCGGCGTCTCCAGGGACCTTGACCCAGCCGTGCAGCCTGTTGCCCGCGACCGAGACGCGCTGCAGCGGCAGGCCGAAGACCCACCAGGGGAGCTCGCCGGTGAGCGCGTTGCGGCTGAGGTCGGCCTCGAGCAGGTTTTTGCACCTGGCGATGTCGTCGGGGAGGGAGCCGGAGAGAAGGTTGCCGGAGAGGTCGAAGCGCTCGAGCGCCCACATCTCCCCGATCCACGCGGGGACTTCACCCGCGAGCGCGTTGCCGGCGGCGCCGAGGAACCGCAGGGAGGAGAGTCTGCGCAGGGAGTCAGGCAGGGCGCCGGTGAAGAAGTTGCGGCCGAGATCCAGCGACTTGAGCAGCGCGGCCTCGCCGACGTCGGCGGGGATTTCGCCGGCGAACATGTTGCGGCTGAGGTCGAGCGCCCGCAGCGCGCTGCTGCGCGGGAAGCCGCCGGGGACGCTGCCCGAGAGCGCGTTGCCGGAGAGGTCGAGGGAGCGGAGGGAAGGCAGCGACCAGAGGCCGTCGGGGATGGGGCCCGCGAGGCGGTTGGAGGAGAGGTTGAGGGAGAGGAGCGAGGAGCAGGAGGCGACGGCGGGCGGGATGTAGCCCGAGAGGTCGTTGCGGGCGAGGGAGATGGTGCGGATGTCGCGGCATTGCGCGAAGAGGTCGGCGGGGATGGCGGCGGCGAGGCGGTTGGAGGAGAGGTCGAGGGCGCGGAGGCGCGGGAGGGAGCCGAGGAGCGTGGGGAGCACCGGGCCGGAGAGGTTGTTGCGGGGGAGAGAGAGGGTGAGGAGCGCGTCGAGGCGGAGCAGCGCGCGCGGGAGGCGGCCCGAGAGGGAGGCGGCCGGGAGGGAGAGCGAGGTGACGCGGCCCGTGCGCGCGTCGCAGCCGACGCCCGGCCAGGAGCAGGGGCGGTCGTCGTCCTCCGTCCACGCGGCGAGGCGGCCCTGCGGGTCCGCGACGCCGGTTTTGAAGACCACCAGCGCGAGCACGTCGTCGGTGAGCGCGGTGGTGGTCGTCGGCGCCACGAGGAAGAGGAGGAGGAGGAGGAGGAGGGCGGCGAGGCGCAGCGCGGGCGGGGAGGAGGCCGCGGCGGCCATTTGCGGCGGCGGGAAGCAGTTGGGGAAGCGTGGGGGCAGCGGGATCACACCGGAGCTTTGTCCATTAGCGCGGAGAGGGTTTGGGTGGTGGCGTGGAGGGCCTGCGGAGCAGTAGGGAAGCGGGAGCCCCTCCTGCGCTATTAATGTGGTGGTACTACGAGCACAACAAATAGGAATAGACAAAATCATTTGATTTCACCTTTTCAATTTCTCTCCTTTTACTTCAAAAATTTAAAGGCTTATTCAATTCAAATGATTTTTAAATGATTTTTTAGGGTTCTTGCTCTAAGTAGTTTTTTCTACATACACCATTAGATTTAAAAGATTAAACCCATAGGTGTAAACGGATGTGATAATTTGGGCACCGAAATCGGCGCCAGATTCATTTTATAATATCCATATCCGATCCGATTTAAAGAATTCGGGAGATAATGATATTGGATTTCGAAGTGGTGCTCCGGATATGCTATAAGGGACGCATGTGGATATGGATTACCCGAAATTTAATTAGGATAATCGAAAGATTTTAGAACGGATAATACGCTTTTTTTTTTAGTCAAAAGTCCAGGCCAATCTTGCAAGATTAGTAGTTATTGAGTTACCAAATTCATCTGGCAAGCATATTTGGCTCTAAGTCTCTATCAATGCTTTAGTTTTAGCGCATTGTGTCTCTTTTTTCTTAACTACATTAGACTGAAAGTTTAAACCTCTTCCAAGATTTGCAAGAACTATAACTACTACTATCGATGAGAGCAAATATCCAACTATTTTTGTTTTTGGTCCGAATCCGCTCTATTTTGATTCGAATCCGCACTGTGGTAAGTTCGCATTCGAATCCGAAAACGATCAATATTCACTCTGATTCGAATCTGAGAAAATATATTGTAAAAACATGGTACGAGCAAAATCCGATCCGATTCGTTTGCACCCCTATTAAACCCTCCAAAAAAAATTATTGATTGGTTTCTTATACTAGAATTTCTTGCTAGAGGTTAGACCTTTTGAAATTATTTCCATGTATCTATACCAACTATAACATATGCTTAATCTCTATAGAAATTTTCTGCTCTTTGCAATAATTTACGCGTTTTCTATTTCTATTGTTCGTGTGTGCCTTTTTATTCATGTGATTTTAGAATCCCTTGAATCAAATATGCACTAGAATGATTAGATGAGAAATCCTTATGTGTTCTTGCCATTCATGTGTTCATTTGGAGAATTTCCACCCTGGTGACAGCTGTTGTCTCACTTTTACAGTGCTAGCCGTGTTGAAATTAAATGGCCACATAAGTAACCGCTCTCCGGATACTGTGGACGCCGAGGAAAATTGAAAGAGGATTCTGTTCACCCTTGATTACCCATTGATGATAAGGATCGATGGCGGTGACATAAACCGGGCGTAATAACGCCACCGCCTGATCCTCAATGTTGTTCAGAATTCGCATTTTTCAGTGCTTTTTCTTGCTCGAATTATTTTGGGTGACCAAGCTGAACCACTTGCATCGGTGGAGGAATCACCAAAAGAAGTGTCTGGGGTGTTAAAACTTAAATCCTGACGCGTGTGCGGTCTCTGAAGGTTGCTTGTATTGAATGCGAGCACCAACCCTTCATTTACACCGGCTTTTTGATCCGACTGGGAAGCGAGCATTGAATGCGGAATTCATTGCGATCGGGGCGCCGACGGAAAAGCGCAGCGGCAACGCACCTGCCCTGCTGCTGCTGCTGCCTGCCTGCTGGCGCGGTGAACGATGCGCAGCGTGCAGTGCAGGTTTCAAATTTTCGGTACAATTCGCCGGCAAAGCTCTTGCTGGGACACGGCTGGTCTCCTCGACGCGATCGACATGTCTGTTTCGGCATCTCTCAAGCGGGCAGACGCCGAACGGGTCGAGTTCGTGCGAACGTCTTCGTACGATTCTAAATGGGGCGAGCGTGGTTCACCGGAACTAAATTTGAGCAGAAAATACGGTCTCTAGAGCATCTCCAGCAGTCCCGATATAAATCGCGAACTCAGCAGCACGACGTAAAATGATTAGTCGTAAACACGACCTAAATTTAAAGTTGAGACGCGTCTGCCACGAGTCCGCGCGTCCATCATTGCGTCCTTCAAGATCTGCCCGCTAGTGGCATCGAAGCCACTTTCACTCCCACCACTACGAAACATCATATTCGTGCGGAGGTAAAAACCCTACCTAGTTATGGACGTCCTCGTCACCTTGGAAGCCGAAGAACCCACCATAGTAACCACCCTTGCCGTCGACCAGACCGTAACTATAGCGGGCTCAAAGTGCGTCACCTCGACCAGCGGGGATAAGAAGCCAAAGGTACAGAAGAAGCTGTTGGCGCCGAAGGAGAAGGTCGTCCAGGCCGCCAAGCGACTGGACCGACACGCTAGTTTGAAGCTGAAGCAAAGTTAGCATGCGAAGCCATGAGGGTGGCCGCCAAGCTAGTCTTTCGAGGCAATGGACAAAGGGCTTCAACATGGTTAATTGTTGGAACAAGTTGAACGAGGCTCCCAAGTGGAAGATAGGATATGCGGCCTACATGGAAGCCCTCAAGAATGGCACAGCTATGACCGATGTCGAAGACGATGCCCCTGGCCAAAATGCGCTTCCATCGCGTCAGAGTGGCAAGAAATCCACCAAGGTCTTGAAGGTGATGTTGGCCGAATCTCAAGATACCATGGCCAAGCAGGACGAGAAGAAGCGGCTGGAGAAGGATGCCACGACTTGCATCTACATCAACCTCACCAAAGAGGCTATAGAGGTGAAAAGGCTTGACGCCGGAGTCAAGTGTCGGGCAGAGGACACCAGGATCATGCTCGCTGACTTGCGCAACATGGATGGCGACCAACGCTCATGGTTCGAGAAGAAGCGAGCCAAAATCCGCCAACGAGACGCCTGATCACCTATGTCAACATCGTCATCGTCAGCACTATGGCCTTCATAGACCTCCTGTGTCCCTTTTGGAACTTTAATTCTTATTGTACTATGCCCACTCCTCCGAACTATGGCGCCTAGGGCTTGTTTGGCTATTTTTCCGACCAAATTTGAAGCACGAAACTCGGCCACAATTTGATGCCCACTTGCGACAGCATAGACAATGATGTAGTGACCATTTACATAACCATTGTCCTTTAATTTGTGCATAGATGTATAGTAGCTCGGTCGAGTTTCACTACAATAATTTCATCGATACATGGTCAGATGAGTCCAACTTGGTACCGATATTTTGATGGCGGCTACAAACCTCATCCATGATCACAATGAGAGTTGGCTTCCAAGGTTCAAGGGCACGACGGAGGACGTAAGTCTAATTTGAATCGTAATCGAGAGGCCGGCCATGTCCGACTCTACAAATACAACTTCCATCCTACTGATGCACTATTCCCTGAGTACGTTTTTCAGCGCCGCCTTCGGATGCCAAAATTTTTATTCATCACTATTTTGGAAGGAGTGAGGGACCACAATTAGTGATTCGAATGCAAGAATGATGCCATTGATAAAATTGGCTTTCCTTTTTATAAAAAGATGCCATGCAAATATTAACATGTCTGCATATGGAATTGCCCGGTGATCTCGTTGATAAATACATGCGCACATGAGCAATACCACGTACCTTGAATGGATGTACAAGTTTTGTTAGGAAGTGGTTGATGTGTCTGGCAAAGTTTACTTGAGAGAACCAAAAGTTGCAGATACTGCCCCCATGCTAGTAATCAACTAGTCAAAAGTTTTTTTTAGGAAATCCTTTTGTTTGGCATAGGCAAATACAGACCATGTTGATGGGTGCACAATCATACTTAATGCTGCTACATCACAAGATCTTTAAACATCAGGCGTCCCAAGATCGTTAAATTTGACACTCTTTTTTTGGCAGGTAGGTTCTAACAATGACATCATCCTGCCCCACTGCTCTTCGATATTTTCTAGGCTTGCGAAAGACAATGCTCCAGTGGTTCGCTAGGAGATCAATGGTCATGAATACATAAAGGGATATTACATAGTTGATGGTATATATCCTCCGTGGTATACATTTGTGAAGAAAATCCGCAACCCTAAAGAAAAGAAATATCGCAAGTTTGTGAAAAAACAAAAAGCTTGTAGGAAGGATGTGTAGCGGACATTTGGTGTGTTTCAATTTCGGTGGGCTATTGTTTGGCACCCTTCTAGACCATGGATCCCTACGACGATGTGGAGGTGATGACGGCTTGTGTGATCATGCACAACAACATCGGTGAGGAGAAGTGTGATGACAACCTCTTTGGTCTGGGGTGGCAATTTTAAGGTGAATTGGTTGAGCTCATGTCTGAGCCAACACTGTTTAAACAGTTCCTACATGTGTATCATGAGATCCGTGATCAGGACACTCATAATCAACTTCAATTGGACTTCATTGAGATATGTAAGTTCATGTAGGAAACAACTACTAGTCATCTTCTCTCATTTTGTTTGTTTTTATTTTCTTGTGAACTATATTTAATTGTGAAAGATGATGCCTACTTGATTGTGATTTGTTTAAACTAACTTGATTGTTAACTACATTATTGTAGTATGCTTAAATAGCCTAAAATAGACAAACTGGGAATAATAGGCAGTAATATTTTCTTATACTACGCTCCGTGAATAATATCCTGCTCTATACAATATTGTAAGTCACAAAGTCGATATGATCGCTAAGGTGCTAGAAACTTGTCCACCAAATGTGACGTTCAAAAGAGATCTTGTTGGTTCCAGGCTAGCATTATGGAATGCTTTGCTTCAGGTCTGGCTTTGATCCAATTGACGCAAGGGACTGAGGAGTTTCACTGAAATCTACACCAAAGTGGTAAATTCTCTCTGGATTCCATGTACAGGATATTAATCCAGCCTAAGATACCGGTTGATAATAATATTCTTTTTTTGGAAAATGAAGATCCCGCTGAAGACTAAGGTATTCGCGTGGTATCTTCGTAAAGGGGTAATACTTACTAAATACAATCTTGCAAAAACACAATTGGCATGGAAGTAAAAAGTGTGTCTTCTATCGTCATGATGAGACTATCAAACACTTACCCTTTAAATGCAAATTTGCAAGATCTATATGGCCAGTCATCCAAATAGGCTCTACCTTATACCCGCCACATAGCGTTCCGAACATATTCATCAATTGGCTAAATGGTGTGCGACAGGGGATTAACTTATCAATGCCTACGTGTTGTAGACTTAGGGTTTCGTAAGAAGTAGAGGGTAAGTAGAAGGTTCAGCCGAACAAAGGTGCTCAACTCAATATCACGGTGGCTAGGTTACAATGATTTACGTCCCTTCTTTCTCCCTCGGCTTCCCCTTTATATAGGAGGCGAAGCCGAGGCTTTTTCATGTCGTACAAGTTACAAGCTGTTGAGCCGCATTGGGATTTTCCTATATTAATATAAGTTTCCTATAATAACTCTACTTTCCTAGTCTGAAAGCTTCCAACCTTCTGGCTCGATTTATCGTGTCCCGACTCGATGAAAAAGGAAATGGTAGATTTGCGAGAGCAACTTCAGTTGATGAAGAAGCAAACGACGACTGCCTTGGAACAAGCGCGAAAATCCACGGATTGGAATAAGTTGCTCTTCGTCAAGCGCAAGAATCTCTTGAACTAGAGAAATCTGCGACTTCCAACGCCACCCGTTCTGTTCAAAGTAAAAACTACATAATGGACCTTATGACTGATGCGAGTCAAGATATGGCTGGTACGGGTCTTCCTGCCTCACCACTTTCATATTACCTTTCTGTATTTGTTTGTGTACTATATTTCTTTTTCTTTATCTCCTGTAGGTGCGTTTTTAGATACTGTTGCTGAAGAACAAAGAGTGAACTTGCGGGTTGATAGCCTTCTACGTCTTGCCAGAGACAACAACATTGATTTTGGGCAGATGATGCACGCTGTTGCCATATTGTTCAATTTCAAGACCGTGCCACCCATACTCGAGAGTTTCTTGACTTCTGCAATAGTACCTTGGCCATGGTATATAATGGCGCCCATTTGCAGCGCCTGCTGGAGCGGCGATTTTGCTCCCGCGCGCTGCAAACCGGCAGTTTTTATGCCGCGCGGCCATTTTAGCGCGCCTGTTGGAGATGCTCCTAAGAGCATAAAACAATTGTTTTAGCGCGCCTGTTGGAGCGCGTGGCCGATTTACCCAAGATGACGAGGAAGAAGAAGAAGGTGTTGAATAGGAAAATGCGGAAGTGTGATATGCATTTGTCATATGCAAATTGTGTGTTCCACTTTGTCCATTTGAACCATATGTCGTGTGTCGTTGTTGAACTACGTCATTTTGTGTGTCGTTCTTGAACTATGTGATGTGTGTTGCACTTTGTGTCCATTTATTCATGATTTATATGTGAGTGTTTGATCTTGTGAGATGCATAGTAGTGTATAAAGCTGTTTTCCACGCCCGCGCGCGCTGTATTTTGGCGCGCCCGACGGAGGACCATTTTTACCGCTCCGGTGGGGCAAAATCCGGCCCAGCGCGCGCCATGCGTTTACCGCGCGGCGAAACGGAGGTTTAGCGCGCCGACTTTTTGTGCGCCTGTTGGAGATGCTCTAAATACGTTGTCATCTATTGAAAAATAGCTTCGGTGGTAAATTAAAGCTTTTACAATGTGTAGATTCCGAAAAAAAATACATTCTCTCCCCTTAACTTTACATGGTCCACAATATAGAGACATCAGAGAGACGAAAAAGAGAAACAATTTGGCAGTAGAAGCATCTATTTGCTCCCATGCCATAACTTTTGGCTATGACAATGTTATCCACAATAGAAGGAACCAATGTAAAAAAGCCAAAATCACTATTTGCAACTAGGGATTTCTATTTTCCTGCCCCTGGCTCCTTAGTTGTGCTCAGTTTTCCCCAGCCCCTTAGTTTTTCCTCAGTTTTCCCCAAGACCTTGTCTGAAACCCGCAGAAGGAGCTCGGACGGAGGATTCCCGTTTAGTTGACGTTGGTCGGTGCTGGCAAGTGGGGCCGCTGTTGGTGCCCCGCAGTGGACACGTCTTCACTTATCCAGATCATCGTGGGACCCACAACTTGTCCTTGTTAGTGCGCCGGACCCACAGCTTACCCAGGTGACCGTTGCAAAATGGGAGCCCGAGCCAGCCCCGCGCCCGTGCCCGTGCCATTGATTCCCCTTTCTTTCCCCGCGCCCCATTGTTCTTCTTCTCCGCCAGCGGTAGCCCTTCTCCGGCAGGCGGGTGATGTCTAGTTTCTCTTCGACCTCCCGTT
Source organism: Lolium rigidum (assembly GCF_022539505.1). NCBI lineage: Eukaryota > Viridiplantae > Streptophyta > Magnoliopsida > Poales > Poaceae > Lolium > Lolium rigidum. The sequence continues at coordinate 94,987,437 of NC_061513.1, forward strand.
CTTCATGGCCGCAGTATGGACCCGTGCCTTTGACAAGATGCCCTGACAGACCACGCCAGGAGCCTCTGAAGCGGTTGATCTATAAGACGGACGAGAACGGCAACCGTGGACGTGAGTTCCTTGCATGTGAGAGCTTGCCATATACAGAGGGGATAAGGTTAGATCTCGCTTCAATTTCTCTGTTTTCTCTCGATTTTCTTGTTATTCCCTCGAATTTGGGATTTAGGGTTCATGTTGTTGTTTTCAGATCCTGAAGAAATGCAGGCATTTCGAGTGGATCGATGTGTACGTTCAGAGGCTTCAATTGCAGGAATCAATTGGCTCTATTGGGGAGCGCAATTTGGGAGGGGGGGACTTGTGTAGGATAACGTTGCATAGAAAACAAAAATTTTCCTACCGCGAACACGCAATCCAAGCCAAGATGCAATCTAGAAAACGGTAGCAACGAGGGGGTATCGAGTCTCACCCTTGAAGAGATTCCAAAGCCTACAAGATGAGGCTCTTGTTGCTGCGGTAGACGATCACTTGCCGCTTGCAAAAGCGCGTAGAAGATCTTGATCACGATCGGTTCCGGCGCCACGAACGGGCAGCACCTCCGTACTCGGTCACACGT